>NC_080070.1:11096763-11412069 GCF_949987535.1 Balaenoptera acutorostrata
CTTCAAACTGCTACTTAAGAAATGATAGAATGATATATTTGAGTACCTTAATATTTTAAAATCATGCTCATTACAGACAATGGAATCATCCATTGGTAGAGCTTCAACAGCAGACCCAGAGATGAGAAAATATTTGGTGAGCAAATTACTGAGTACCTCATCACCTTTTCTCCAACCAGAGACGTTGTAAGTTCATTCTATTAACCTTAATAAGGTTGCTTCTGAAGCTCTTTATTTCTAAGATTTAAATGAGAACTCTGTCATATGTCAGCCTACAACTAAACCTAAATTACCAGACCAATAAAGCAGATGCAATGTGCTAAAGTCTTCATCTGCTACTGAGTTAGGCTGTGCCTTTCCACTTAAGTGAGGCTATTTATATCTGGTTTGAAAATGAAAACTTAAGCAAGAATAGGTTTCTGTATCCTCTGAGCACTGATGTTCCTTCATCCTTTTAGGTTAGTGAAGCACATCTCTCTCTAAGGCTGACCTATATAACCCTCAGCCCAGAAAGTTATTCTAAACAGAATAATTTTAAAATCCATGAAGTGTATACATTAAAATTTAAGTTACAAAAAACTCTGTTTCTAACTAAACTAAGACAATATTAGATAAGTGATTTTGTATGACCAACACATCCAAAGATTTGTTTATACAGAAAGAAAAAATGCATGTGTTTTTTAATACTTATTTTTTATTTATTTTTTTAGGATTTCTATTTAGTTATTTATTTACTTACTTATTCTGGCTGCGCTGGTCTTAGTTGCGACACGCAGGATCCTCAGTTGCCTTAGTTGCGGCATGCATGCAGGATCTAGTTCCCTGACCAGGGATCGAACCCAGGCCCCCTGCATTGGGAGTGCGGAGTCTTACCCACTGGACTACCAGGGAAGTCCCTAACACGTTTTAAATGCATTTTACTACTGAATAAAATGAAATAGTGTTCAGAAGATTTATTATTTTTTGTTTGTTTTATAAAATAACAGGAAAATACTGGAATCTTAGACATTAAACCATTTCAACATCTAGCCTTTCTACCCCATCTCTGACAACTAGCTGCTCAGCCTCGGCTGGAAAATATTGTTACAGAGAACCGAATGCTTCATAATTGGAGAGTCCAAGATTTAAAAAAAATTCTTACTTATGAGTAGCTTTCTGTAATTTCTACTCATTCTGCCTCTTATAGAAACATAAATCAGTCTAAATTCAAGGAGTAAATAATATTGTAAATGACAAAAATGCATTTCAAACTTGGTTTTCTTGAATTCTTGATTAAATAGCCCAATTTATGTACAAGAAACTTCCAAGGCATTTTACTAGAATTTCAATGAGCACGAGAAGCCCGAATATGAAGAACATTATATTATTGCCATCCAAGATATCAAAAGTATATTTGCAAATACTTTTCCTCCCACTTTTGTGGCCTTTCCTCTATTTTCTTCAATTTTCCTTTAAATTAAAACCCCTTTCCACTAGGAATGATTTCAGCTCTGTTCCTCCCTGATTAAAGCAAATGACATTGTTATTCCAATGAGATGTTTGTTAAAATGAGTGAATATCTAATTGGCGTAATGTAAAGAAAAGAATATTTTGGTGCTTTTTATCACTCTGAGAAACCACTTCCCTCTCCATTTATCCCAAGTAAGCCACCAGGGGGTAAAATACACAGAGCTATTCACAATACTTAGTAATGCACAGTCACGCATTATTTGCAAATAGCTCTGCACCTTGAAGGAAATAATGTCTTTAACTCCAGAACCTAACATGAGATAGCCTCTACCTCTCCAGCAGGAAGTTATCCTCAAGGTCACAGAGTAATATACCTCTCTCTTTCAAATGCCAGTATTCAAACTGAATTCCATCTCTGTTTGCACTGTGCAGAATCACAGAAAATCTCAGCTTACATAATGATTCTTACCCACAGCACCTGAAAGCTCCTTCTTTGTGGGGATATGATAAATGAGGACTGCATCTGGAACTTGGTTGCTAGAGGTAAAGGCTAAGTGTGAATTTGAACTGGATCCAAAGCCTGACGCTTATTTGGACATTGAAACTGTCAGATGATCCTACAAAATATGCCTCCTGCTTGTTTCACTGTGCCAATTGGCCTTCTAAGTGTATCGACTTCCAAGTTTCATCCCACACTCTGAGACTCTATTTGGAGAGCCAAGAGACATGAAATTGTTGACACAAGAGGATACAATGTTGGTAATAAAATATTCCATTTATCTCTTTTATATCTATGCTTTTTAAAAAAAAATATAGGGCACTTAAGGATGTTGTTCAGGCAATCAAGTTTTGGACAGGTTTAAAATTTAAACTTTGTTACAGGTTTAAAGAAATTTCACTCTGTGAACTTTCTATATCCACATAGATTTATTCTATGTGTTAACTTAATGATTAATCAAATTAAGCTTTTTAATTCTTGTGGTTTTTAAGAATTCATTTTCTGTGACGTGACAACATCATAGTACTAGTTGCTTCCTATGTTCGAAATAGGCATTCTGGGTTCTTTTTTTAAGAACCCATTCTGGGTTCTTATTTTTGAAAATGTAACTTTTTTTTTTTGCTAGTAGTTATAAGCATGTGAACAATTGTTAATGAAGTTTTCATTGGAAAAGAAGGTAAGAATGAAGGAGTAAAATAGTGACTTTTAGCCTTTCTATTCAGAATATGTGGGGAACTGTGGTAGATGAAAAACTATATTCTATTGTATTTCCTGGGAATTTTCTTAGCCTTTCTTGGCCTCAGATCCTCCACTCATAAAATGGATATAAAAATGTGATATTTTATCAAACCTAAGACACCACTGATTGTAACATACACTATTATTTTGTGTACCACTAAGGAAAACAAAATACTACTTTAACTATAACATAATACTTTCTTATCCCTTAGAATTCTTTTTTTCTATAAACGTTTCCTTAATTTATTTATTTATTTATATTTATTTTTGGCTGAGTTGGGTCTTCGTTTCTGTGCGAGGGCTTTCTCCAGTTGCAGCGAGCGGGGGCCACTCTTCATCACGGTGTGCGGGCCTCTCACTGTTGTGGCCTCTCCCATTGTGGAGCACAGGTTCCACACATGCAGGCTCAGTAGTTGTGGCTCACGGGCTTAGTTGCTCCACGGCATGTGGGATTTTCCCAGACCAGGGATCGAACCCGTGTCCCCTGCATTGGCAGGCAGATTCTTAACCACTGCGCCACCAGGGAAGCCCTCCCTTAGAATTTTTGTTTCATACTTATCAAAAATCTTTTTTTAGTTTTATTTAGACATATTTAATCATTTGTCACACATTTGTTTCTATGATTTTCTGTGTGCACAATAATTCTCACTACAGTTAAAAAAAAAAAAAAAAAGACTATAACCAAACTGAGTTCACAGGCAATGGAATTTGGCTAACAAAGACTATAACCCTCCATCAATTTTAGATGCTCCCAGGGTTGGAAGTGTCAATATCTGAAGTCTTAAACTCTACGAAGTATGTAATTCTGTTATTATCAATACAAATAATTACTGTCATGATCACTACTATTTTATGGTTGTTATTAATATCAAAATCATTTGTAAACCACAGATGATTGTGTTCCAAAATGAACCTACAAAGATGATCTGCTTCCTATAGAAACCATAGTATTAAAGTTAATTTTTGGACCAGTCCCTCCCATCAGAAAACTTACACAAGCCCCTTAGATAGCCTCATCCACCGGAGGGCAGACAGCAGAAGCAAGAAGAACTACAATCCTGCAGCCTGAGGAACAAAATCACATTCACAAAAAGATAGACAAGATGCAAAGGCAGAGGGCTATGTACCAGATGAAGGAACAAGATAAAACCCCAGAAAAACAACTAAATGAAGTGATGATAGGCAACCTTCCAGAAAAAGAATTGAGAATAATGATAGTGAAGATGATCCAGGACCTCGGAAAAACGATGGAGGCAAAGATCGAGAAGATGCAAGAAATGTTTAACAAAGACCTAGAAGAATTAAAGAACAGACAAACAGAGATGAACAATACAATAACTGAAATGAAGACTACACTAGAAGGAATTAATAGCAGAATAACTGAGGCAGAAGAACGGATAAGTGACCTGGAAGACAGAATGGTGGAATTCACTGCTGCAGAACAGAATGAAGAAAAAAGAATGAAAAGAAATGAAGACAGCGTAAGAGACCTCTGGGACAACATTCAAGGCAACAATATTCACATTATAGGGGTCCCAGAAGGAGAAGAGAGAGAGAAAGGACCCGAGAAAATATTTGAAGAGATTATAGTAAAAAACTTCCCTAACATGGGAAAGGAAATAGCCACCCAAGTCCAGGAAGCGCAGAGAGTCCCATACAAGATAAACCCAAGGAGAAACACGCAGAGACACATAGTAATCAAATTGGCAAAAATAAAAGACAACGAAAAATTACTGAAAGCAGCAAGGGAAAAACGACAAATAACATACAAGGGAACTCCCATAAGGTTAACAGCTGATTTCTCAGCAGAAACTCTATAAGCCAGAAGGGAGTGACACGATACACTTAAAGTGATGAAAGGGAAGAATCTACAACCAAGAGTACTCTACCCGGCAAGGATCTCATTCAGACTTGATGGAGAAATCAAAAGCTTTACAGACAAGCAAAAGCTAAGAGAATTCAGCACCACCAAACCAGCTCTACAACAAATGCTAAAGGAACTTCTCTAAGTGGGAAACATAAGAGAAGAAAAGGACCTACAAAAACA
Organism: Balaenoptera acutorostrata; assembly: GCF_949987535.1. Lineage (NCBI taxonomy): Eukaryota > Metazoa > Chordata > Mammalia > Artiodactyla > Balaenopteridae > Balaenoptera > Balaenoptera acutorostrata. The sequence goes on from NC_080070.1 coordinate 11,101,497, forward strand.
AACCCAAAACAATTAAGAAAATGGTCATAGGAACATACATATCGATAATCACCTTAAACGTGAATGGATTAAATGCTCCAACCAAAAGACACAGGCTTGCTGAATGGATACAAAAACAAGACCCATATACATGCTGTCTACAAGAGACCCACTTCAGACCTAGGGACACATACAGACTGAAAGTGAGGGGATGGAAAAAGAGATTCCATGCAAATGGAAATCAAAAGGAAGCTGGAGTAGCAATACTCATATCAGATAAAATAGACTTTAAAATAAAGAATGTTACAAGAGACAAGGAAGGACACTACATAATGATCCAGGGATCAATCCAAGAAGAAGATATAACAATTATAAATATATATGCACCCGACATAGGAGCACCTCAATACATAAGGCAACTGCTAACAGCAATAAAAGAGGAAATCGACAGTAACACAGTATTAGTGGGGGACTTTAACACCTCACTTACACCAATGGACAGATCATCCAAAAGGAAAATAAATAAGGAAACTGAAGCTTTAAATGACACAATAGACCAGATAGATTTAATTGATATTTATAGGACATTCCATCCCAAAACGGCAGATTACACTTTCTTCTCTAGTGCGTATGGAACATTCTCCAGGATAGATCACATCTTGGGTCACAAATCAAGCCTCAGTAAATTTAAGAAAATTGAAATTATATCAAGCATCCTTTCTGACCACAACACTCTGAGATTAGAAATCAATTACAGGGAAAAAAACGTAAAAAAGATAAATACATGGAGGCTAAATAATCATTACTAAATAACCAAGAGATCACTGAAGAAATCAAAGAGGAAATCAAAAAATACCTAGAGACAAATGACAATGAAAACACGACGATCCAAAACCTATGGGATGCAGCAAAAGCAGTTCTAAGAGGGAAGGTTATAGCTATACAAGCCTACCTCAAGAAACAAGAAAAATCTCAAGTAAACAATCTAACCTTACACCTAAAGGAACTAGAGAAAGAAGAACAAACAAAACCCAAAGTTAGCAGAAGGAAAGAAGTCATAAAGATCAGAGCAAAAATAAATGAAATAGAAAGAAAGAACACAATAGCAAAGATCAATAAAACTAAAAGCTGGTTCTTCGAGAAGATAAACAAAACTGATAAACCATTAGCGAGACTCATCAAAAGAAAACTGATAAACCATTAGCGAGACTCATCAAGAAAAAGGGGGAGAGGTCTCAAATCAATAAAATTAGAAATAAAAAAGGAGAAGTTACAACAGACACACAGAAATACAAAGCATCCTAAGAGAATACTACAAGCAACTCTACGCCAATAAAATGGACAACTTGGAAGAAATGGACAAATTCTTAGAAAGGTATAACCTTCCAAGACTGAACCAGGAAGAAATAGAAAATATGAACAGACCAATCACAAGTAATGAAATTGAAACTGTGATTAAAATTCTTCCAACAAACAAAAGTCCAGGACTAGGTGGCTTCACAGGTGAATTCTATCAAACATTTAGAGAAGAGCTAACACTCATCGTTCTCAAACTATTCCAAAATTTTCAGAGGAAGGAACATTCCCAAACTCATTCTATGAGGCCACCATCACCCTGATACCAAAACCAAACAAAGATACTACAAAAAAAGAAAATTACAGACCAATATCACTGATGAATATAGATGCAAAAATCCTCAACCAAATACTAGCAAACAGAGTCCAACAACACATTAAAAGGATCATATACCATGATCAAGTGGGATTTACACCAGGGATGCAAGGATTCTTCAATATATGCAAATCAATCAATGTGATACACCATATTAACAAATTGAAGAATAAAAACCATATGATCATCTCAATAGATGCAGAAAAAGCTTTTGACAAAATTCAACACCCATTTATGATAAAAACTCTCCAGAAAGTGGGCATAGAGGGAACCTACCTCAACATAATAAAGGCCATATACGACAAACCCACAGCAAACATCATTCTCAATGGTGAAAAACGGAAAGCATTTCCTCTAAGATCAGGAACAAGACAAGGATGTCCACTCTCGCCACTATTATTCAACATAGTCTTGGAAGTCCTAGCCATGGCAATCAGAGAAGAAAAAGAAATAAAAGGAATACAAATTGGAAAAGAAGAAGTAAAGCTGTCACTGTTTGCAGATGACATGATACTATGCATAGAGAATCCTAAAAATGCCACCAGAAAACTACTAGAGCTAATCAATGAATTTGGTAAAGTTGCAGGATACAAAATTAATGCCCAGAAATCTCTTGCATTCCTATATACTAATGATGAAAAATCTGAAAGAGAAATTAAGGAAACACTCCCATTTACCATTGCAACAAAAAGAATAAACTACATAGGAATAAACCTACCTAGGGAGACAAAAGACCCCTATGCAGAAAACTATAAGACACTGATGAAACAAGTTAAAGATGATACCAACAGATGGAAAGATATACCATGTTCTTGGACTGGAAGAATCAATATTGTGAAAATGACTATACTACCCAAAGCAATCTACAGAATCAATGCAATCCCTATCAAATTACCAATGGCATTTTTTACGGAACTAGAACAAAAAATCTTAAAATTTGTATGGAGACACAAAAGACCCCGAATAGCCAACGCAGTCTTGAGGGAAAAAAATGGAGCTGGAGGAATCAGACTCCCTGACTTCAGACTATACTACAAAGCTACAGTAATCAAGACAATATGGTACTGGCACAAAAACAGAAACATAGATCAATGGAACAAGATAGAAAGCCCAGAGATAAACCCACGCACCTATGGTCAACTAATCTATGACAAAGGAGGCAAGGATATACAGTGGAGAGAAGACAGTCTCTTTAATAAGTGGTGCTGGAAAAACTGGACAGATACATGTAAAAGAATGAAATTAGAACACTCCCTAACACCATACACAAAAATAAACTCAAAATGGATTCAAGACCTAAATGTAAGACTGGACACTATAAAACTCTTAGAGGAAAACATAGGAAGAACACTCTTTGACATAAATCACAGCAAGATGTTTTTTGATCCACCTCCTAGAGTAATGGAAATAAAAACAAAAATAAACAAGTGGGAGCTAATGAAACTTCAAAGCTTTTGCACAGCAAAGGAAACCATAGACAAGACAAAAAGACAACCCTCAGAATGGGAGAAAATATTTGCAAACGAATCAATGGACAAAGGATAATCTCCAAAATATATAAACAGCTCAAGGAGCTCAATATTAAAAAAACAAACAACCCAATCCAAGAATGGGCAGAAGACCTAAATAGATATTTCTCCAAAGAAGACATACAGGTGGCCTAGAAGCACATGAAATCTGCTCAACATCACTAATTATTAGAGAAGTGCAAATCAAAACTACAATGAGGTATCACCTCACACCAGTTAGAATGGGCATCATCAGAAAATCTACAAACCACAAATGCTGGAGAGGGTGTGGAGAAAAGGGAACCCTCTTGCACTGTTGGTGGGAATATAAATTGATACAGCCACTGTGGAGAACAGTATGGAGGTTCTTTAAAAAACTAAGAATAGAGCTACCATATGACCCAGAAATCCCACTCCTAGCCATATATCCAGAGAAAACTATAATTTGAAAGGATGCATGCACCCTGATGTTCATTGCAGCACTATTTACAATAGCCAGTACATGGAACCAACCTAAATGTCCATCGACAGACAAATGGAAAAGAAGTTGTGGTACATATATACAATGGAATATTACTCAGCCATAAAAAGGAACGAAAATGAGTCATTTGTTGAGACGTGGATGGATCTAGAGACAGTCATACAGAGTGAAGTAAGTCAGAAAGAGAAAAACAAATATCGTATATTAATGCATGTATGTGGAACCTAGAAAAATGGTACAGATGAACTGGTTTGCAGGGCAGAAGTTGAGACACAGATGTAGAGAACAGACATATGGACACCAAGGGGGGAAAGCTGCAGGGGGTGGCGATGGTGCTGTGCTGAATTGGGCAATTGGGATCGACATGTATATACTGATGTGTATAAAATCGATGACTAATAAGAACCTGCTGTATAAAAATAAAATAAAATAAAATTCAAAAATTAAAAAAAAACATTCAAATAATACCACTCTAAAAGAAGTCCTTGTAACTCAAGTTGAAATAACTTGCTTATAATAAGAGGCCATGGACCTAAGAAGGAAACAGCTTTGCAAAACAGAGACAAATGGATGTGTATGCAGCATATGAAAAAAATGTCAAGTGGACTTACTGAAGGCAGTTTAAAAATTCAGTCATTCCTTGGACGTACTTAAAAACTAAGTGTTTTTGTTTGTTTGTTTTTGGGTGAGGTTTCTGTTTTATTTATTTATTTATTTATTTATTTATTTATTATTTTTATTAAGTGTTGTGTTAGTTTCAGGTGTAAGTGTTTTATTAAAGGAATCTTCCCTGTTCGCCCTGGTTATGCTTCTGTAAAGGTGAAAATGTAGGAAGTTTATATGTGAGTAAAAAAAGAAGACAACAACAAAAAAAGTTAATTTTTGAGTATAGAAGAGAAAATAAATTCTCTTTTTTCCAGCATAATTCTTTGTGGGAGCTTCTCTGACCTAATGTCATCAGTAACCCAGTATGCAATTATTTCATTTTCTGCCTGTGTATCGGGAACTATCAAAGTCTTCCAGGTACCATGGACAGCACCACTCTTGATTAAACTTCCCTCTAATTAAATAGGTACCTTTTAACAGTAACTGTGAGATTGACCTATAGGAACAGCTAAGTGTATCAGCCAAGCCATCCTACTTGCTTTCTTTCAACTTCTACCTCCTCCTGTGACAGCAAACCTTAAAAAAAAAAAAAGATAGCTCCATTCTGTCAAGCTTTGCAGATTTTAGAGCTTTGTGTAAATTCCACTGAAGCTACGTACTCTAACTTGATGACCTCATCCTAGCTGAACACTGCACTGAACTGCTTCACAGTCAATAGAAGTATCTTTGGAATTTTTTGGCATGTGCTTTCCCTCTGTGATTCACTTTTGGTGGCTCATAATGCAAGGTATACAGTACTGCAGAATTTATTTCTCTAAGTTCAGTAACCTTTCCAGTTCACTCAACCAAATAAGAATAACATGAGACCACATAATGTAAAAATAAATTCCTAGGTGTAATCTTTGCAGGGATAAAAAATGTTTATAGCTCATACTTAAACTCCCTTTGTCTATGTAAGGAACACAAACCCAACCTGTTAAAACTTATCACTTTTGCTTTTTCAATACAAATAAGGATGGATCATTAACAAAACAAAATAAGAAAAGCCAGGGTCTACTGGTGTCAATAATAGTATGTGTATGCCTGTTTATGAGAATAAAATATAAAATTTATCTTTTCAAAATCAACATGTTTAAAATTTTGTGGGTTTTCCACATTTTGATATACTCAGTGACTTCATAGTTACTATGTATCTTCTCAACTGTATCTACCTAAATTGCTTGAGTCTGCCTTTAAATGACCTAGCCACACATCATTCCAAGGGGAGTCCTAACTAAGGGACTTTGGATGCAGCCCAGTGTTTTCATCCTGAGATGTGCTCCTCTACTGCCCTCTACTGTAAGTATCAATAATTTCTACATGTCAGCAAGGATATATAGTGTTTTTATTAATCAAAAAGCAGAAAACCAAGGAAAAGCTCTACTTTGGAAAGAAAAACAGCACGAAGGTAACATAAAAAGAACAGGCAGTAATTTTTCATTATATTATACATTACCCCCGAAGTTGCTACTTTAAGTCACCATTATTAAAACAAGTTTCCAAAAACATGATACATCGTACTAAGCAGAGTTGGCTGTATCTGTATTGGCAGGAGGAAATTATCTCAGAGTCTTAGGTTGGAACTCTTTTGTTCACTCCATGTTAAGTAAATGAGTTAAAACAAGAAGTGTAGTAAAGTCCATAAACTTTGACCTCTGCTTCCAATCTCCTCTTTCTAAATTTCTCCTTTCTCTACTGAGAAAATAAGTTCATTTATTTTCCTCTCTTACCAGAAATGAAATGAAATTGAAGGTCAATTACTTGCAGTTGTTTATAGTTGGATCAATTTCACTTTATCAAATGTGCATTCCAATTAAGGTTCGTAATATGGTGTTTCTTTCTTTCTGTTCTTCCTTCCTTTCTTCCTTCAACAAATAGTTTTGGGGCATATTCTATGTCCCAAGCACCTTCTTAAGAGCTGGAATGAGACTGGTTTCTGTCTTCACAGAACTTATAGTCTATAAAGAGATACAAACATTTAATTAAAAATTACAGGAATAAGTACTTAATTATAATTTTCTAGAATAACATTACAAGCAGAGCAAGTATCAATAGTATATGCAAAGGATCCTAGTTGGAGGGGAACTTGGTGCACTCAAGGACCTGAAAGGTCAGTGTGCTAAAGAAATGTGCTACATGAGGCTGGAGAACGGGGCACAAGCAGAATGGTCTGGGTCATGTTAAGGATTTTGGCCTTTATCCCAAGAATATTTGGAAACCATTTGGTCATTTTTGGCAGAAGAATGACATGATCAGACTTGTGTTTAAGAGAGATCACTATGCCATCTGTGTGAAGAAAGTGGGGACAAGACTGAATGCAGATTTTTTTCAGGGGATGTTGCCTAAGTGAAATGTGATGGAGCCTGAAATAAGGAGGAGGAAGTGGACAACTTGGAGAAATTTTTAGAAGGTACGATGGAAAGGACTTGATGTGTATGAGAGGGCGTGAGGAAGAGGTTGTGGAGTTGGACTCTAAGGGAAGAGTAGTTCTGAAGCAGAGAAGGCATGTGATTTCATCATGAGGTGTGTTAAGTTTTCTCTGTAATTCAAAACAAAACTGTCCCTTCCTTAGTCCTCTCCCCTGCTCATACAACAGTACTCATGTATACACATAGAAATCCTAACATTCCAAGGGAATTTCAGGCACATTCCAGCTATATGTCAGATAACTGATATAGAAGACACATCCTCTCATTATAAAGATATTGAAATGTTGAGTATATTTAAATATATATGTGAATATATATATGTCTGTTTTTTGTATGTATGTATGCGTATTATGCATTTATGTGTATATATGTGTGTATACACACACACATACATACCTGCATGTGCACTGACTCAGTTGTTGCTAATAGGGATTCAGAGCCTCATATAGATCTTACAGTGGGAGACTAGAACACCAAAGAACATTTGGGGCAAAAGACATAAGTTTGGGATTCATGTGATGGGACTGCCAGAAACAAAATTTTGCATAATGCCACTTTATTCATAAACTCAGCCAGGAAAACCACAAGGAAGCTTCCTTGTACTGTATTCAGTGTCTTGGATGGAAAGGAAATTTAAAAATCTGCTGTGAATGAACTAATGAGAATTACGTTTCTGCTACTCATCGGTACAACACTGTAAACTGAAATTTAAAGTAAAATCTAATTCAGAAATGTTGAAATCCAAAGGATGTTGTCATAAGCAAATACAAAACTATTGTTTACATATAATCAAAAATTTTGTTTCCACATAAGGAAACAAATAACAATGTGAAAGTGTCCATAGATACAGCCAACAGGATGATTAAGACTTAAAAACTGCAGATGATTTAACAATCTGAAAAGAACTATAAAATAGATGTTAAATGATTAAAGAAGTAAAAGTAAGAATAGACGTCATAGTAATATAAAACAGTACAACTAAAAGATCAGGCAAATTTTTAAATAACTGGAAAAACTGATTCTGAAAATATAAAAAAATTAAGTGAAAAATACCTTCAGAATAAGGTTAAGTAACAGGAAAAAATAAAATTAAATAGAGGGTTGCTGGATCACCCTAACAGAAAATGAAAAGTTTATCTTCTGGAGCTATTTAACTGAAAAAAGATCTGAACTCAGGAATAATTGAATTTCAAAGTGAGATGCCCAAAAGAAAGATTTTAGAGATAATGACTGTTATGGGGGATTGGTAAAGAAATCAATCATCCATTCTATTATGTGGTCCAGCAGTCAAAACTCCTCATCACAAACACAGAGCTTCCAACAAACTTTTTGGGATTTTAGATGCAATCTTCAGGGATTTCCATGGTGGTACAATGGTTAAGAATCTGCCTGCCAATGCAGGGGACATGGGTTTGAGCCCTGGTTCCAGAAGATCCCACATGCCGTGGAGTAACTAAGCCCCTGTGCCACAACTACTGAGCCTGCACTCTAGAGCCTGTGAGCTACAACTACTGAAACACGTGCGCCTAGAGCCTGTGCTCTGCAACAAGAGAAACCACCACAATGAGAAGCCCGCACATCACAATGAAGAGTAGCCCCCACTTGATACAACTAGAGAAAGCGCACATGCAGCAACGAAGATCCAATGCAGCTGAAAAGAAAAAAAAAAGAGATTCAATCTTCAACTTAATGAAAACATCTTACTCCCATATAGAAGAATCTGGTACAGAACCTGCCTTCTTGCATAAACAACTAAAAAACTGCATAAAATATGAAGCAGACAGAGCAGAACTGTGTTGCCTAAGAGAAGAGAAACAAAAAGATGAGCCCTATGATCATCTCAGCTTTCTATCTGAAAGTGATTTACAGATTACAGTATAGATAGGGAAAAATAAGTAAAACCAACTGTCTAACTGAGATGAAAAGACTGATAAAAATTTGAGGAGGCCAACGACACTGGGATTTTCAGGGAAGAGTACCAGGGAACCATGCAGAAAAAGAGCTCCAGAAACCGTCATAGAGATCCCTTCAAGTCTTTGACTGAATTCAATTCTGGCCATGTGTCTACAAGACCAGCCAAAGTACAACATCCAGAAAACAATAAGCTAACAATTCCCAGAGTTCACACAGGATTGGGAGATATTGGAGTTCCTTTCAGCCAGAGAGGAGAAAACCACTAAATACACAGCACACTCACTGGGGACCTCAGAAGAGTCATGCCTTAGAACTATGACTAAATAGTCCTAGAGTAAAGGCTACTGTAGACCTGCCCTAACCAAGCCTGAAGACAAACCTCAAAAGCATAAAACAGATCCTTAATTAACTGGCTGACAAAACAAACTTTAAGATCTTTAAAGAAATAAAACAAAATTCAAACACTCAACCACATAAAAAAATAATGTCCAGCATCCAAGCAAAAATTGCTAGACATGCATAGAAGCAGAAAGACTTGATCCATACTAGGAAGAAAGAAAAAGGCAATAAAGAGATCCCAAAATGACAGGGATGATGGAATTAGCAGATAAGGTTTCTAAAATAGCTATTATAATTATGCTCATGGATTTAAAGGAAAATAGATATTTTTAAAATTAATAAATGGAATTTCTAGTTTTTAAGATTACAGTATTTAAAATGAAAAATTCAGTGACATCAGCATCATGGTGGCATAAGACATTTCTTCTATTTGTGCCCCACCCAACAACAAAAAGATGGCATCTATCCATGGACAAAAGTGCCTTTGAGGGAGCTGTGGGACCTAGCACCATATGCTAAGGGACCCATGAGGAATCTTTCCCACCTCTGTGCTGGATAATAGGCAAACAGACCTCAGTCCTGGCTGTGGATTCTGCAGTTGCCTGTGTACCAACACTAGCCTCCCTCAGCCACACTCTGAGATCCCCTGGAAAACACTGTCTTAGACAATCACCCATGGATGAGAGACCCTTTGTAGCAGTACAGGTTTCCAGAGGAGAAGTTCCAGCACACCACTGGAGCAAAAGAAACATAAATTTGGATGCACTGGAGTAGGTAAAAGGAACAGCTTGATTTTACCCACATTATCCCTCCCCAAGGCGGCACAGCGTAAGGCCAAGAGAGATCTTCTCAGCTGTGATTTATCCGACAGGGGAAAAAGTGAGTGAGTGAGCACATGTCTTCCCCAACTGTGCAGGATGCTGCCGAAGGGGTTCATTTCTCTCATGCCCCACCCAGAGTACAGCATCATGAGCTATATGACTGAGGGGCAGGAAGAGACTGGGAGAGCTGAATATAGAACTGAGAGGGCATTAAAAGGATGCAGATCCTACTAACGCCCACAGACTCCATCCACAAGCCCACCCACAAGCCACTGGGAACACCTAACAGGGAGATCCTCCCAACTGGCCCACGGGCATCCACAGCACTCTATGCATTTAACCCACAGACCTCCCAAGCCTGTGGCCAGCTCGCTGTACGTGCTCCAGACAGTGGCAGAGACAGCAAGTTTTGGTAGATGACTAGCGAGCACACACAGAAACCAGATCCAAATCTCCAGGCTGGGCAGAGACCACAAACTTGAGCTTTAGCATGATTATTTTTGGAAAACGAAAGAGGCTGTCAGCACAAACCTGGTTTTTTGCAAGATCCAGAGAAGTCATACAGCTTTAAAATTCTGCCACAAGAAGTGTGGGGCAGGGGTACCCATAGAAAGTCTGAGATAGCCTCAGAATCTCTAGTAGGGCTGATGGAAGGTATCTCTCTCCTGAAGGCCATTAGTAAAGACTGGAGGAGGTGACTGCTATTTCAAATGTGAAGACAACAACAGACAACTTCAAGGAACGTGAAGTGTCAAAGTAACATGACACCACAAAAGGATCACAATAATCTTCCAGTAAACAAACCCAAAGACATGGGAATCTGCAATTTATCCAATAAGGAATTCAAAATAGCTATTTTAAGGTAACTCAGTGAGTGACAAGAAAACACACAAAGACAATTCAGTGAAATAAAGAATGCAATATATGGGAAAAAAATGAGAAATTAAACAAAGAGATAGAAATCATAAAAATGTACCAAACAGAAATTCTGGATCTAAAGAATACAATGAATGAAATGAAAACTGAAACAGAGAGCACGACCATCAGAATAAAACAAACAGAAGAAAGAATCTGGGAGATAGAAGACAGGAAGTTGGAAATTATCCAGTCAGAGGAAAACAAAGAAAAAGAATGAAAAAGAGTGATGAAAGGTTACATGATCTATGGGATACTATACAAAGAACCAATTTGTGAATTGTTGTAGTTCCAGGAGGAGAAGAGAGAAAAGAGGTCAGAAAGCTTACCTAAAGAATGAAATGAGGGACTTCCCTGGTGGCACAGTGGTTAAGAATCTGCCTGCCTATTCAGGGGACAGGTGTTCGAGCCCTGGTCCGGGAAGATCCCACATGCCATGGAGCAACTAAGCCCGTCTGCCACGACTCCTGAGCCTATGCTCTAGAGCCTGTGAGCCACAACTACTGAGCCCGCGTGCCACAACTACTGAAGCTCACACACCTAAAGCCTGTGCTCTGCAACAAGAGAAGCCACTGCAATGAGAAGCCTGCGCACCACAACAAAGAGTAGCCCCAGCTCGCCGCAACTAGAGCAAGCCCGAATGCAGCAACGAAGACCCAGTGCAGTCAAAATAAATAAATAAATTTTTTAAAAAATTTAAAAAAAAAAGAATGAAATGAAACCTTTCCAGATCTGCAGAGAGATTTGGATACACAAATTCATGAAGCTCATATGTTAACAAACAAAATCAACTTAAAAAATTCATCTCCAAGACACATTATAAAAAACTCAAAGCACAAAGTCAAAGAGAGAATCTTAAAAGAAGATCTTTTAAGAATCTTGAAGGAAGAATCTTAAAAGAGGGTAACTTACAAGGAAACTGCCTCACGTCTATCAGGGGATTTCTCAACAGAGACCTTACAGGCCAGGAGAGAGTAAGGTGATATATTCAAACTTCTAAGACAAAAACTGCCATCCAAGAATACTTTGCCCAGAAAATACATCCTTCAGAAATGAAGGCAACATAAAGACTTCTTACAATCAACAAAAGCTGAGATCACCACTAGGTATGCCTTATAAGAAAGGTTGAAGGGAGTTCTTCAAGCTGAAATGAAAAGATGCTAATTAGTAACAGGAAAACATATGAAAACATAAAACACACTGGTAAAGGTAAGTGTATATTCAACGTCAGAATACTCTAATACTGTAATATGGGGGAGTATTACCCACTTAACTCTCGAATAATGGTTAAAAAGACAAGAGTATTAAAAATAACTATAGCTATAATAATTTGCTCATGAATACACAGTATAAAAAGAGGTAAATTGTGACATCAAAAACAAAATGAGGTGGTGAGGAGTAAAAGTTTAGAGGTTTTGTAAGTGATTGAAGTTATCTGTGTAAAATAGACTATTACATTCATGAGATGTTTTGTGTAAGCCTCATGGTACCCACAAAACAAAAACCTACAGTATATACACAAAAAATAAAGAGAAGGGAATCAAGGCATACCACTAAGGAAAGTCATCAATTCAAAAAGGAAGGCAGCAAGAGAGGAAGAAAAGGAACAAAGGAGCCAGAAAACAATGGTATTAGTAAGTCCTTACCTATCAACACTGACTATAATGTAAATGGATTGAATACTTCAATTAAAGATATACAGTGACTGGATGGATTTTAAAAAAAATAAACAAGAACCAACTACATGCTGCCTATAAGAGATTCACTTTAACTTTAAGGACACGCATAGGCTCAAAGTAAAGAGATAGAAAAAGACATTCCATACACGTGGAAGCCAAAAAAGAGCAGGGTAGCTATACTTATATCAGACAAAACAGACTTTAAGCCAAACATGGTAACAAGAGACAAAGAAAATCATTATATAATGACAAAAGGAACAATTTATCAAGAAGACAGAACATTGTAAATATATATGCTCCCAACATCAGAGCACCTAAATATATTAAGCAAATACTAACAGATCTGAAGGGAGAAATAGACAACAATACAATAATAATAGGGGACTTCAATACCTCACTTTCAATAATGGATAGATCATCCAGACAGAAAATCATTAAGGAAACATTGGACTTGAACTATAATTTAGACTAAATGGATTAACAGACATGTAAGGAATTTTCCATCTAACAGCAGCAGAACACACATTCTTCTCAAATACACATGGAACATTCTCCAGGATACATCACATGTTAAATCCCCAAAAAAGTCTTAGCAAATATATAAATTTGCAATGTATATTCTCAGACATTAGAAGAACTAAACTAAAAATCAATGACAAAAATATATCTGGAAAATCCCCCAATATTTAGACATTAAACATCACACTTCTAAATAGCACATGGATCAAAGACAATTAGAAAATATTTTGAACTGAATGTTAATAAAATCCAACATCTGGGAATTTGGGGGTGCACTTAAAGAATGCTTAAAGGGGAATGTATGGATTTAAATGCTTATAGTTGAGGAGGAGAATATAAAACCACTAACCCAAGCCTCCTATTTAAGGAGCTAAAAAGGAAGAGCAATTAAATCCAAAATAAGTAGAAGGAAAGAAAGAAGAAAAATAAAAATGCAAATTTATAAAATATAAAAGGAAAACAATGGCGTGAATTGATAAAATCAAAACATCTTTTCAGAAGATTAATAAAATAGATAAAACTCTAGCTAAGCAATAAGTAAGAAAAGAGAGAAAACTAAATTGCCAATATCAGAAAAAGACAAAGATCATCACCTTGGATCCTTCAGATTTTGAGAGGATAATAAAGGAATATTAATATTATTATATTAATAAATGTGATGGTACGGATGAAATGGAAACATTTCTAGAAAAACAGAAATTACTGAAACTGGTACAAGAATAAATATAAAACATGAATAATCCTGTATTTCTTAAAGTAATTGAATATGCCATTTAAAATATTCCTCTCTAAAAAACTCCACGCTCAAGTGGCCTCACTAGTGAGTTATATCAAATAGTTAAGGAAGAAATAAAACCACTCTTACATAAACTTTCAGAAAATGTAAGAGGAAGGAACTTTTCTCAACTCAATTTATGAGGCTAGAATTACAGTGAAACAAAAACTGGGAAAGGAATTCCTTTACAAAAAGGCATACTAATACTAATATTTCCTCATGAACATAGATGCAAAATATTTAATAAAATGTAAGTCAAACCTAGCAATATATAAAATGGATAATCCATCATGACAAAGTGGTATTTAATTCCGGAAGTTAAGTAAGATTGGTTTAACCTTTGAAAATCAATGAATATGATTACCATAGTAACCAAATTAAGTAGGAAAACCATATAATCTTCTTATAATAGGTGTAAAAAAAGACATTTCACAAAATTTACACACATTTACAGAGAAAATCTTAGCAAACTAAGGAGTAGGAGGGAAATTTCTCAATCTGATAAAAGCACATTTCAAAAAAACCCTACAGCTAACCTCATAGTTAATGGTGAAAGACTGAGTACTCTATGCCTAGGTTTGGGAACAAGGCATAGTTCCCAAAGGGTCTGTTCTCAGTTTTTCCTTTCAAAATTATACTGGAGTTCCTAACCAGTGCAATAAGGCAAAAATAAAAATGAATAAATAAAAGGCATACAGATTAGAAAGGAAGAAATAAATCTGTCTTTATTGCAGACAATATGATCAGTAGATTTGCAGACAACTTGATCTGTAGATTCTAAATCTACAAAAACATGTTAAATGACTAATAAGTGAATTTAAAAAGATCACAGGATACAAGGCTAATGTAAAAAATAAATTGTATTCCTATATATTAACAACAAACAACTGATGTTTAACAGTTGATGTATAAATATCCCTCAAGTAGGAAAATCTTGAAATACACACACACAGACACAGACACACACACAGACACACACACACAGACACACACACAGACACACACAGACACACACACACACACACACACACACACACACACACACACACACACACGTATTTCCCATGGGATTCGGCTCCAGTCTCCTATAGTGGTACCTGGCTTATGCAGCCTTCCTTTGTTGTCTTCTTTAATATTTGGGTTGGCAAAAAAGCTCGTTCGGTTTTAAGTACAAATAAAAGGCACATTTTTCATTTTCACAAAGAACTTTACCGAACAATGGATTCACTAACTGAACGAACTTTTTGGCCAACCCAATAACTCCACTCTCTACAAGGGGCTCTGCACCTCCAAATAAACTACTTGCACTTAAATCCCTGATTTAGATTTTGCTTCTGAGAAACCCAAACCAAAGTGTATGACAATTTGGTGTGGCCTAGAGTTGAGGAGGTAATGACCAAACTCTTGAGTGACTAGTACCTGGGAGGTTAAAAAAAATGGATCCTCTGCCTGCAGACAGACTCCAGATTGCAAGTAGCTGAAATTAGGGAGTGCAGGCTTGCCCAGGTCTCTGCAATGTGTGGTACCAGCCTAAGCACATAGAAGATGTTTTGAATTGATTCCTTTATGCTTCCATGCATGATGCATTGTGATTCTTTCACCAATGCGGTGAGATGATGTCACGTGCAGTTCACACTGATGACTGCAAGCAAATAAAAGATAACCAATAGAGAGGGGACAGCAATATCATCTTGGCAGACTGTTGACCCTTTACCTCTTCATGCTCCAAAGTTGAGCATTAATCCCAAAGAAGCATCAGGGGGTGTGAGACAGCAGGATGCTTTCTCCTCCACTCAGAATTGCTAGCCCCACAAGTCTCGTCTGGGAGGTGGGAGAGGATGAAAGTTTTGAATCAAATATGAGACCTAAGTTTTATAATGAAAAGCTCTGAATCTTAGTAACTGAGCCTATTTCAGTATTTAGTTTTTACCATAATATTTAATTTTCATATTAAAATAAACATATTCTAATACTAAAAGAAGCATATTTTAATACTAAAAGTGACCAAAAATTATGAATTGGAGTGATGTCCTCAATGAGTCTCATATTTACCAGGTGGGAGTGGGATGGGGGTCAGGTGGGTTTCAACAAAGCACAGCTGGCAGTAGTTACAAAAAATAAATATGGGCAGACAGAACTACATAAATTGTGTATATATATATATATATATATATATATACACACACACACATATATATACATATATAATATGTTACATAAAGAATATATATTCTTTCTCAGATTCTTTCCCATTATAGGTTATTACAAGATATTGAATACAGTTCCCTGTGGTATACAGTAGGTCCTTGTTGTTTATTATTTTGCTTTTTAATACATTAGACATTTATCTTTATATGGCGTGAGGTAGAAATTGGTTTTCATCATTTCCATGAATAGATAATTGCATCAGAATATTTGTTAAATATACCACTGTATTTTTTCCTCTAATTTAAAATGACACACATAAACTCAATTCCCACATATGAATTTGTTTCTGAACTCTATTTTGTTCTATTAAACTGTTTCTATGCTAGTGATACCTTTTTAAAATTACTATGGTGATATATATTTTTCTATACTTAGTAGGAAAGTCTCTTCTTATTGACCTTTCCCCCCCCCCCCAAAAATGTTATTCTTCTCCTGGTATACTTACAAATCAGTTTGTAAAATTCCATAAAAATCTTGTTGGTACTTTGAGAATCTAAATTTATTAGATTTATTTGGGAATTCTTAATTTTATTTATTTTTATTTTATTTTTAGTGATAATGTGTCTTCTCAATCAAAAACATGTATGTCTTATTATTTATGTCTTAAAACAGGGCTAGTTTTTAACATAATTTTTATATATAGTGTATGTATACACAATGAATGCTTGCTATGTACTATGCAGGCTGTTTGACACTCAGGATACAGCAGTGAACAGATCAGGCCACGTCCCTGCCTCATCATGGAAAAGGTCAGTACGTAAGTTAACAAGATTAAGGGTTCTAAAGAAGAGAAACAGTGTATAAGATAGAGAGTAACTAGGGGAGGTAATTTTACAAAGGAAAATCAAGGTAGGCTTCTTCGAAGAGGTAACATGTGAGCTGGGAATGAGCCAATTATGTAAAGAACTTGGCGGGCCGGGGAAGAACATTCTAGGAGAGGGAAAAAGCAAGTAGAAAGACTTGTTCTGCTTAAAAACACAATGGAAACAAGCATGTGAGGAGAAGAATGAGATAAAATAAAGCTGGAGATAGGAAAAGTCCAGATTATTCAGGACCTTTTCGGTTTGGGTTTTATTCTTAAAACAGCTGATGAGTTTTAAGCAAGCAGGGACATGATCAATTTTACAATTTAAAAAGGGAGCTTTGGCTACCATGTGAGGACTAGATTAGAAAGATACTAGGGTGGAGAAGGGCAGCAGTCAGCAGATATTACAGAGCCTGGTGAGAGACAAGCTAGTTGGTGAGTTCACTCTGAACATCTGTTTTCCCTTACCTGTTTAGTAATAACACCCATTCTTATCTGGTCCTACTGCATCTCATCTAAGTGATTACACTTCCCAGCCTCTCTTGAGGCGAGGTGGAGCCACGTGATTAAGTGCCACCTGACAATTACGTTTAGACAAAAGCATTGTGTGAGACTTTCGGGAAGCCTTGAAAATGTGGAACTTGATCTGAGCCTCTGCTCCGGGAAAACAGTGCAGGCTAAGAAATTCCCCACCCTCTCTCTTTTTTTTTTTTTCAAATGAGATATCACTGACATTATATTAGTTCCAGGTGTATCCAGCTCAGCATTCTTTATCTCATGAATGATTAGCTGATATTAGAAATGTTTGTCTGCTTGAAAGTAGCTAAACACACACATAAACATCTCCTGTTCAGCTGATTGAGGAATGACCCTGATTGCAAAATGACCCCAACTGCAAATCACCCCACCTGAGACTCATCTATACCTCCCTATAAACATCTAAAGCAAAACCACGCAGTGGAGGGAGGTATGTTGGATCTTAGGGGATCTAGGGTGTGATCCCTGTTGCAGTAGCCTGAAAAAAATCATCTCAATTGTCAGATGCATTTTGTCTTTCGCACCTTTTTATAAGGTAGGTGGTGTATCTTCTTCACTCTTCCTCCTTTCTTTCTAATGCTTGAAATGTATAGGTGAAGGAGAACAAGCAGGGTTCTGGGAGCACAGGATGGCATACATTTAAAATGAACTCTATCAGACCGCGTGGCTATAAAAGGGCTATAAAAGAAAGGGTTATAAAAGAAGCACAAAAGAATGTAATGAGCTTACAGAGCAAAGTAAGATTAATTGTGAGAGGCTTGAGTGAATCTCAGGGAAGACTTTTCAGAGAAGATGATACTCTAGATAGGCTTTAAAATAATGAAAATTTTGATTGATAGTTGAGAGGAAATGACAAGGATGATTGAATCTTGATCCATATTGACCTCAACAGGCTGGGATAAGCGATCAGTAGAACAAAAGTTGGCACCTTACTGAGTTTATGGAATGAACGAAAAGGCAAATTAAAGTTATTTATCAAGGAGTGCAGAAGAATAATGATGCTAAGGAAAGAAATGGAGACTCTGGGAGGTGGAATAAATTAATGATTTTAGTTTTAGCCACTTGAATCAGAGGTGATGGTGAGATATTTAAGTGGAAATATCCTAAAGGCAGCTTAATACTGTTTGAACTGTTAAAGTGAGATCAGGATAGACACACATTCTGAAGCTGAGAGAATGATTTGATTTTCTGAACAAAAAATGCTGAAGTAGATGAGGTGATAGAAGCTGATTGAAGACCAGAAATTCCAAGACCACTTAGTGGCAGCAGTAGGGAGAACAGCTGTTGAAGGAAAGAGGTGTTAGCACCTGTGCTCATAGCCCCTCATAGCTTTCCCCCAACAGTTGTTTGGAGGAACACTGTTCTGCAAGATTTTAAAAGATATGCCAAGCAAACAGTGTTCCATGCTCCAATAGTTTTGAGACATTCTGGGTTTGGAGATGAACATGAGATGTTTAAAGATGTATAATGTGCTATAAATCTCAAAGGAGGTTGTTAACAGTGTGCAGTGTTTTCAAAACTTATTTCACTCCAGAAATTTTTTATTATGAAATCTTTAAAACAACATATATT
The DNA here is from genome assembly GCF_949987535.1 of Balaenoptera acutorostrata. Classification (NCBI taxonomy): domain Eukaryota; kingdom Metazoa; phylum Chordata; class Mammalia; order Artiodactyla; family Balaenopteridae; genus Balaenoptera; species Balaenoptera acutorostrata. The sequence continues at coordinate 11,120,295 of NC_080070.1, forward strand.
TTGAACTCCACCAGTTCAAGAAAATGGGGGCAGAATGGAAGACAGTTGGGGAGGGAGATGGGAGAGCCATCTATGTATCGTAGAGAAAAATGCATAACCTATTACTAGAGGTTCCATCCTATCCCATGGAACTTTTGGGGAATCATAGGATCCATTGAAAATTTGGTTGAAGCTACGGAATTTCTCCTCTGAAAATTATACCATGTATGTATATATGTTCTTTTCCCTGGAAGCCCAAAATATGACAGGGATTAACAATAATGACCATTAATTTCCTTTTAATAAACATTTTCACAACCTTAAATTTCTTTACTATGCGTATTGCAAAAATATTAAGTAATAGAATACAAACATATATCAAATAGAAAGTGATATTTCCCTAAGTCTGCTGCCTCCTATGTACTCCATCCCTTTATCTCAGAGGTCTTTTTTAACAATTCTCTTTGTATGGTTCTCCAAATACATTTAAATAATATAGGTAGGATTTTTCCTACCATTTGCATTTATAAAATTTACTCTGTCATAGATGTTTTTCCACATGAGGGCATATTGATTTAGCTTATTCTTTTAAATAATTGCTGATATGATGCACTGTAATTTTTCATTTTTTCCCACCACTTATTAATCCATTTAACAAACATTTATTGACTCTCTATTATGGGTGAGGTATCTTGTTTGCCTGGAGAAATAGCAATGAACAAAACAGATATGGTTCCCGCTCTTAGGAAGCTCTCACGCTAGCAGGGGGAGAAAAATCATAAACAAGTAAACAAGTAAGTTAAATAACTACAGATTGTGAGTATAGCTCTGCAGGAAAACAAGTAAATTAAATAACTACAGATTGTGAGTATAGCTCTGCAGGAAAACAAACAAACAAGTCTAGATGAAATAAAGAGTAACCAGGGGAAGGAAGTCAGTTTTGTGCTGAGGCTGGATGGATAAGTCAGCTGTGAGAAGAACTGGAGAAGAAGCATTCTAGGCTATTGCTAATAGTTATTGCTATTGCAAACAATTTCATTATGAGCATTCAGTAAATACTCACTGATTGCTTACTCTTTGCCAGCAACTGTGCCCGAGTGTGAGGATTGAAAAGTGAACAATTAAAATTTGGTCCTAGTTCTCTTGGAGCCTACATTTTAGGGTAATTAAATCAAATACAAAGACGTCAACATAGGGACTGGAACATAATAATTACTCAACCAGTGTCAATTTGTCTGATTATTTAAAATATTATTTGCAATCTGGCAAGCAAATTTACCTCATTGTTCAAATTTGCTCTCCGAATGCTATTGATGCTGTGTTTTTCACGTTGTTTGCCATTTGAATACCTTCTGTAATTTGCCGGTATATATCCTTGTAATAAAGAAGAACACATCTGACTCCATATTGGATCTGTTTCTTTTACTTTAACCTTCCTTTTCTATTGCTTTTGCTACAAGTTAATCACTAAAGGGATGTTGTCTATGGCTTAAAGTATACATAATGGCCCTTCTCCAGGAACCCTGCCTCCCACATCTGAGCCTTAAGCTAAAATACTTTTGTTTGGCTCATAGGAAACATCCTGACTAGGCCCACCTATGAATGGCTGCAGGAAAAAAGAAATTAACACATGCCCTCCAGGGTCTGGCTGGAACCAGGGAATATTTACAATAATGTATCACTTTTTTTTACTTCACCTCCTCCCTTCCCCCTCTTTGTCCTGTAAAAGAACTAGCATCCAAACCCAGACAAATGGTTCTTTGGGACACTAGTCCACCATCTTCTCTGTCTGCTGACTTTATGAATTAAGTAGCTATTCCTTGCCCCAACAAATTGTCTCTCAATCTGTTGGTCTGTCATGGGGCAAGCAGTATGAGCTTGGACTCTGTAACATCCTTGGTCATCCTTTTACTGGTCTGTTTGCTTTTTACTGATATAGATACAGCAACCACTTGTCTATTACATGGGCACCGTCTCCCTCCACCTCCAGTCTGTTGTCTTTTAGTTTCACTAGTGGCATCTTGAAACGTGGACTTTTGACATTTATTGTGGTTAATATTTCAGTTTTCTTCGGTAATGACTTTGGGAGAAACTTGAGCTAGATTACACATAAAAACTTTGCAAAGATGTGTGTTACAAATATAAACAAGGATGTCATAAGGTGTAAGTGGAATACCTCTCATATTGATGGAGAGGGACAAACGTTTGTTGCAAACCTGTACGTGCTAGGCACCTGCCCAAGTGTTTATCCATACCAAGTCATTTGATCCTTACAGAACCGTTCCAAAGTAGGCAACGTTGTTCCCACTCTATATCTGAGGAAACTGAGGTAGAGTTCCAATGTCTCACAGCTAGTAAGTAACATAGTTGAAATGGCCGACCCATGTAACTGTGATGGCAAAGTCATAATATTTAATTTTACAACGATAACTGTGAAGTCCCTAGCAGTTTGGTCTAAAATTGACTGTGAGATAGGTGTACCCTTGGCTTAATAGTGGTGAATGTGAAAAACACCTGCAAGTTCTATTTGATCTGGCAGCTGAAAAAGTTAATGAGTATGGGCAATGTTGTACTTTTCTATGGTCGCATCACTCCTGGAACATTGTGTCCAGTGTCAAAGATAAACACAGCCGGGTATTAGTTGAAGCGTTGAAAATAGATTTTGTTTAGTAACTACTGACAGTCGAGAAAGAGCTGAGTTCCATTCCTATTTGTGGAAAGGCGATTGGAACATTTTAAAGGGAGGATGAGAGAGGGGGAAGAGTGGGAGCTCAATAGAGTTAGAGAAGTTGCAAAGCGTCGGTCAGTATAAAGGCGACTACACCAGCTTCATTTGCTAGCTGGCAGCTGCGAAGTGAGGCGTTTATGCTCCCACAGAGACTGGGAGACAGAGGCCCTACCCTTCCTGAAGATTGCCTCTGCAGGGAATGGCTCTCAGGTCTTTGAGAGAGATGCTTCTGAGTCTTAAGAAACCTATTCACAACTTCAAGCCCTTTGGGAGGTCAGGGGCCTGCCATCAGCTGTTGGCTAGAACTTTCTCAGCTAGGCATTTTTATGGTTCTGTGTCCTAGGGATCCGCCTTATACTGACAAGAAACCGTGATAGAGTTGGTCACGTCTCTCAGCGCAGGGGTTTGCACGAGTTGTCACGTGCTGACAGTAGGGCGGTTCTCAACAGTTGTCAGAACCACAATTTATGAGCAACATTAAATACAGAGGATGGGAACCACGATGGTGGAGTCTGGAAATCATGTCCTATAAGAACCTCGAAAGAACAATAGTTTAGCCTGGAAAAGGTAAAGCCTAGGGAGTCTAAGTCTAGAGATCTGGTTTGCTCAGTCTTGGAAAAGGCTACGTGGCCACAGAATGAACTCTTGAAGTTGGGAGTGTTGGAGCGAGCGGAGCTGCAAGTAAGCAGCTTAAAGTTCCTGCCAACGAAAACATTCTGTGATTGTTGCAACCAAGTGAAGACTTTAACGAAGGCGTGCTCCCTAAGTACACAAGCTGCAAGCAAGAGATCATAAAGAACGAGGACCGAGAGAACGGGCTCTGGATAACTTGGGACGTTTGCTTGGCTCTGATGCCAAGCTGACGAAGGGTGACGGGGAAGTTAACGCTTGGTTTGGAGCAAATAGCGGCCTCCGTGCCAAAGTTCAGTGACGAGCGCTCGGCAGAAACACCAGCGATTGCTTCAGGGCCGAACTAGCCTAGAAGAGAGGGCGGCGCGGGAGGAAGGCGGCGGCCGGGAGAGCGGACAGTCCGGCGCCCTCACCAGCCTGGACACGCGGTTCAGGCGGGGCAAACGGCTCGCACGCGCCTCCGGCTCCCGGAAGGAGGCGGGGCCGCCTCGAGCGCCGTTCCCTTAAATCTGCGAGCGGGGAGCGCGCGTCCTCGAGGTTCCTCAGCCGAGCGCCGAGCGGTCGATCGCCCTCGCTCCCGCAGTCTGCGCTCCGCTCGCTGGTGGCTCCACCCGCCATTATGTAAGTGCGACAGCACCCCGGCGCGCCGCCGTCGTTCCCGGCGTGCGGGCTGCAGGCCGGGGCGGGGAGGAGGTGGCAGCCCCTCGCCGCTCTGGCTCCCTTGGCTCCCCCGGTCCCCGAATGGTGACGGCGGCGCGGGGAGACGCTGGACGGGGCGGCCCTGTCGAGGCACGCGTGGCGCCCGCATGCTTTGCCCCGCGCGCCCTGGAACCCCTCGGGGCTCGAGTCTCCCGCGTCCCCGCCGCCGCGCGCCCTGCTTGCCGTGCCCGGGCCCGCACGCCGGGAGCGCGGCTCGCTCCGTGCTCCGCCCCGGAAACCACGTGTACTGGCGATTTCGCGCGCTGTTTGATTAGCTAGAAGCTCTAATGTGGCGTTTTTATGTTTTTAATGCAGAAACCAGTAATCCGTTATGGAGCATGCTATTACCCCGCTGGAACCCCTGCTTCCCACTGGTACCGTATTTCTTAACACGTTTTACAGTGACATTGATGTGCTTACCCCCAGAGCCCTGATAAGGTTAAGAGGGCTGGACTCCAGACCCAGAATGGTTTCCAATCTGCCTCACATTTCCTCCAGTTAGGCATATTACTCAACCTCTCTTGTGCCTCAGTTTCCTCATCTGAAAAAAACGAGGATAGTTTTTAGTCCTTGCGGTGTAGAGTTGTTGTGAGGGCTAAAAGATGATGTATTTTATGCCCTTCACCTGGAGAAGACTAAGCCCTACTTGTAATGTGAGCTCTTAGGCTCTTAACAGTCTGAACTAATCTCTTAACAGTAGAACATTAGATGCCAAAGGGGTAAAGATCAGTCTTTATTGCCTTTATTATTGCCTGCCCATGGTGCCCGTTTGTAATTCATGGAAAATGCCTGAGGTTACCCAATAAAAAATGCTTTAAAGATGTAATACTCAAGAATTTTTATTATTTCTAAGTGTAAAGTCATTGTAATTCACATGGAAATAATTGGAAGAATGAGTTCTTTGAAGCTAATTGTCGCATTCATTATCATGTGTAGTAACTTGTGTGCTAATTTCATGATAAACATTTTTTATTTACCAGTTTTTATTGTGTTTCTGTTGTGTATAACTTCTAGTTTATCAGTTCATCAATTGAAATAGAATGCATAGTTTTTTAATATTTAAAGTTTTTTGTAAACCCATGAATTGATGTTTTTTTGGGGGGGGCGGGATATTGAATTTGATTTGAGCTTGTCAGCTTTCCCACATCCTGGGAGTATTTATGGTAAAACAATCAAAGAATAATAACAGTGAACACTGAGTCCTTCCTCTCCAGTCATTTGCTGTGCTAAGTTGTTTATATATACTTTATATCTTATTTTACAGGTAAAGGAAACAGATAGTAATGGAACTAGAATCTGAGCCCAGATATGTTTACATTGACTTGGTTAAGAGGTTGGGTGTTTTATCATAACTAAACAGCTTCTCCTAAGTTAAGAAAAGCACTGGCAAACATAAATGTTTTGCAAATGAAATTTCATAGTTCTGTTATCCAACAGTAGCGGGACTAACAGCATTTCCAAGAGAAAACATTGGATTCAGGTGGCCTGTTGATGTGAAGATTTGTTACTAAATCTAAGTACTTTAGGTTTAGTCACAAAGGAGGATTTCTAGTGTTTTCTAGGTTTAATGAGATATGTCATATAGATGGTGCTGCATAGTAAAGGTTGGAGTGAGGCAACAGGGTCTCTGGGTTTAAATCTTAGCTTTGCTGGTTGTGTTTCAGTTTCTTCATCTATAAAATAGGAATCTTTCGCAGGGTTACTGTGAGTATAAATGAGTTGTAAAACATGTAAAGCACTTGGCTTCAAGAGCAGTAAGCTATTAGATTCAGTAGTAAGGCTAACATGGTTGGATCTCTGGGTCAGTGCTGAGATAGAAAAGGTCTGGAACAATAGAAAAGTAGGAAATAGTAGGAAACACAGGCAGTTCTGCTCCCTCTGTGTTTTATCAAAGGCTTAGGAAGGAGGCCTGGACTCGTCAAGTCAGACGTGTAAGCTCCTCACTGGGACAGGGCATGTAGGGGAACTGTCAAGAACCGTGATATCCTCTATGAAGCACAGATCCACCAGGCAGAATCCCGAGCTCCTTTGAGGAGATCTTTGGGATTTAGTGGTTCTCCTAGTTTCTTCCTGTTCCTAAGGGTAAAAGTTTGTACAGATTCCCATCTCTTCTCAAACACTGGCCTAGAAGCACGGGCTCCCTAGAATAGATAAATGAGAGATGTTTAAAAACAGAAAAGTGTATGTTGAGGGGCCCTTGCAATGCCTGGCCTCTTATAGGAATTCGGTAAGTATTCGAGGTTAACTTTACATTTAGAGGGATTCCCTTCATCAAACAGACACTTAATACTTTCTAGCAGAGAGGTAGTTTTTGTATTTATAACTTCTGTGAATTTAATTTTTAGGCATGATGTACCTGTAATGTGTACCCAGATTTAGTATAGCAGGCATCCTGACAAACTGATTCTCTTCAGATTAACTAATTGCTAGGTGGACCAAAATGCACATCTCTGGAATGATCATTGGCTCAGGGAAATATATATTTTTAATCTTTGTTTTTTGTAACTAAAGTAAATGGTTATTATTTAAAGAAAAACGACTAACCTAGAATGTGAAAGTTTCCTGTAATCCCTCTTCTGGAAATAACCATTAATTATTAAGGTGGCATTTTTTTAAAATATATTTTTAAAATTTATATGGCTGCATCGGGTCTTCGTTGCGGCATGCGGGATCTTTCGTTGCGGCATGCGGGATCTTTCGTTGCGGCGTGCGGGGCTTCTCTCTAGTTGTGGTGGGCGGTCTCCAGAGCGCACGGGCTCAGTCGTTGTGGCACAGGGGCTGTAGAGCATGTGGGCTTAGTTGCCCCGCGACATGTGGGATGGATCCCAGTTCCCCGACCAGGGATCAGACCTGCGTCCCTTGCACCGGAAGGCAGATTCTTAACGACTAGACCACCAGGGAAGTCCCAAGGTGGAATGTTATGAATACTTATTTTTCTACATATAGCCCAGTATATTATTATTCTTGTTTTAAATAAAATGGATTTATATTATAAATTGTTTTGTAAATTACTCTTTCGGAGCAGTGGGTGAAAACATACCAAATTCTTTTATTACAAACATTCTATGCGCTCTTTGTTCATTTCTTTTTAACAAAATAGAAGTATTTCTATATGTTAAAAAAACAGTGCAAGTCAGTAAATATTACAAATCTTATTCAAATGATTATTTAACAATTCATGTATTGGGCAGTATCCAATGTAGCAGACAGAAAGGAGCTTGGAGGAGCTGTACAAGATGAAAGACTTTATAGGCAGAAGGGGGCAGGAACAAGGAAGTTATTATACTCGCAAAAAGTAGCTTGGTTCTAGCAAGGTCACTTTCCTTTAGGGGATGGTAAGGGTCTGTCAGGCAGATTACTTCACTAGTGCTGATAGGGTGATTCCTGATTGGCTGGTTTAAGATTCCATTTTGGGGAGAGCTGAAGCTGTTCATAATTGGGATAAGTATTAAGTCTGGGTTTGGGGATGTGGCGTAAATGACTCCATTTTGGGCACTGCAGGGAAAAATCTCCTTAGCAGAGATTGTCATTTTAAACCTCTAAATTGTGTTTTTCTAAATTTGTGTGTGTGTGTGTATGACCTGTGTTATGCCCTTTCCTGCAACTTTTTTCACTTACTACTTTATGATGGTCCATATGTGTAGATATCCCAACTTTTTTTTTTTTTTTTTAATGGGCAGTATAGACACAAAGGAACTAGGCTTTCTTAATTTATTTTTGGCTGTGTTGGGTCTTTGTTTTCTGCGCGAGGGCTTTCTCTAGTTGTGGCGAGCGGGGGCCACTCTTCATCGCGGTGCGCGGGCCTCTCACTATCGCGGCCTCTCTTGTTGCGGAGCACAGGCTCCAGACGCGCAGGCTCAGCAGTTGTGGCTCACGGGCCTAGTTGCTCCGCGGCATGTGGGACCTTCCCAGACCAGGGCTCGAACCCGTGTCCCCTGCATTGGCAGGCAGATTCTCAACCACTGCGCCACCAGGGAAGCCCTAGGCTTTCTTAATAGACATTTAGGTTATTTCTAGCTTTTCTTATTATAATCTATAATGCATATCTTTGATTATATTATTTTTGCATATTTATGTGAGTTTATCAGTAGGATAAATTTCCAGAAATGGAATTACTGGATCTAAGGATATGTTTGCATTTCTGTTTTCTTGAGGAGCTGACAAGTAGCTACTGTATGTCCTTTGATACTAGGTGCTGTGGAGGATACAAAAGTGATCTCTTCTATCCAGGAGTTTACGGTCTTGTCGGAATCAAGAACAAAACAAGACAGAGTCTAGTTCGATGTTGAATTATGTCTGATAGGACCCACACAGGAACCTTGGGGACTGGGGAGAAGGAGATGAGGGCAGGCTGGAGTAGGCAGAGAAATGATGGGATGGACAGGTGTCAAGTGGGCACCCAGAAAAGCACTGGATTTAAATTGTGAGAGGCCTGGGGGGAAGCACAAGAGCACTGCAGGCACGAGGCCTTCCTTGAGTGAGAGCTCATTGCTGCATCTGGCCATGAACTAATTCAGTTCATCTGGTGGTGAGTGAGGAGGAAGTTTGGAGAGAACAGGTGGAGGTTTTGGAAGAATGATTGAGCAGTGAGGGTATAACCACACTGTGGAGGATAGAGAGATTTATTGCAAGGTAGGAGATAGAAAACTTTCGAAAGTTTGTGTCCTTCCGCCTTTGGAACATTTTATACGAAGCAGCCTTTTATATACTTAAAACTCAATTAAATTGTGTCATCCATGTCATGGTTCAGCATTGCTAATCATATACAGGTTAAAGTCCTTATCCTGACCTTAAAGGCCCTTCGTGATCTGACTCTTAACGACTATTCCAGAATACTTTATCACTCACCTCTCTGTGTCCAAGCCAAGCTGAACTCCCCACTATTTACTTACGTGAACATTTATTGGAGCTTCAATACTTTCGCCTTAGCTTATGCTACGTTTATCACCTCGAATGTTCATTTTCTGTTCTTAGAATTGTTATTATAAAATTTTAGCCATTCCGGTGGGTGTGTAGAGGAATCTGTGGTTTTAATTTGCATTTCCCTTATGGCAGAATGCTGACCTTGTCATTTGTTTATTGGTTGGTTGTACATCCTTTGTGAAATGTTTGTCTCTTGCCATTTTTCTTTTCTTTTTCTTTTTTTTAAAGTATAGTTGATTTTTAATGTTTCAGGCATACAGAGTGATTCAGTTATACATATATCTGTAGCTATATCTATATATCTATTCTTTTTCAGATTCTTTTCCATTATAGGTTATTACAAGGTATTGAATATAGTTCCCTGTGCTATACAATAGGTCCTTGGTGTTTATCTATTTTATGTATAGTAGTGTGTATCTATTAATCCCAAATCCCTAATTTATCCCTTCCCTCTATTTCCCCTTTGGGAACCATAAATTTGTTTTCTATGTCTGTGAGTCTGTTTCTGTTTTGTAAATAAGTTCCTTTGTATCATTTTTTTAGATTCTGCATAAGTGATATCATAATGATATTTGTCTTTGTCTGACTTCACTTAGTATGATAATCTCTAGGTCCATCCATGTTGTTGCAAATGGCATTATTCCATTTTTTTAATGGCTGAGTAATATTCTGTTGTTTATATATGCCACGTCTTTTTTATCCAGTCATCTGTCAGTGGACATTTGGTTTCTAACGTGTCTTGGCTATTATAAATAGTGCTGCTGTGAACATTGGGGTGCATGTATCTTTTTGAATTAGAGTTTTCATCTTTTCCGGATGTGTGCCCAGGAGTGGGATTGCTGGATCATATGGTAGCTCTATTTTTAGTTTTTTAAGGAACCTCCATACTGTTCTCCATAGTGGCTGCCCCAGTTTACATTCCCACCAACAGTGTAGGAGGGTTCCCTTCTCTCCACACCCTTTCCAGCATTTACTATTTATAGACTTTTTGATGATGGTTATTCTTGACATTTTTCTATTGGGTTTTCTTTGATTTTTTAAATTTAATTTGTAGGAGGTTTTTTTTAATTGAGATATAATTGATATATGATGTTGTATTACTTTTGCTTTGGTACATGTATATATTGCAAAATGATTACCAAGTAGGAGTTTCTTTATGTTTTCTGGATACATAGTTCTTTAAGTCTTGATTTTCTCATCAATAAAATAGAATGACACTTTCCAAGGAGAGTTATGAAGATTAAAGAGTATCTGTAAAGCGTTTAACACTGATATATAGTAAGAATGCAGACATTTTAGTTATTTTGCTCATTGACTTCTTAACGTTTTATCTAAAGGTTTTTTTAAATTGATGAAGAGTAATGTTTTATTGGTAAGCACATACTATTGCTATTTTAAACTGTAAATATAGGTGCATTTTCAAAATATTCTGAAAAATCTGGATTTTTTTTTTGCTTTAGTGTCTGTGATCATTTCAGTTTTTATCATGAAGCTTTATATTTAGAACTCCATATGTTTGAAAGTAAAGTATTTTTTTTTTTGAAAGTAAAGTATTTAAAATACTTCATAGCTAAAATAGAAGTGAAGAGTAAAACCATCCTCAGAATCATTATTTTACATGTGCTTATTTCACAAACCAATGACATAGAGCAAATAATTACAGAGGTTTTAATTTCTGGCTTACTAAAAATACTGATATTTAAACATTTTTGTATACTTTCACAACATAGTACGTATGCATTATAAAAAGTTAGGAGATACGGATAAACAAAAATGAAATAAAAATGCTATATTTCAGCCTCTCAGAGATTACCACTGTTATTTCCGTGTTTGTGAACATTTAGTGTGTGTATGTTCATATTTATATCCCTCCAGATATTTGCTGTGTATAAATACAGTTAGGTATTTTTAAACCAAAATGAGAACATACTGTGAGTTGCTTTATTCTGTTCATAACTCTACTTTTCCATGTCAAATGTCAGTGTCTAATACCCAACCATATTTAAATTTTCTCATTTTCAAAACAACTTTTCCAGGTGCTTGTTCCGAACTAGGACTACCTGTGCATTTGGTTCAGTCTTTTTAAATCCAGCACAGTTGTCCCTCACATTTTTAAATCCCCCTTAACATGGAGTATTGACATCTATTTATTTATTTATTTTTATTTTTGGCTGCGTTGGGTCTTTGTTGCTGCGCGCGGGGGCTACTCTTCGTTACGGTGTGCAGGCTTCTCATTGTGGTGGCTTCTCTTGTTGGGGAGCACAGGCTCTAGGCGCGCGGGCTTCAGTAGTTGTGACTCGCGGGCTCAGGAGCGCAGGCTCAGTAGTTGACCCACGGGCTTAGTTGCTCCGCGGCATGCGGGATCTTCCTGGACTAGGGCTCGAACCCGTGTCCCCTGCATTGGCAGGTGGATTCTTAACCACTGCGCCACCAGGGAAGTCCCAAGTATTGGCATCTTAAATAAAGTGTTTATATCCCTCTTAAGTTGATCTGATGGAATAAAAAAATACAGCAGTTTGGTATGAATCATCATTCACTTAGAAGTATATATAATAAACTCCAACTGAAAAGTTCCATTTTATTTTCCCCACATAATTTCTTCATAAATTTGTGCTAGAAAGCCTTTTATCTGTCACTCTCCATTTCTTTGCAAAAAGATTATATACATTTAAATTTTAAAAGGATTCCTGTGACCATAATAATGCTCTTGGGAGTTACTTCTTCCAAACTGAATTACCATTGTTGAGGTTTTATTATGAATCAAATTACCATTTTAAGTATTATGAGCACACACTTGATCAAGTCAGCATAATTATATTACACATTTTTGTAACAACTAACATTTACATGACACTGTGTGCTGGGCATAGTTTTAATGCTTCAACAGGGTAAAACCTATAGAAAAGTTCTGGAACGAGAAGTCCGGGTTTGAGTTTTAGGCATCCTCTTCACTAGTTATGTGACCTTGGGCATGTCACTCAATTTCTTGGAGCCTTAGTTTCTTTCTGGAAAGTAGGAATATATACAAATGTGAGCTCCTTGGTCAAATTTAAGCTAGTATAAAGTATAAAAAGCAAGTTTAAGTAGAGTCTATGCATATGTAAAATACTTCGTATTAGGTCAACTTTATTATATTGATTATTACATTTTGAAATCCATTCATTTTTCTAATTCTCAAATGAGATAGCTATTTATTTAGTAAATGTGTTCACTTAGGGCTACCAAAACTATTCTTTTTCCTGGATGCTGTATTTTTCTTCCATGCTTGTTGAGTTTATTATTTCTAGATGCACAAAATTATTTATAGTGGTCATAGTTTTTTGATGCCTCATGGTTAAGTGGAAATGAATCTGGGAATATCTCATTCAGTATAGTATTCCTGCCATTTATTGTATTTCTGGAACTTAATTTCCATGGAAAATGCCTGACTAAGTTTGTAAAAGGAGTATAAAACCTGAAGATGGATATTAGCATTCCCCACTTTACTAGAAGCTAATTTGGGAATCCCTGGGTAATCTGTATCTAGAGTTTTGGCTCCTTTGTAATATAAATGTGTACTGGCCACCTGCATTAGTAGTTCTGTGCATTTTGCAGCAACAGATCTCAAGAACCCTTGCTGACGACATTCATTGGTACCACACATAGTCCTAAACTGTTAACTCCCTTCTGTAATCTCTATTTAGCAAATCCTTATAAGAATGACATAAGGGTGGATCTGAGTTATTTGCATTTGCCTTTATTTTTAAATTACAGATGAAAAATTCTTCAATATATAGTAGCAAGATGCTTCTTGGTCACGTATGCCAACTGATTAAGCGTTCTTGTTAGACATTCTGGTTTGTTCTTTAGATGTGGGCTATCTAATATCTGTGGCTGTTGAGCATTTGAAGTATGGCTAGTGCGACTGAAGCACAGAGTTTGTAGTTTAAGTGTGAAAAGCAAAACTGCATCAGTTATTGGAAAAATTTTAACTGTTTGGAACAGTGTATTAGTTTACTGGTGCTGCCATAACAAAGTGCCATAGATTGGGTGGATTAAACAAATTTATCTTCTCACAGTTCTCGGGCTGGAAGTCCAAGACTAAGGTGTTGGCAGGGTTGGTTTCTCCTGCGGCCTCTCCTTGGATTGCAGATGGCTGCCTTCTCTCTGTGTCCTCACATGTTGCCCCTTGGTCTGTGGGTCATCTGTGTTCTAATCTGTTCTTATAAGGGTACCAGTCCCATTGGATTAGTCCCACTCATATGACTTCATTTTGCCTTAATTACCCCTTTAAAGGCCCTATCTCCAAATACAGTCACTTTCTGAGGTGCAGGAGGTTAGGACTTCAGTACAGGAATTTATGCGGGACACAATTCAGCCCAAAAGAAATAGTGTACATCAGTTTACTTTTTCAGCTGTAAACTTTTCAACTTTTAAAAAAAGTGACTTGGTCCACATTTCAGAATTCTCATGATTACCAAGTAAGGGAGGTTTTAATATCACTCCAATTGAATATAGCTGGTGGATGAATTAAAAAGTCAATGTCAGTCTTAGTTGCTGTTTTGTACTTCTATACAAAATTTTCTCTATTCACGCAACCCTTCCTGAGTATCTAAATTTCATATGTATTTTAAAATTTTCTAGTGGCCTCGTTAAAAAGGTAGAACAGGTGAACTTTATCTTTAATGTCTAAAATGATATAATTTCAACATGTAATGAGAAACGATTGTTAATGCAATAGTTGACATTTTTTTTGTACTAAATTTTCAAACTCCATGTTTAGTTTACACTTTTAGCACGTCTCAAATCAGATGCTAAATTTTCATTAGCGATACTTTAGTTTGATAATTTGTCAAACATTTTGTTTTTATTCGTATCAGCAAGGGTGAGCTCACAGACTCATACTTTTGGGATAAACTTGATACACAGGGAATAAAATGTTTCTTTTCCACAGAAAGCCTTTGGAGACAGGTATTGGAGCTAGGAGTACAACCTGGGTTTTCTGACTATTTTTCCTAATATCAACATGGCTTTTTTGTTGTTTAAATTAAAGTGCTATGCCTGCTTTGAAACTTGGAAAACCGGCAGGTTTTTTTGTTTGTTTCTAAAGAAATTTTCATCCCTTTGTGGATGGCACATAGCCCTCAGGCTAAAGCTTCTGCTTAAGGATTGTGATGTCTTTGCTCTCCAGGGATAGCTAAGAAATCCAAGAGGCAAACTAGTGGATTTTCCAGTTTCAGGGGTTAATCCTCTTTACTCTCCTGCCCAATTAGAAATCCAGCCTAGGTTGTCTTCAAGTCTCTTGCATGTTAAGGGGAAATTTGCTGCTTTGACTCTTAATGCTTTTCCTTGGTGTATAACTTATAATTGTTGGACTCCTTTCTTTTTATTCTCTTCAATTTATTTCTAACTTACTAAGACTTTGCTGTCATAACTACACTTTGTGTTTGTAGTTTAACTTTTCCATGTAGTTTACGTGATTTTCATACTTGCCTTAATTTTTGTTGTTCTTTTAATTTGTTTCATTATATTTGATGAGGAAAATGTTTGGTTCATCCTCATTCTTAATGGCCAAATTGTTTCTTTTGCCTTAAGTAGTATCTCATTAACTTTATAAGCCATCTTTTCCACATGATCTAGAGAATCAATTTCCTTTGTTTTGGTGGTATTAAGTCTCTGCAGCAAACGCTTCGCACATCTTTTCCATATTAGCGTTTTAATAGCTCCATGCTTTCCGAAACAAAAGCTTCTAAAGTGAGTTTAAAAATAATCTTAATTTTAAAAAAAAAATCTTGTAAATTGGTCCTTTGTAGCATTATCAGAAATAATACTGTTCTTTTAGACAAAACAATTGAAAATATCAAGTGCGGAGCTGTGGAGGCAGCTGTAATATTTGCAGTGCAGGAATGTCATGGCTTGGTCACACCAAAAAGGAAAATAATCTTCTGTGGTTTTTGATACATTAACACCAGATGTCTTTGGAGGTTCTCTAGGAAAATGAGGTGTGTTTGTGCATTAACTTCTCATTCAAATGAATTGTATTCTCTTTTTTTCTTGGTTAAATCCATCAGAAAGTTATTCTTTGTAGGTGGAAGACAGATGCTCAAACAAATGGATTTCATTCTGAGAGTATTTCTGTATCTTTATCACACCATTGTCTTTGAAGGTGTTCATTTATCACCGTGGAATAGTTTCTTTTATTTTTATAACTTTACAGAATTTAAGCTTTTGATTTACTCTTAGGCCATGTGTAAATTGTATAAATTGGGCCTCTGGCCCAGTTGCTGCTGTTTACGTTGAGGCAACTTTATTTTTCTGTTTCAAAGTAGGAAAACTACTCTTGCCGTTTATTCTTTTTTTTTTTTTTTTTTTTTAAATCATGCTGTTTACATTATTTATCATTTTTATTTATAACTCTTTTGTGGCACAGGCATTTCAGTTTACCTTGAAAATTTCCCAGCTACCTTTTAATTTTTTTTTTTTTTTTTTAATGAGGATCTTGAATCAGATGCGTATGTTTTGATTGATTGATTGATTGATTGATTTTGGCTGTGTTGGGTCTTCGTTTCTGTGCGAGGGCTTTCTCCAGTTGTGGCAAGCGGGGGCCACTCTTCATCGCGATGCGCGGGCCCCTCACCGTCGCGGCCTCTCTCGTTGCGGAGCACAGGCTCCAGACGCGCAGGCTCAGCAGTTGTGGCTCACGGGCCCAGCCGCTCCGCGGCATGTGGGATCCTCCCAGGCCAGGGCTCGAACCCGTGTCCCCTGCATTAGCAGGCAGATTCTCAACCACTGCGCCACCAGGGAAGCCCTTGCCGTTTATTCTTAATGTGAGTAAAAGTGCTGTGAGTAGTGAATCCTGTGTTGGAGAGAAGACTTTAGAAATCCTTCGTGTTCCTGGGGCAAGTGTGTCTTTGGTAGCGCCCCTCTGAGATGGCTCTCCGACTTTTTTGCTTGAACATGTTCGGGTAGTTCTGACTTTCTGAGAAAATACATACTGTTCTTGGTCAACTGATTGTTAAAAATGTGTACTTAAGCTGAAATTGACCTCTAGTTCTCTTATTTTCCAACTGAAATCATACAGAAGAATTACACTTACTTTCTACTTAATTGCCTTCAAATACTGACAGACCGTAACCAGATTTTTCTTCCTTTTTTCTCTTTTTCCAGACTAAATATTGTAGTCATGTATTCAATGGTTATTGGAGTGATTGCCGTGTACCAGGAACCTTCTAGGCAGTGGAAGACATACCAGCAGTTTTCCTTACGTGTCTTATTTCTCAGTTCCACTATCCCAGTATAGGCATCAGTGATCTACTCCTGGAAAATGAGATGTTCTTCTCAAGAACACTTACTGAGAGCCTGTTTTCCATTAAAAAAAAAAGACTATTTTTTTAGGGTAGTTTCAGGTTTACAACCAAATTGAGAGGAAGGCGTATAGAGTTCTCATAGACCCCCTACACATGCATAGATAGCCTCCCCCATTGTCCACATCCTCCACCAGACTGGTGCATTTATTACAGATGATGAACCGACCGTGATAGATCAAAATCACCCAAGTCCATAGTTTACTGTAGGGTTCACTCTTGGTGTTGTACATTTGATGGGTTTGGACAAATGTATAATGAAATATACCTATCCTTATAGAATCATAACAGAGCATTTTCACTGCCCTAAAATCCTTTGTGCTCTACGTATTTATCCCCCCCCCACGTTGATCTTTTTATTTTTTTCCATAATTTTGCCTTTTCCAGAATGTCATAGAGTTAGAATCATACAGTATGTAGTTTTTTCATATTGGCTTCTTTTACCTATTAATATGCATTTAAGGTTCCTCCATGTCTTCTCATGGCTTGATAGCTCATTTCTCCTTAGCACTGAATAATATTCCATGATCTGGATGTACCACAGTTTACCCATTCACCTACTGAAAGACTTCTTGGTTGCTTCTGAGTTTTGACAGTTATGAATAAAGTTGTGATAAACATCCATGTGCAGTTTTTGTGAGGACATAAGTTTTCAACACCTTTGGGTAAAAACTGAGAAATGTGATTGCTGAATCATAGGGTAAGATAAAGTTTAGTTTTGTAAGAAACCACCCAACTGTCTTCCAAAGGGGCTGCACATTTTACTTTCCCACCAGCAGTGTATGAGAGTTCCTATTGCTCCACTTCCTCACCAGCATTTGGTGTTGTCAGTGTTCCAGGTTTTGGCCATTCTCATAGGTGTGTAGTTGTGTCTGTGGTATTGTTTTAACATGTGTTTCCCTGATGACAATCGATGTGGAGCTTGTTTTCATGTGCTTATTTGACACATGTATAACTTGTTTGGTGAGGCCTTCATTAAGGTCTTTGGCTCATTTTTTAATTGAGTTGTTTTCTTTTTTTTTTTTTTTTTTTAGAGGAGATGTCATGCAGAAGGATAGAGTGTGACTCCGTTTTAATGATGTATTGAGAATTTGTTACCTTGGGAAATTATTTTTATTTATTTTTATTTATTTATTTTTGGCTGTGTTGGGTCTTCGTTTCTGTGCGAGGGCTTTCTCTAGTTGCGGCAAGCGGGGGCCACTCTTCATCGCGGTGCACAGGCCTCTCACTATCGCGGCCTCTCCCGTTGCGGAGCACAGGCTCCAGACGTGCAGGCTCAGTAATTGTGGCTCACGGGCCCAGTCGCTCCGCGGCACATGGGATCTTCCCAGACCAGGGCTCGAACCCGTGTCCCCTGCATCGGCAGGCAGATTCTCAACCACTGCGTCACCAGGGAAGCCCGAGTTGTTTTCTTATTGTTGAGTTTTAAATGTTTCTTTGTATATTTTGAAGAAAGGTCCTTTATCAGATCTATCTTTTGAAAATATTTACTCGCAGGCTGTGGCTTGTCTTCTCATTCTCTTGACATTGTCCTTCGCAGAGCAGAAGTTTTTAATGTTAAGGAAGACCAGTTTATTAATTCTTTCTTTCATGGATTGTGCTTTTAGTTGTTGTACCTAAGAAGGCATCACCATATGCATAGTCATCTAGGTTTACTTCTTATGTCTTAGTAATTTTGTAGTTTTGTATTTTACATTTGGGTCTTTGATCCATTTTCAGTTGATTTGTGTGAAGGCTGTAAGGTCTGTGTCTACATTCATATTTTTGTATGTGTATGTCCAGTTGTTCCAGAACCATTTTTTGAAGAGACTGTCTTTGCTCCGTTGTGTTGCCTTTATTCCTTTGACAAAGATCAGTTGTATTTATGAGGGTCTATTTCTGGGCTCTTTATTATTTTCCTTTGATATATTTGTCTGTTATTTCTGATACTACACTGGGAAAGCTTTGAGTTTCTCACCATTAAGTATGATGTTTGCTGTAGGTATTTTGGAGATAGTCTTTATTAAGTTGGGAACATTCCCCTCTATTCCTAGTTTACTGAGAGGTTTTATCATGAATGGGTGTTGGATTTTCCAAATGTTTTTTCTGTATATAGTGAAATGATCATGTTATTTTTCATTTTTAGTCTGCTGATGTGATGGATTACATTAATTGATTTTTGAATCAGTCTTGCATACCTGAAATAAATCCCACTTGGTTGTGGTGTATAATTCTCTCCATACATTTTTTGGATTCAATTTGCTAATATATTCTTGAGGATTTTTGCGTGTATGATCACGAGAGGTCTGTAGTTTTATTGTAATATCTTTGTCTGGTTTTAGCGTTAGGGTAATGGGGGCCTCACAGAATGAGTTAGGAAGTATTCCTTCTGCTTCTATCCTATGAAAGAGACTGTATAGAATTTGTATGATTTTCTCCTTAAATGTTTCATAGGATTCACCAGTGAACCCATCTGGGTCTCATGTTTTCTGTTTTGCAAGGTTATTATTGATTCAATTTCTTTAATAGATGTACACCTCTTCAGATCATTTATTTCTTCTTGTGCGAATGTTGGCAGACTTTCAAGGAATTCATCCATTTCATCTAGATTATCAAAAATTTGTGGGCATAGAGTTGTTCATTTTATTCTTTTAATATCTTTTTAATTTCCCTGGGATCTGGAGGGATGACCTCTCTTCCATTTCTGCGTTTTCCATTATTTTAAACTGTAGCATCTGCAGGATATTGAGAATCCTGATCAGAAAGGTTTTGATAAATCATCAGAGGAGAGAATAGTGCTTTAGGATTCCAAAAAAAACCCCAGGAGAATGGAGCTTTTCATACCCTTCTTTACATTTATGAATTTCCTTGTATGAGATCTTGCTACTTAGATTGAAGTCCCTATCCTAGCGCTATTGGTATTACCTGGGACTTGTAAGAAATGCCGAATCTCAGGCCCCACTTTAGACTGACACAATAAGAATCTGCATTTTAACAAGACCCCTGCATGAGTCTTATGCTCCTTAAAGTTTGAGAAGCACTGACCTGAGAAACATATCCGATTCCTTTTTAACATAATTAAAACAAAACAAAAAACTCTCCATCACATTTAAGGATAATATTTATCATTATTCAAATTTCCTTTAAGCTAATAGCATACGGTGGTTTTCTTTAGAGCTTTATTGTTGTCAGTGGAAATGCCTCATGTGATCATGCATTCAGGACATATTCACAGTGGCAGAGGTTGGCTCACCTTGGTGTGACGCTGTGATCTCTTTCTCTGCATCAGCAGTAACTGGTGCATGTCCCCTTTGTTGGCAGTTTGTGCTTTTCAAAATATATGCAAATGATTCTGATGGTCTATCTATGTAGTCGGAATATAACTTGAGGCTTTTCTCTGACATAATTTTGTTTTGATGTTGCTAATACTTGTAATTATGTTTTCATCTCCACAGAGGAAACATATACGTATTTCAGGCTGTATAATAATTTCATTGAGCCAAACTTTGAGTGCCTACTATACATGTGGCATCATGCTAAATCCATGAGACTGAAATACGTGATCCAGGCCTTTATGGAGATTATAGCCTAATAGGGCAAATAGATGAGAAAATCGGAAGTTAGAGTGCAGTGTGATAAGAGACATCATAGAGGAAATCCTGTGTGTTAAGTGGATTGCATAGAAAGGATTTGAGACTTACAGGGTTTCTGGAAAGAATATTTAAGCTGGGAAATCTACTTAAGTTGTTCCACATGTTTTACTTCTGTAATTAATGCTGTGAGGTAGATTATATCTTAGTCCACATTATATGTTGAAGGAAAATTTCTGAGAGTGGAATTACAGAATCAAAGTCCTGAGTCCCTGCAATTTCTAGTACATGTTACCAAATGGCTTTCCACGAAGGTTGTACCATTATGTGTCCAATAGCCACACATCAGACTGTCCCTTGTAGTACGTCCTTGCTGGCAGTGCATACTCTGCAATTCTTGATGAAAATACTCCTGGATTGTAGCTGCCCCTGCTCCCCTCCCATCTCGTATGATTTTTGCTTTACTTCTGTTACTGTCTTCTGTGATCTAAGTTGGGAAAACTTGTTCAAGACTTGAAAATGAGCAAAAGAGATGACCTGGTGTCTTTTCAGTGGAATACTGGGCTTGTCTTTGTGGACCCTCTAGTGACTATACTTGGGGTGTATACTTTTTACTCATTTTCTGTTGTCTGAGCTGTTTGGCAATTCCGTGGGGGTAGAAGTTGTGACTGATAGTTGTGCAAATGATTCTTATCCATCATAATGCAAAAAGTTTTTCTCCAGTAGAGTTACAGTTGATTTAAACTCTGAAGAAGAGAGAGCCCCCGATGTTTTATTGCCCTGTAGGCAGAGATTTCTAGATTTTCTTTCTGTTTATGGCACTCTTAGTGTATCAGTAATTTTTTCACGGTGCCACTAGGCCAAAGGAAATGCCTAATGGTTCCTTTTTATTAAGCAGTTAAGTCCAAAGAACTAAGTAATGTTTGTTCACTGTTTCTGTTAGTTCACTGAGGCACCCTGAGTGCTTTGGTGCTTATTTCTCGAATCCTTCTTATAATGGAGTCACCATTTTTGCATCTATCAGCGAATTCATTTTAGTAATCTTGTGTCTATTCAAAATTGAACTGTTACTGTCGTTAGTTAATGAGTTGAATAATATCTTTGGCATTGTTCGTTTTATATTTGCAGGAAAGTCATATTTTTAAACTTTGGAAAATTACATTCTAGCACCCGTTACTTTCTTATCTTGTCATTAATTTAAAAGGTGAATAAGTAGATAATTTTAAATTTCTTTAAACTCAGTTTCCTGATCTGTAAATGATGTATCACAGGCTGTGAGCTTTAAAAGTAAAAACGCATCTGGAAAACCAGCATGGAGCCTGGCAGGAAAAGGGGCAAAGTGGGCGGGACCCACGTGCCCCAGACTACACAGTGCACAGTGTGGTGGTTACCTAGTGTCTACTGGGGACCAGTGTACAAGCAGAGAAATAGCAGAGCACATGTGATTGCCCCGGCTCTCATCCTGCAGAGAGGTGCTTAGGCTGGTACATCCGGCCTGGGACGTGTCTTGGCAGTGCCTCCAGGAGACGAACCTCACCCCATAGTGTCCCACATCTTTGCTGGAACCTCTAGGTGACTCTGTCGCAGTAGGAACTTCTGGTTGGTGGAAGTGGGAGCCTTGGTTCCTTGGCAGCTCATCTGAGCCTGTTCTTTGATGAACTCTGACCTGCTGAGCTCGCTCTTCGAAAAGATGCAGAAATGGGGGAAGGGAGGGAGGCGAATGAACCTCCGGGGCCATCCAGATTTGTATTTGCATAAGATGAAATGGATATAATGGTCAAAAACTTCACATTTAGGCAACAAAATTTTATGCATTTTAATTTCTTTATGCTTGATCTCCATGTGCTAAATATTACCTTTTAAATATAGAAGTGACTTTTTTTTTTTCTGAAGCAGTGTCGCAGTCAATTCTGAAAATGTTTTGTCCCCAAGTTTAAAATTTTTTAATTTATAAATTTTATAAAACTTAAATTTTAATTCTGAAATTTGCAAGTAGGATAGGATGCATTTGGGGTTGATGAGGTATGCAAGGAATGGTGGGTAAAAGAAGCTGATATGTTTGTGATAGAGACTTGAAAGGCTAGGAACATTGACATAGGAATATCAGGAATAGAGCAGGCCTGGGGAAAAATGAGATGTTGATGGGAATTTACAGGTGTCTAGTGCCAATGGCTTTTATAGTTTTCAAAACCAGATAAGTTTTGAAGTCTGGTGGAAACTTTATACAGTTTTTGTTCAAAACTATACAATAGTTTACCTCTTTAATTTCTGCTGTCTCTTTCTTGATTCAAATTACTATTATCATAGGAACAGTTGGTTTTTCAAAGTTCTCTATTGCCTATTATCAACTCACCTACCTGAATTAGTGTTTCCTGTTTCAGTGGATATGTTGCCATGTGCCTGCAGTAATTCTTGTTAATTAAAAAAAAAAAAAAAAAAAATCTTGGGACTTCCCTGGTGGCGCAGTGGTTAAGAATCCGCCTGCCAATGCAGGGTACACAGGTTCAAGCCCTGGTCTGGGAAGATCCCACATGCCGCGGAGCAACTAAGCCCTGCGCCACAACTACTGAGCCTGCGCTCTAGAGCCCGCGAGCCACAACTACTGAGCCCGTGTGCCGCAACTACTGAGCCCACACGCAGCAACTACTGAAGCCGGCGCGCCTAGAGCCCGTGCTCCACAACGAGAAGCCACTGCACTGAGAAGCCTGCGCACTGCAACGAAGAGTAGCCCCTGCTCGCCGCAACTAGAGAAAGCCCGCGCGCAGCAGCAGAGACCCAATGCAGCGCCCCCCCCCCCAAAAAAAAGATTTCACGTTAAGGGACCCCTTCATATGTGCTGCTTCATGCTAATGCCATTCATAGAAACTAATGGTTCAGCTGAAGTGTGAATTGGTCTGTGATATTAGAAAACTGAAAGGATTATGCATAGTGTAGTACGGTATACTTGAAATCCATCATAAATTCACCCTTTCTGTGACTGTTAGGAGACGAGTTATTGTTTCCACTTGCCAGGTAAGAACAATACTTGAGATAAAGTCTGACATTACACTTTTGCCCTTCAACTGTTTTTTGAAGTGTAAATGGCTTATGTTTAGTCAATCTTCTTGTTAAGAAATCTAATCATTTTTATGGCCTCTGATGAGAGCTGGAGTTGCTGATGGCAGCTGTTGACAGACACAGAAGAAGTACTCAGGTGAGACAAGGACACTTTGAAGATGGTTGAGTTCTGTGAGGAATTTTCTGCTCGCTTGTACCACACCATTTGAGCCATGTGTGAGCTGCATCAACTATACTTACTCCTTTTTATCTCTTTGTGTCTGCATGATAGCAGTTTGTGTTTGCGTTATTAGCATAAAGATGATGGTGATGATTTTGAATATTTGCTGAGAGCTTACTGTATGCAAGGAGCTATTCCTAGAGTTTTATATATATGTATATATCTCCTTGTTTATTCTCCCCACTCACTCTTAAGATGAATATATTGTTACTCCCATTTTAGAGATGAGAACGCTCAGGTACGGAGAGGTTGACTGTCTTGCCCAAGGTCTCATATCTCATAAGTGGCAGAGTCGTGGTTTAGACTTAGGCAGTCTGGCTGCAGAGCCTATACGTAAGCACTATGCAATACTGACTGATTCTGTATGTGTACGTGTGGGATGCCTGTTGTAGTTTTATTTCTCTCCTGTGAAAGCCTTCCCACACTCTGTTATCTCTTCTTCTAGGACCACTGTAGACTTGCTCTCATTCTGGTCAGTGAGACCACTGCCGCCTTTCTTTGGGAAACGCTGTATCAGTTAGGAATGTGTTTGATGAGAAGTAATAGAAGAACTCATCTCACAGTAGGTTAAGCAGTTAGGGGTTTATTCTTCTTCAGTGCTCAGGGGTCCGGATGCAGGTGGCTGAGGGCTGGGCGCAGCTGCTGAGTTGTGTTGACAGGGACAGAGTTCTGTTCTTTGTGCTTGTCCGTCCTTACCGTGTGGGCTGTTGGCTTCATGCTTGTGGTTTCATTCCAAGCAGAAAGAAGAGAAAAGGATGCAGGGATTTAAAAAAGGAGCAGCCAGCCTCATTGATCCTTTTATATGAGAAAAGAAAAAGGTTTTCCAGAAGATTGACATAATTGACTTTTGTTTTATGTCATATTGGCCCGAACTTGGTCACATGGCCATTTCTAGAGACCAGTCACGTGGAGTCATGTTATCAGGACGGGTTTGACGAGCCACAGCTTATCGCTTAGGACTGGGGTCGAGACATGCTGCCACCTACATAAACTGAAGTTCTCTTCCCAGAGAAGAAAGCAGGTTGGGTGGGCTGGATACTGGGGAGAGAGTTGACGAAGCTGACCACAGAGGTGACTTCCTGGAGCTCCAGCCCAGTCCTCAGGATTTGCTGTCATTGTAATCTTGTAGTCAGGATCCAAGTGCTCTAGTCCTGGTAAGAATTTCCAGAATATACTTGTCATTTTTTATCTCAGATGAAGTGGCTCACTTCCTGTTTTTTTCTCGAAGGCCTTTTTGTAATATTCCCAGGAGTCTCATTTCTTTGGATCTGGAAGTTTGCCTTGTGTTTTGCTTTCTACCCATTCCAAAGCATCTCAAGTGTGAGAGTCCTACTGAGTTTTAGTGACTGAGGCCTTGTGACTTCTTGACAGGTTTCTCTGATGCTGTCTTTTGTCTCAAACTAGAATCTACTTGCAGATTTAAAAAAATTCCGCTGCCTGAGCTGCTTATCAGGATATTTTGCTTAATTGAACCTGCCTAATATAACAGTGTTGTTCATTGTGTCCCTAATCATTGGCTAGGTACTGTTTTAGGGTAATTAGGGGGTCTGATTTATGTGGCAAGCATATAAAATGCCAGTAGCATGCCACCAGTGCTTTGCCGATAGTAGATCCATAGATAACTGATGAATGAATGCTTAGGTAAACTGAGATCAAAGAAGTGGAGAAAGCCTTGAGTTTTTTTTTTCCCTAGGAGCTGAGATCCTGTATTATATAAATGGTTAATGTTACCAGTTTTAGCAAATAAGATTTAGTAAACATTGTATGAGTCATGGTTACACTGAAAGTAATTTTTTCCTTATCTCTCAATTGAAATGGGTGTCCAGGCACTTACATTAAAAAATTATTTGGCGACTCTACAATGTGTTGACTTACCAAGGCAGTGATACATGTCATAAATACCTAGAACGCAGTTGGAGTGGGTCAGGATGTAATTTTAGTTTTGATCTTCATATTAATAGTGTTTTTTTGGGTTTCTTTGGATATTTCTGAGTTTGCTATTTATATCTAAGAGGAAAGATTGTCTAGTTCTGAAGTTCAGGAGAGGCAAGGGAATTGAGGTCAAAGAAGTAGGTCAGGGATCAGGTGGCAGTATCACTTACTGAGCGGTGCTGTAATTGGTTGGAATACTTGTCTGAGTTCTTGGAGGGCAAAAACAGGACTTCTTATTCATTTCTGTATTTCCTATGCTAAGTGTTCTACTACTTATATTTGGAGAATGAGGTAGCCCATTTAAGTTGACTTGACAGGATGCTCAGCTCCAAATCCCTGACTTGCATGTACCGTGATTTCTTTTCCTGTCCTTGTATTTGTGTCAGAGCCCTAAAGAACAGGCAGCTAATCACACCCCGCCTCTCCTTGACTTCTTCCACTTCCGGTCTTGCCCCTGGTCTTAGCGACATCTGCTCATGAGTCTAGTCTGATGAAATCTCTCATGAGATTTCAACTTGCTCTTGTTATCCCCCCACCTCTCGCCCCGGATTTGGGGTTTTCCCGCTCTTGTAAGTCCAGCTATATTATTAGAGAACAGTCTTACGTACTTATTCTGTTTTATCCAGCGTTTTGAGGTGTTTATAGTAAGAGTGTTCTGTATAAGATTAGTCTGCCATGTTACTATGTCTTGTCTTAAGCAGAGTATCTTATACACATTTCAATCTCTTATGGATAGCTCACTTTTTTTTCTGCTGCTGGTACATGAACCATCAATTTAGAGGCTTAAGACAGTACTGATTTATTTTTTCCTCATGATTCTGCAGCTGGGCTGGATTAGGGGGTTGCTCTTCTGTTCCAGTTGCTCCCTGTTGGGGCTGGAATGTTCAAGATGGCTTCTTCACTTATATGTATGGTATCTTTTCTGGAACAGGCTTAGCTGGGTGTCTGTTTCCACATGATCTTTCCAGTGTGGTACCTGGACCTCTTTGCCAAGGGCTCCAAGAGAGTGTGTATCAACAGAGTAAGCCCCACTGTGGAAGCACTTAACCCATCGCTTGCTTCGTGCTTGTTATTGTTGCTTTGGCCAAAGCAGTCAATCACTTAACCAAGCTCAGAGTCCAATCTGTAAGGTCTTTTTTTTTTTTTTAACATCTTTTTTGGAGTATAATTGCTTTACAATGTAGTGTTAGTTTCTGCTGTACAACAAAGTGAATCAGCTATATGTATACATATATCCCCATATCCCCTCCCTCTTGCGTCTCCCTCCCACCCTCCCTATCCCACCCCTCTCGGTGGTCATAAAGTACCGAGCTGATCTCCCTGTGCTATGTGGCTGCTTCCCACTAGCTATCTATTTTATATTTGGTAGTGTATATATGTCCATGCCACTCTCTCACTTCATCCCAGCTTACCCTTCCCCCTCCCCGTGTCCTCAAGTCCATTCTCTACATCTGTGTCTTTATTCCTGTCCTGCCCCTAGGTTCATCAGAACCATTTTTTTTTTTTTTTTTAGATTCCATATATATGTGTTAGCATACGGTATTTGTTTTTCTTTTGACTTACTTCACTCTGTATGACAGACTCTAGGTCCATCCACCTCACTACAAATAACTCAGTTTCATTTCCTTTTATGGCTGAGTAATATTCCATTGTATATATCTGCCACATCTTTATCCATTCATCTGTTGATGGACACTTAGGTTGCTTCCGTGTCCTGGCTATTGTAAATAGAGCTGCAATGAACATTGTGGTACATGTCTCTTTTTGAATTATGGTTTTCTCAGGGTATATGCCCAGTAGTGGGATTGCTGGGTCATATGGTAATTCTATTTTTAGTTTTTTAAGGAACCTCCATACTGTTCTCCAGAGTGGCTGTATCAATTTATATTCCCACCAACAGTGCAAGAGGGTTCCCTTTTCTCCATACCCTCTCCAGCTTTGATTTTTTGATGATAGCTATTCTGACCGGTGTGAGTGGGATACCTCACTGTAGTTTTGATTTGCATTTCTCTAATCATTAGTGATGCTGACCATCCTTTCATGTGATTGGGTTTTTGTTGTTGTCATTATTGAGTTGTATGAGTTATCTGTATGTTTTAGAAATTAAGCCCTTGTCAATTGCAATGTTCGTAAATATTTTCTCCCAGTCCATAGATTATCTTTTTGTTTATGGTTTCCTTTGCTGTGCAAAAGCTTATAAGTTTGATTAGGTCCCACTGGTTTACAAAATGACTTACTGTAGATTATTCTGTCCTTTTCTCCTTCCGCTTTTTGTGCTCTGAGCCTTCAATTTTTTTTTTTTTGTTAAACTTTTCCCCTCTTTTTTCTTTAAAACCACCTTCCAGTCTGCTTTTTTTTTTTAAATTTATTTATTTTATTTATTTTATTTTTGACTGCATTGGGTCTTCATTGTTGCTTGCAGGCTTTCTCTAGTTGCAGCGAGTAGGGGCTACTCTTCGTTGCAGTGTGCGGGCTTCTCATTGCGGTGGCTTTTCTTGTTGCGGAGCATGGGTTCTAGGAGCGCGGGCTTCAGCAGTTGTGGCTCTCAGGCCCTAGAGCACAGGCTCAGTAGTTGTGGCGGACGGGCTTAGTTGCTCTGCGGCCTGTGGGATCTTCCTGGACCAGGGCTTGAACCCGTGTCTCCTGCATTGGCAGGCGGATTCTTAACCACTGCGCCACCAGGGAAGCCCTTCCAGTCTGCTCTTGATCTTCAAAGGAGTTTGGGAAATAAAGGGAAGTAAAGGAGTCCTCAAAACAGATTTTTGAAGTGGACTGAAGATAAATACATATTACAGGTTCTCAAAATCACTTACGCTATAAATCGTCCATTTGTCTAAACAACCATCTGCTCTACTTTAGCCCTACATCATCACAGAGTCTTTTATGGGATAGACAGGTTTCTTTTTATATACAATTCTGTTAATAAATTACTTATTCCAATATGTTGACTCTATTTTTGACAAAACTTTAGTATTTGAAAATATAGAAACCCCATCCAAAACTAATTACTATAAAACAATCAATATAGGATTCCATGGTAGTTTTGTGCTAAATGGTTTATTCTGCTGTAGAATTACATAAGAGTGAGGGCTGTGGATCCTGAGCGTTTTGTAAGTTATTGGATGTAGTTATTGTGAAATTTTAATCAGTTTTTGCCCTTTTGTGCTAGTTGAGAATAAGATATTTGGCTTGGTTTAATTTAAAAAAACTAAAAATAGTGAAAGATCCTAGGAGAGTGTCAGATATAACTTTGCAAAAGAAATATATTATTGTGTTGATTGGCTCTAATAAACACAATAACTTTGTATAGACAGCTGTACCCAAAGTATTTTTTTTTGTACTTTTAAACTCAGAATATATTTTCTTATGGAAATGAAATTACAGTGTTGGTTAAGGTCTTAGACTAGCCCATAAAAGCCCATTTAATGCATAATGAAGTAGAATTATAGTACTTCTGGTAATGGGATATTGTTCCTAGCTTCTGAAATTCTGGCAGCAAGGATGAGATCAGGACTCCAGAAGTGGCAGTGGAAGCAGGTTTGATGGCACTGGGGGAAACAACCCCCAGCTGGGAAGTACAGCATTGAAAGTGGTGGTTTGTACATATATGGGCCCTAAATCCTCTTGATGAGTCAATATTGCCTGTGTTGTGTTCCAACTCATTTTCTTCTTTGGGCCTCTTTTTAAAAATTTTTTATTATGTTTTTTGCTTTAAAGCTCTATGTGCCCAGTAAGTCACAGGGTGCATTATAATGTTTTAGTTTTTTTCCTTTCACATAGTCATTGTGTGTGAGCAACTGTAACTTTCAAATGTGAAAGCTAATTATATTGTGAAACTGAAATCTGAGTGTTCTTCAGGATGCTTGGAATATATTGACAGGTTTTTCTTTTAAAATTATTTTAAATTATTTTAATTTCTTTTATCTTTGTTCAGGATCTTCACTTAAGCTTTTAAGATAAGAACTAATTTCATGAAGAGCTGTACTTCTTTCCCATAATGTGTAATAGTGATAGCAGGCTAAAATTCATTGATAGTTGTAGTTGAAAAGTAATTCTTCTCCATTTTTTTTTTTTAATGCTGCTATTGTCTGCTTACATTCTTTTTATTTATGTATGTATGTATGGCTGTGTTGGGTCTTCGTTTCTGTGTGAGGGCTTTCTCTAGTTGTGGCAAGCGGGGGCCATTCTTCATAGCGGTGCGCGGGCCTCTCACTATCGCGGCCTCTCTTGTTGCGGAGCACAGGCTCCAGACGCGCAGGCTCAGCAATTGTGGCTCACGGGCCGAGCCGCTCCGCGGCATGTGGGATCTTCCCAGACCAGGGCTTGAACCCGCGTCCCTTGCATTGGCAGGCAGACTCTCAACCACTGCGCCACCAGGGAAGCCTTCTTCTCCATTTTTAATGGCAACACTGTCAAACTAGTGGTAGAATGATGCAAATAATCCTTGTGGGCTGTAACTTTTAGTATCCTACACGTGTAATTTCAGGTGTATTCAATCTTTATGCAAGCTTGAAATCTAGGCAGTTGATCTGATAGTTTGCACATGCCAAGGTTTTAAAGTTTGTTATATTTTCATTGGAAGTTCCCATGTAAAGTTTCTAAGGGATGACTGAATAAGCTGAGTTACTCCAAAATTAAAGGTTTCATGGTTTTCTGTCTCTGGCAGTTTTCTGCTCTCCAAAAGAAAGGTGGAATGGCATATCTTCTAAAGCTGTAAACTTCAAATTCCCTTTTCCTTCTTTCCCTGAACTTTCCTCTGTTTAAGGCTAACTTGTTAAAGTTGTGGTTAACACTTGAGTACAAGATTCCTTTGCTCTAAAGAGAAAAACTAATCTTGAGATAGGAATGCTATAAAGGAAGCTTTGGTTTAGTTTTTTTTTTTTTTTAATAAATTTATTTATTTGTTTTTGGCTGCGTTGGGTCTCCATTGCTGCGTACGGGCTTTCTCTAGTTGCCGCGAGCGGGGGCTACTCTTCATTGCAGTGCACAGGCTTCTCACTGCAGTGGCTTCTCTTGTTACAGAGCACGAGCTCTGGGCACGTGGGCTCAGTAGTTGTGGCTCGCGGGCTCTAGAGCACAGGCTCAGTAGTTGTGGCTCACGGGCTTAGTTGCTCTGTGGCATGTGGGATCTTCCCAGACCAGGGCTCGAACCCGTGTCCCCTGCATTGGCAGGCGGATGCTTAACCACTGCACCACCAGGGAAGTCCCTTTGGTTAATTTTTGGGTAGGCTCTGGAGTACCCTCCATTAGTTTCAGGTTAGTAACATTAGTTTCAGGTTGAAATGGTCCTCTAAATTTAGACTTGACCTTTCTTTTCTTTAGATTTTGCCATGCAGATGTTTATCCTTGTAGGAGGAGTACTTCTCTGTTGATGCTCCCCACGTCTACAGTTCTCCTGATTCTGCATGACCTGTTCAGAACAGGCATTGTTTTCATGGCCTCTTCTTGGGAGAAATTGTGTTGTACTCAATTGGTGGTTGGATTAGATGATGTTCCCTTTCACCCCAGGAGCATGTGGTCCTGGCCTGCCTTTTCAGAGTGCACTGTATTGTCTGTGGTCACAGGTAGCTGTTGGAGATTCTGGAGACCTTGATTGTGGGTGGTGAAGAAATCAGTTTTGTTTCCTCTCATGAGCGCACAATGGGGATGAGAAATACGGTAAAGTATATCATAGAGAATGGATGTTAACTAAGGAGTTCAGACTTGAATTCAGTTAGGCTTCTGCTCTGACCCGATAGCAGGAAGTAGCTAACATGTTGAGGCAAGTATTTTTTAGTGAAAAAAAGTAGTGGGCTTTCTATTTAATGTAATTACAGATACAGAAGACTATCTGGGCATTTATGACTGAGCTTTTGAATAAGCCTCAAAGAACAGTAAGAGAATATGAAAAGTGCCAACATCTTTGAAATACAATACTAAAAAAATGCCATCACAGTCTCTGAAATCGTATGCAGAGACAATGTCATTAAAGGAAAAGGCTTAATAGAAGTCGCATGTAGGGCAGGAGTTTCTCAGTAACTTCAGGATTCAAAATAAAGTCTTTTTTATAATGTGAAACTTGATGATAATATACAGGCAAGAATAAGTATATATCCTTTGCTACTGCAGGGTACATACAGAGGAATGAGTATAATTTGCTATGAAAATATTTTTATTTGGAGCTCCAGTGATATTTACATATATTTGGGTGGAATCCATTTTAAATTTAGTTACGCAGTTAACTAAAGGCACACAAATGAAACAAATTGCAGGAGGATAAATTATTTTAATAGCATGTCATAACCACAGGAGTAAATACTAGCTTACCGTTTCTCTTTTATAGTCAGAGTTTTCATTACTTTAAGATGTCACTTTAAAAAGAACCTTGAATAAATGTAATTGGTTGTTTATTAACAAACAAATCCAGAAGCATGAACTCACTCTACTTGTTGAGGAAATAGAATCTGTGTAGTTATCCATTTCTTGAATTTTATGATAATAAATTGGGATTACTGACATTTAGTGTATACAAATGTACGTTTTGGGGATTACTTTGGAAATATTTGCTTTATATTAAGTTAAAATGGAATAATCTTATTCTTTTAAAAAATTTGAAATCATTTCATTTTATTATTGAAAAATGAACTTTTAAAGTTTTTTCCCTAAAATTTTATTAGAGATAATTGAGATTTTATGTTGCATTAAGTTATGTTAAAATTTGCATAATGCTGATTGGTACAGGTTAGAGGTAAAAATGTAAATTGAATTTTGCAATTGAAGGGGAGCAGAATACATGACCCCAAAATACGACACTTTGGCATGTAGATTATTTTGAGCTGAAGGCAGTCAAGACCCAGAAGACTCGAGGAAAAAACTACCTCTCCCTTAACTACCTAAAAGAATTTAGATAGGGATTCTGGCTCAGAGAGAGCTGTTACCAGAAATAACTATCTGAATGAACTATCTGTATAGCAAGGCAAACATCTAATTACCAAACATCTGTTCTTACTGTCCTATGAATTGCCCTCCTCCCCTTTGAAGCCCCAGGCCCCTATCCCATTCCTTAGCTCAGGATGGCATATTAAAGCCTCAGCTTCCCTACTTACCCTTGGATCTCATACTCTTATGGGATCCCATACATATGTAATTAAATTGTGTTTTTCTCCAGTTAATCTGTCTTACGTCAACTTAATTACTAAACCAGCCAAAAGAAGCTATAAGGGTAGAGGAAAAATTTTTCCTCCCAAGCACACAATCAAAAAGATTGGTATAGCTACGTGTTTTTCCCCCCTTTACTTAGATATATATGATAACCTGTAAAAATGTGGAAAACGAAAAATACATTTAAGAAAACTTGCAATTAAGGGAGAATAACTTTTTTTTTTTTTAACACTCGGTATTGTTTAGTATTTTTATAATAAATGTTGTGAAATTAACACATTTATCCCTCTATCTGTGAGAGAATGGTTACAGGACTGACTTCTCATGGATACCAAAATCCGTGGATGCTCAAGTCCCTTATATGCGATGGTGTAGTGTTCGCATATAACCTATACGCATCCACCTATATACTTCAGATCATCTCTACATTACTTACGATACTTAATACAATGTGAATTTTCTGTAAATAGTTGAAATTCAATATAAAGCGTCGTTGGTGCGTGGCAAATTCAAGTTTTGTTTTTTGGAACTTTCTGGAATTTTTTTTCCAAATATTTTCAGTCTGCGGTTGGTGGAATCCACAAATGCAAACCCCACAGATATGGAGAGCCAGCTGTATTCCAGCCAGGCGTGTTTTAAAGAGGGAGGATATTTGTGGATATGTCCAAAGCTAACTGCAAGCAAGTGATTTGATACCTTTCTTGGAAGATAAAGAGTGATGAAGTCAAGCCTACATAGTTGCAGGTAGCTTTAGCACTGGCAGCAGGAAGTGAGCTGCTTCTGAAAACAGCATGAAATGTAATTCAAAGTAGCCATCTAATTTATCAGCAAGATCAAACTGCTCCTGCTTTAAAGTATATCAATTACTCTAGGTACCCATTATGGCCTGTTCAACCTAGTAATGTTTGCTCAAAACTAGAGAAAGTTTGCCTATCTTCTTAAGACCTCTTACATTTCTTTTAAGTGTTCTTTAATTAATTTTGAATTTGTATCCACTTACTATTAAAAAAAACTTATTATTGATGTAGAATAACCAGAATAGTATTTAGCCTGATCTGTTTTCACATTTTGAATGCACCCTGCAGTCAGCACCTGAGTCACCTGGCTGTTTCTTTAGAGTATGTTGACTCTGGAGACCTCACCTATGACAGCATTCATTGAAGATTAGACCCCCTCAGAGGCTTTTCAGTATTTCTACACTAGCTAATATATTTACCAAAATATTAAAAAGTATTTAATTTTCTGAAGGTACTTGGTAAAAATCTTAGTGGAGCCTTAAAAGAAATCTTAGTGTAGGAATCTTAGTGTAGCCTTAAAAGAAAATGATAACGATTTTTTTCTAAGGATACTGGAATGTTGATAAAATTCTCTGTACCTGTTTCTGCTTCTTCCCATGCTCCATGTGTAGTATTCAGTTTGAACAAGCACTTAAAAAAAAAAAAAACAGCTCTTAATTTGCGCCAGGTACTGTGCTAATCTGGAGGGTTAAAATAACGGGCAGGCATCTAGGTCTTCCTGATCCAGGAGAGAGAAGTGAAGTAACAAGTCAGCATGAAAATTGCTCTCATAGAGTTAGGTACTGGAGTATTTGCAGAAGGGTGGGATGGCAGTATGGCTCT
This sequence comes from Balaenoptera acutorostrata, assembly GCF_949987535.1. Lineage (NCBI taxonomy): Eukaryota > Metazoa > Chordata > Mammalia > Artiodactyla > Balaenopteridae > Balaenoptera > Balaenoptera acutorostrata. Next base: position 11,154,134 of record NC_080070.1, read on the forward strand.
CTGCCCCAAAGCAGAATTGGTGCCGTCATTAAGGTTATGAGTCACGCTGGCGTATCGTTGCAACTGTAAACAGAACAACGAACTACACTCAGAAACAGTTGTAAGATATTCGGGCTTTGAGTCCTAGCTTGAATGTTTTTGAAAGATGGAGCTATTATTTGAAGGTCTGATTGATCTTTAAAGAAAATTTTTATCTGACCTTTTGTCCTGTCTTTTTCTACCTGTAAGCATCCATGTTTACTTTATTTCAACAACAGAGGAATAAGGGCTATTTTGAAGAGATAGTAAGATGAAGATGAGACATTATAACATGAACTATAGTGTATAGAGTCTCTGCCAGTATCAACCTTCACCATCCACTTCAGTCACAGGTAGATATGAAATTCAGCAACTAGTTTTGAACACTGACAATGGGCCAGGTGCTGTGCTGTGTACCAGATAATTTAGGTTAAGACATAGTCCCTGCTTTCAGAAGTGTGGTCAAATTGGGCATCTGAAATAGAATAACCATAGTACTACTGTCATAATGCAGTATGCAGCTGCTCTAATTCAAGTATGTAGCAGTTGGCATCAAGATACATAAAATGGCATGCCAATTAAATGGCTAGTATCTTTTTTTTTTTTTTTTTTTAAAGTTTTACTTGATTTTATTTATTTATTTATTTTATTTTTGGCTGTGTTGGGTCTTCGGTTCGTGCGAGGGCTTTCTCCAGTTGCGGCAAGCGGGGGCCACTCTTCATCGCGGTGCGGGGACCGCTCTTCATCGCGGTGCACGGGCCTTTCTCTATCGCGGCCCCTCCCGTCGCGGGGCACAGGCTCCAGACGCGCAGGCTCAGCAATTGTGGCTCACGGGCCCAGCTGCTCCGCGGCATGTGGGATCTTCCCAGACCAGGGCTCGAACCCGTGTCCCCTGCATTAGCAGGCAGATTCTCAACCACTGTGCCACCAGGGAAGCCCAATGGCTAGTATCTTGGACACAGTGATCCTTAATACATATTTTTCATGTTGGTAGGGCAGGTGCTGTATAACTTTATGGTGAAACTTCTTTCAACTAGTGGAGAGAGAACCATGACCGACAATGTTGAGTTTACATTAAAGGGGGCAAATCAGTTTGTTCCTGATAAGGAACTCATGATGGGAACAAACATATAATGAAAGTTTTTCTTTTTGGCCACTCTCTGTGTGTGTGTGTGTGTGTGTGTGTGTGTGTGTGTGTGTGTGTGTGTGTGTGTTTTAAGATTAATAACCAAGCTGTTGATAAGCAGCCAGCCTAAAATTGTGTCCTTGGCCTTGGTTTAAACAAATTGCCTGACCAGAGTTGCTAGGGTTCACTCAACAGTTGAGTACTGAATACCTACTCTATAGCAGACCTTGGCCCTACATTGGTACTTGTGGAATCTCTGTTTAGCTGGAGGAAAAGAAACAGTTACAATACAGATATATAGTAATACATTTGAAGGTGGTAAATGTGATGGGAAACAGAGGGGTTCGAAGGGTTGGAAGTGTGAGTGGCAGGGGAGGCGGGGGTGGAGCAGAGTTGGGGGGGGGCGCAGTCCGTAAGGCTGCCCTCGTGTCTCACGCCAGTTGTGAGTTCAGGGGTCCTCAAGACTGCCCGCTGCTTCAGTAATTTGCTAGAAGGGCAGATAGAACTCATGGAAGTTGTAATGCTCCTGGGTACGGTTTATTACAGGGAAAGGATACGGATGAAAAGAAAGCAGCCAGTGAAGTGGCGCATAGGGCAGCGCCAGGAAAGTTCCAAATGCAGAGGGCCCAGTTGTTCTCTCCTTGTGGACTTGTAGACAGCACTCAGCATCTTTGTGTGATGTTCTTGGCAGCCTCGTGTGGCAGTGGCATTGAGTATTGCCAACCAGGGAAGCTCACCCACACCTTGGTGTCCAGAGTTGGGACTCTTCACGTAGGCGTGGTTGACTGACCACGTGGCTGATGTCAGCCTCTTGCCCCTCCAGAGGTCAAGCTGAGCCAAAGCCCCCACCCTAAATCAGCAAGGTCCCCAGGCAAACAGAGACCCTCTTCTCAGGCTCTATAATCCAAGGGTTTAGAGATTATCTTCCGGAAGCTGAGGGCAAGGGCAGATTAAATCCCCTCGTACAGAGGTGGTTATGTTAGGCCAATGAGCAACTTGAAGGAGGTGAGGGGGTGAGTCATGAAGATGTTCATGTATAGGCAGAGCAGTAGCGAGTGATGAATGCCGGTGGTGGGAGTTATGCCTGCCCTGTTCAAGGGACAGCAGAGCCAGGAGGCGGCTGGAGCAGAATGGGGAAGGAGGTGTGATAGTTGAAGTGATGGGTACGGGGGCTGCGTTGATTTTGGTTTTTCTCTGAGTGAAATGGGATTTGAGCAGAAGATTGACACGATCGGATTCAGTCATAAACCAGATCTGCTTTGTCCGTAATGGATTTAGGAGGTAAAGGCAGAGGAACAACTGAGCAGGATGTCGCAATAGTCTAGGGTGAAAGGTTACAGTGGGTAGAAACCGTGCAGGTGGGGAGACGTGGTAGGATCCTGGGTGTTTTTTGAAAGCAGCATGAAATAGATTTGCTGATGGATTGATTGAGGGTGGTAAAGGAAGAGAGGAAGTCAGAGGTGACTCAGGTTTTTTGCCTGAGCAACTGGAAAGATGGAGTTGCCATTGAGCACTTTTGGTGAGAAGATCAGGACTTTAGTACCTGTTAACTTTGAGATGTTCATTATATACACCTATGGATACACAGCTTTGGAGTTACGAGAGCTTAGGGCTGGAGAGACACACATTTGAAATCGGCAGCCGTGGACGGTAATAAAAGTATGAGACTGGATGAGGTCATCAGAGGAGTGAATGCAGATAGAGAGGGGAAGCAGACCAAGGGCTGAGCCCCGGGCTGCTCTGACTTCAGGAGACTGGGGAGAAGAGGACGAACCAGCAAAAGAGAATGTGAAGGACTCGCAGTGAGGCAAGAGGAAGACTATGGGAATGTCATGTTTTGGATGCAGGTAAAGTGCTTCCTGGGGGGAAGGAGTGATCAACTGAATGAATTCCTGCTCGCAGGTTATGGGGCTAAGGACTGAAAATGGACCATAGATTTAGCAAAGCAGAGTCATTGCTGACTGTGATGTGAGCATTTTCATTGGGTGGGATTGTGGTGGGTTTAAAGCGTGGGATGTTAGGGGTTGAGGAAAAAAGGAGAATAGAGTTCTCAAGGTGGTTTTTTTTTTTTTCTTTTTTTGACATTTCTCTGACGTTTCTCTAACATAGAACAGAGAAACGGGGAGGTAGGCTGAGGAAGAATTGGTGTGTGTGTTTGTGTGTGTGTGTGTTTTAAAACATGGAGAGTTAATAGCATTATGTATGCTGATACGAATGTTCCAGCAGAAAGGGAAATAATTATGTAGGAGAGAAGAGGGAAGAAACAGAGAAATGATGGGGTTGAGTGATGGGATCTAGTACAAGAGGGGATGGGATCTAGGGCACAGGAGGAGGGGTTAGGTCTTAGGAACATAAACAGTGATTTATGTACGAAGAAGAGTGGTGCATATGTCTAGAAATGCTAGAAGTGAGTGGATGTGTTCGTGTGAATTTGTGGAAGTTTTCTGCCTGATTCAGTGCTAACCACTGAAGTAGGGTGTAAAGTTATAAGGCGAGACTGAGAACGGGGAAGGAGGTTTGAGGGCAGAGAAGTGGAGTAGTCTAAAAGAGGGTGGGAGAATGCAGACCTTGTGTGGACCTGTGTCCCACTTAATTAGCATTTGGCTGTCTCTCTGTCCCTGAGAAGCACATGAGTGACTTAAAAAAAATTTTTTTTCATTTGGTTTGATGTTGGTTACTTCCCTCAGCCTCCAAATAATTTAATCTTCATGTATAATTCAAATATATTTAAAATGTCCCCGAGCTCTGTAGCTTTGCTGTTATAAAAACTGGAAAAAAGATCTTTCAGTCAGTATCCTCCCAAGTATTCAGTCCAGAAATGTACAGAATTTATATAGTGCTTTGCTGGAGAGTGGGGAACTCTGGGGACACTGCGAGTTCTGTGATTTTGGCCAAAGGAACTAACCTCCTGAGTTTCTTCATCTTAAAAACAGGGAATGGGAAGAGCACTAACCCATAGTGTCCTGTGTGTTTTAAACAAAACACTCAGAACAGTAAGGGCTCAGCTGATGCCAGTGATAAATAACCATTATCCACACCTACCTTCTACCTATTGCAGCAGAATGAGCTTTTTAAAATTTCCCAGGTAGAATTAGGTGGACTCCTTTGGGTCCGATTTATTCCTGTAGGTCCCTTCCGTTTATCTGCAATATGTAAAAATGCAAAACTCAGATTGAAGTTGAGTTTTTTCTGTGTGATGAGGCTCGCCCACACCCAGCCTGCTGTGACAGTAACCAGCGCTTTTCTTCTGATTCTGAGTTGACTGCTAGCCTCTTCCTAGCTGTGCTTGAGAGGGTCACGTGACAGAGACTTGGCTGCTTCTTCCTGGGTCTGCAATCCGTAGAGCTAAACACCAAGAACTGGCTGAACAAAGTAGAATTGAAGCATGAATATGATTCTCTGCATCGTGATTAAAATACCTTGTGAAATGTCTCTTGTTTTTGAGATGAGGCCAAAAAAAAAAAAAAAGCTTACAATCTCTATATATTTACCTTAAACTGGAAACCTCTTCTAAACTGATTTATTAGTTTTTAAAAACTCAAAGAATTTATAGGTATTCTGAGGAAATATGACATTTTGGGGGGTGTTCATTTGGTGTAAAAATTTATTTGATACGCTGGTACCCTAGAAAAATTCAGAAGTACCAGAAGATTAAAACTACAGGGTGCACAAAATGTTCTGTTTTACTGAGAGTAGGAGAGATCTACTTGTTAAAATGAGACTTTTTTTTTTTTTTTTTTGTAAACTATTTGGTTGTAATTGAGTTTCAGTGAACCATGGGGCCATGACGTGGGAGCTAGTGGAAATCTTTTACGAAAGCAGTGGAGCCATGGGACATTGGGCCTGGTTCTTAGCTATTTTAGTTAAAAAGCTTTTATTGATCGTATGCTGAATGCAGAGCCCTGTACTGGGGAGCTAGTAAGGAAACAAAGGCAAGGTTTCTTCTTTTCAGGTGTGGAGTAGAGATGGTATAAAGTTTCAGATTAATTTAGTCTATCCTCCCCCTTTGTAAATCCATGGTACCAGAACACTCAAATTTAGCTTCTCATTCTATGGTGATTATTAAATGATGCTATGAATTTTCAGTGGACGGGTAGGATTGGAGAAGAGACTTCGTACCTGCATGGAACTGGTAATAGAATGACTTTCCATGCTTTACCAGAGTTTAACCAGTTGATCAGTTTCACAGTAGTTACCACATAATTACATTTTCTCAAGTTACAGAACATTTAATCAATTTAGGAATTTTATTTTCTGAGGGAAGATGTAGCCAACTCAGGGAATTCCATTTACCGCCAAGCAGCCTTCAATTTTTGAGCTTTTCTAAAACCAGTATTTATATACATGCCATGTTGGTTACATAGAATTTCTTGGACACTATTCTTCTTAAAATAATATTTAGCCATCCTTTTTACAACTGCTTTTTAAAGACTATAATTCCATTCTCGACAAGAATCTAAAATTTTGTTTTGTACTTATTTGTAAGTGAATTTTATTGCTTATAAGAAAATTGGTGAGTACTTGAATCAAGATAATGTATACTTGCAAAGTGAATATAATCTTCTGCAAAATTTGCTTTAAAGTGGTATCTTGAATATTGTCTCATCATTTTAATATGAAAAATGTTAAAAATAAGAATTTTAGGGGGTAGCATTTTAATACTTCATGGAAATGAATAATAAATGAATAAAATAAAATATCTGATGTAATGATTACTAGGAATATTGAGTGAAAGTTAAACTGGAGTGGAATAGCAGTGTTGTAACATGTAACTGCTTCTTGGATAGACCTAGCTAACTAGAAAAAATAAACTCTTAGAAAGGCAGTATCAAGTTTTAGGTAAGAATTTTGATTTCTGTGTAAAGTTTTCTTTTGTACTTTTCTGTTTGTACTTTTTTGAGGATAAAAGGACATGCTAGTGTCAAACTTATACCTTGTGCACTTTGCGCTCTGGTGGAGGCCTGGTGATGAGTATTTTAGCAAGGAGACCCATCATAGCCATTGCCTGGATGTTCAAATTATTTGGAAGTTCCAGAAGTACTTGCCATTCAGTTGATCAGTTAATAGTATTTGAGTACTTACTGTTGGTCCCAAACCCTGGTAGACATTGTAAGGGTTACAGAAATGTCACTAGTATTGGCATGTATTTCTCTAATTTTTTTCAGGGATGGTGCCAAGTTGACAAAGTATATCCTGAAATGAGTAATTTTAACAAACTAGTTGTAAGGTCTGATAGCATTAGCCATCTTTTGGTTAATATTTTCCTTGTTAATATATTTTTCTAATTTTATGCTTTCAGACTCTGTTGTCTGAAATCCTTAATATTTTAATATCTCTCTTGTGAACAGCGTATAGTTTAGCTGGGTTTTAATTTTATATCCAGTCTGACAATCTGTCTTTGAACTAGAAATTTCATTTTGTTTCTTGACTGTGATTACTGATAAAATTTGTAGTTTTTTTTTTTTTAAGTGTGAAAGTTTTTGCGTAGATGTGTGATTTTATAATTTTTAATTTTGGCATAAGTAGAGATTTACAGGAAGTTGCAAAGGAAGTATTCAGGGAGGTCCCATGTACCCCTCACCCATTTTGCCCTAATGGTAGCATCTGAATTAACATAGTACATGTTAAAACAATAGCAAAACTAGGAAATTGACAGTACTTTTCATGGAACTTATTCACATTTCACCAGTCTTACATGCACTCGTGTGTGTGTGTGCGCGCTTGTGCGAGCGTGTGTATTTGTACGGTTTATCCCATGTGTACGCTTGTTTAACCACCACCAGATTCAAGCTACAGCCTGTTCCATCACCACAGGCCCCCTCACACCACCCCTTTATAGCCTTACCTACTCCTCTCCCTCCCACCCCACCCCTAATTCCTGGCGTCTACTCATTTGTTCTCTATCTCTATAATTTTATTTCAATAATTTTATATAAACTGAACCATCCAGTGTGAAACCTTTTGAGATTGTCTTTTTTCACTCAGCATAATTCCTTTGAGGTCCATTCAAGTTGCTGAATGTATCGATAGCTCATTCCTTTTCATTGCAGAATACTGTTGCATGGTAGAAATGTCGCATTTTTTGTTTAGCCATTTCTCCCGTGAAGGACATTTGGGTTGCTTCCAGTTTTTGGTTATTGCAATTAAAGCTGCTGTAAACTTCCGTGTACTGGTTTTTGTGTGAACAGAAGGCTTCACTTCTCTAAGATAAGTGCCCAGGAGTGCAGTTGCTGGATTATATGGTAGTTGCATGTTGAGTTTTTTTAAAGAAACTGCCACGCTCTTCCAGAGTGCCTGGACTCACCAGCAATGTGGGAGTGATCCATTTTCTCTGCACCCTCCCAGACATTTGGTATTGTCACTTTTTAAATTCTAGACCTTCTGATGGGTGTGCGATGGTAACTCACGGTGGTTTTAATTTGCATCCCCAGTAGCTGATGGTGAATTCCTGTGCTCATTTGCTGTCCGTGGAGCCTCTGGTGAAATGTCCGTTCATGTTTTTTGCCCATTTTCTAATTGGATGATTTTTGTATTCAATTTTGAGAGTTCTTTCTGTATTTTAGATACAAGTCCTTTGTGAGGTATATGGGTTTCAAATATTTCTCCTCCTTGTAGTTTGTCTTTTCCTTCTCTTAGCACAGGGTCATTTGCAGAGCAAAAGCTCTTAATTTTGACAAGGTCCAATTTACCAGTTTTTCCTGTTATGTATCATGCTTTTGGTATCAAGGGTGACTTTCTTTTTTAAAAACCTCCTATTCTTTTTTCTTTAGGTATTTTATTGTAATTCTTACTTCACTGTCTTCCTCTTAACTCTCTGAGAAGCTGCATACCCTGTGTGTATTCTTTTTGTCCTGATCTTAAAATTTCGAACATGTATATATATATATATATTTTTTTAATTTTATAGCTACTTTATTTTATTTATTTATTTATTTTTGGCTGTGTTGGGTCTTCGGTTCGTGCGAGGGCTTTCTCCGGTTACGGCAAGTGGGGGCCACTCTTCATCGCGGTGCGGGGACCGCTCTTCATCGCGGTGCGCGGGCCTTTCACTGTCGCAGCCCCTCCCGTTGCGGGGCACAGGCTCCAGACGCGCAGGCTCAGCAATTGTGGCTCACGGGCCCAGCCGCTCCGTGGCATGTGGGATCTTCCCAGACCAGGGCTCGAACCCGTGTCCCCTGCACTAGCAGGCAGATTCTCAACCACTGCGCCACCAGGGAAGCCCTCGAACATGTATATTTGACTCAGAGTATAAAGTTAATAATTATATTTACCTTCCTCCTTAAGCAGATTCTAGGATCTAAGAATATTTTAACTATACTATCCCTTCTTTAATCTTAGGCTGCTGTTGGTTGCAATTTAGTTAACCTTTTTAAAGCCAGAAATTCTACATAGTATAATTATTTTATAAACACTTGTGAGTTTGTATATTTGAAAATCTCTTTAATCACTGTTATTCACGATATTCATTTTATTCATTTTGAGTATTGAGGTATGCATACTTTACGGTATTCCATGACCATCATTTGGCTTCCGGTGTTGCTGCTGAGAGGCAATTGTCAGTCTGATTGTCACTCCTTACTACAGTGTCTTTCTTTTATGGAAAAAAAAAATCTAACGAAAGTAGCAGGTAAGGGAAAAATGTCAAATGTTTATCTTGCCATCCTTGGACAGACTAAGCATCAGGGTAAACAAGTAAGTGATATGAGGAAGTTTCTCTTTACTCTTTATTACCTGGAATATTTCTGTAATGGTAGAATTAGGATCTTAGCTCCTGATGAGCCATGCTAGAATTCAAGAGCAGCAACAGAGTTAGAACTTCACCTGCTGACAAATAATGGATGTAGACTGTGGTCATAGCGAAAGGAAGGGTGTCTTGGTCCATTCAGGCTGGTATAACAAAATACTACAGACTGGGTGGTTTATGAACCACAGAAATTTATTTCTCATGGTTCTGGAGGCTGAGAAGTCCAAGATCAAGGTGCCAGCACGATCACCTTCCTGGTTCATAGCTGATGCCGTCTTGCTGTGTCCTCACGTTATGGAAGGGGCGAAGGAGCTCTGTGGGGTCTCTTTTATAAGGTCGCTAATCCCACTGTATCCTCATGACCTGATTTCTTCCCAAAGGACCCACCTGTTAACACCCTCACTTTTTAGGGGAGGCCATCTAAGGGGAAGTGAAATGGAAGGGAAATCTGGATTAAAAGGGATTTGAGAGACGTATGTATGTGTGGACCTTGTTTGAATTTTCATTTGAATGAACCAAGTATAAAAAGATTTTTTTTTTCGTACAAGAGGAAATTTGAACACATGGAGTAATTGATATCAAGCAATCATTTACAAAATTTTTGGATGTGATGATGATATTGTGGTGGTGTCTTTTAACAAAGAACTTATCTTTTAGAGATGCATGTGGAATTATTTATGGATGAAATGATATGATGTATAAGATTTACTTTAACAATGTTGTTTTTGTTGCCTTTGTGTTGAAAAGAATTCTCAAAGGATGTGAACCTTACTTTTTCTTGGAGTAGACATAGAGAACGGACGTGTGGACACAGGGGGAAGGGGAGGATGTGATGAATTGGGAGATTAGGTTTGACATAAATACACTACCATGTGTAAAAGAGATAGCTAGTGGGAACCTGCTGTGTAGCACAGGGAGCTCCGCTCGGTGCTCTGTGATGGCCTAGCTGGGGGGGTTGGTGGGGGGAGGGAGGTTCAAGAGGGAGGGGGTGTGTGTATGCATATGGTTGAGTCACTTCGCTGTGGGGCAGAAATTAACACAACATTGTAAAGCAGTTATACTCCAATAAAAAAAAATAAAAGTAAAAATAGGCAAAAGGTCTGAATAGACTCCTCATCAAAGGAGATACACAGATGGCAAGTAAGCATATGAAGGCTGCTCTGCATCATATGTCATCAGGGAAATGTAAATTAGAGCAACGATTAGGTATCACTACACACCTATCAGAATGGCAAGAATCCAAAGCACCGCCACCACCAAATGCTGGCAAGGATGTGGAACAACAGAAACTCTCATTCACTGCTGGTGGGAATGCAAAATGACACAGCCACTTTGGAAGATTGTTTTGGCAGTTTCTTTCAAAACTAACCATACTCTTCCCATATGATTCAGCAGTTGCACTCCTTGGTATTTACCCAAAGGAGTTGAAAACTTACATCCACACAAAAATCTGCACAGGCATGTTTATAGCTTTATTCAAAATTGTCAAAACTAGGAAGCAACCAAGTTGCCCATCAATAGGTGAATGGATAAAGTGTGGTACATGCAAACAATGGAATATTATTCAGCAATGAAAAGAAATAAACTTGCAAGCTACAAAAAACGTGGAGGAAATTTAAGTGCATACTGCTAAGTGAAAGAAGCCAATCTGAAAAGGCCACATAATGTATGATTCCAACTACATGGCATTCTGGAAAAGGCGAAACTATGGAGACAATAAAAAGATCAGTGGTTGCCAAGAATTCAGGGGAATGGGGAGCAGGATGAATAGGTGGACACTTTCAGGACAATGAAACTATTCTGTATGATAAGGTGAAGGTGGTACAAGACATGATGCATTTATCAAAACCCATAGAACTATAAAACAGAAACTGAATCCTAACATAAATTATAAACTTTCATTATTAATAATGAATCAGTATTGGTTCATCAGTTATAACAAATGAACTATACTAATGCAAGACATCAGTAATTGGGGAAATTGTAAAGAGGGGTCAAGAAGAGGGCATATATGGAAACTCTTGGTACTTTCTACATTTTTTCTGTAAACCTAAAACTGCTCTAAAAAAATGAAGGTAGTCAAAAGCAACAAATTTACAGTTATAAGATAAGTACTAGGGATGTAACATACAACATGATAAATATAATTAACACTGCTGTATGTTACTATGAAAGTTGTTGAGAGTAAATCCCAAGAGTTCTCATCACAAGGAAAAACATTTTTTTTCTATTTATTTAATTTTGTGTCTATATGAGATGAGGAATGTTTACTAACCTTGTGGTAAGCATTTCATGACGTATATATGTCAGATCATTATGCTGTACACCTTAAATGTATACAGTGCTGTGTCAATTATGTCTCAGTAAAACTGGAAGAAAAAAATCTAAAAAAAAAGTTATTACTATCCAGTAGCCACCTACATCAGCTGTGTACAGAAGTTATCAATCATGAACTATGACCTGTCTTTAAAGTAATATAATTTTGTTTCGTGTTCCTGGGTTTTGTTTATAATGAATTGTTAGAAATTTATGATAAAGATAACTGGCATTTACTGAGACACATTCCATGGCTACACTCATATGCACGTATTTTGACTTGGTAGTTTATGATGTGAACAAAAGTGTCTTGTGCTTTATGGGATAGTTAATATTGTCTTATGGAAGAAAAAAAATCAGCTGTCATTTTCAGGAGTCTTGTTGGCGTAGACATATGTTTTCTACCCATAAGCCTGAATGTGTATTTTTCTGACATATTTACTGTTGCTATAAACCATGGTATTCTTAAACATTTCAGAAATGTGACTTTTATAATATTTATCCTCTGCTGATATATTATTTATAGCATAAACTAGAGTTGTAAGTTCTCAGAAAAATTCATATTGAAACAACTACAGATTCCCAAGAGACAATATTTTAGATGCCAATCAGTGCTTTTATTAATTCCTAGAATTTTTTGAAATTAGTCTTTCGTAGTCTATTTTCTGGTGTTCCTCAGCCCTGTATGATTTTACTCTCATTCATTTCATAGCTAAGAGAAAAATATTGGAAATTTGTAAAGTTCAAATGGCATGATATAGGTAATAAAACTGAGCAGCTACAAGTATTGATGGTGCTTGTGGGGGAAGGGCTGAGCAGAGGAGGGTAGGATACATTCTTTGTTAAGTTTATTAACACTTTCTTAACTTCTTAGAAGTTTTATAAATGGTTATATGCAACTGATTCTTGTGCCTACAGCCATGGTAATTTATATTTATTGCTTTATTTATTTATTTGGTTGCCCCGGGTCTTAGTTGTGGCTCACTGGCTCGTTAGTTGCAGCTCACCGGTTCCTTAGTTGCAGCAGGTGGGCCCCTTAGTTGTGGCACGCATGTGGGATCTAGTTCCCTGACCAGGGATCGAACCCGGGCCCCCTGCATTGCGAGCACGGCGTCTTATCCACTGCGCCACCAGGGAAGTGCCAGTGATTAACTTTTTTTGGTGCTGTAAATATCAAACACTGTGAGCAACCTTAGACTTTACCCCACTTGCGAGCTAACAGGTCAGCAGCCACGGTTTGGTGTATACTGGTAAAAACCCGAGACTCTGGGTCAGAGATGAAGGACAGTTTATTACTCACAGCAGTAGCCAGAGTGCCAGTTTTCTGGACCTCGTTGCCTAGTGGATGATGGGAAGAGGGTCAGATGACAGCTTTTATGCCATGGGTTTTAATACAGAGAGGAACCCAGAGCTTATGAATATCCAATTTTTTTATAATGGGAAGTAAATGCTATGGAAGGAGATATTATCTTTATTTTACTGGACAGTAAGGAAGCCTGTACTATGCTCTAGAGGAGACACTGTCTCTATCTTCCAAACTGTCTGGAGAAGATAGTCTGGAGCAAAAATAGTCGATACATCCCTCGCAAGACATATAGAATCATGAGAGGCCCACAGAGAATGACCTTTTGGCGATATCTATTCTGGATGAATTTGCACAAGAATACCTCACTCTGTTGGCCACTCGGGTTAATCAGAACGGCAGACACTCTGACCAGATCTGTTCAGCTTATCTCATACACAGTTTAAGCAAGGGCATTCATTACCAGTCATACTCCAAGGCGGCAGGATGGGGCCAGCCTGAGCTAGACCACTCACTAGCAATAATCCCAGGGTCAATAAAAATATAGTAAGGTTCATCAAGGCCATGTTGGCCAGAGGGTGGCTTGAGTTTCGCCTACTGAACAGAGACACGTGTCCATTTCAGCTTCTGCATAGTTGGTGCTGAGACTGAACAGCTGCAGCAGTTCGGTGGATATGGGGATTTAGCTTAGCGGAGAGCTGCGTGAGCAGTGCCTTTGCTTCAGGTGGCAGAATTGGGGGATAAAGTTTACCCTGGAGGAATAGCTGCCACTTTTCATGAAGAGCTGAGATGTACAGTTTCTAGCCGGTCCTTGAATGTACAATTTCTATTCTTATAGGAGGTTATTGGGCCCTTCCTACCTTGATAGTCATTGAATCCGAGTTGATCCATCCTTCAGTGGAAATATCAGGCCAGAGAGTCACAAGGTCAGGCAGTTAGTTTCAGCAACACCCCAGTGGCAAGCTGAAAGCTGCTTTTTAGAAGGGAGGCAGTGGGTGACCATGGCACAGAGGTGATGAGTCTGAAACCCCAGGGTAGGTCTCTGGTTGGAGGCTGCCGCCCTTTGCTTGATGCTCTAATTGATAAAATCATCAGTCACAGAGGTTGTTAGGGTTGAGAGCATGCCACAGCTTGTTGGATGGTTGTCAACAGAGCCTTTTTGTTTGGGCTCAAAGGACACTGGTTTGTAGATTAGCTGATATTAAGTACCACATAGAATGCTCAAGTGTGGCACCTACTGTTTCCAGAACCCAAAGAGTCCAATAAGGTATTGGGCCCCCTTTTGGTGGTAGGGGACCGAAGATTTCCTCGACTGCCAGAGGGACTGAGCGTGAGTCTGCCTACATAATGCCAAGAAATTTTACTGGTGAAGGCTGTCAGATGTTGCGAGGGTTTATAGGCCACCTTTGCAGGCAGAGGTATGATAACACCACAGTCAGGGCTGGGAGAGTGAGCCTTCTGACTTGGTCACTAACGGGATCTCTTCTGTAGTGAAAACTCTGTATGTCAGAGGACTCGAAATCCTAACCACCCCCCACTGGTGGCAAGTAGTCTGAGGAGTTGAGGTTCCCCCGGGTGTGCCTGGCGGCCTTGCATGTGGGTGTGAGTTGGTCTTGGGGCACGGGGGCCTGTGGAATAGAAAAGAAGGTGTTGGTCTCTGTCCATGGAGGGCTCAGTTAGTCTCAGTGGCTGGAAGCATGAGGAGCAACAACTGGATTCAGGCCACGGTGACCGCTCTCGCCTCCAGCTCCGGGTTGCCTTTTCCACCGGCCACACGTGGCTGTTGGTTGTTGAGATCTTGCTTCTCTTCCTGCCCCTGCTGCCTTTGAGTCCTTAACGGAAGGCTGTGATTAGCCCGCTCCTGGGACTCTTGTTTCAGCTGGACGGCAGGGAGAATAGACAGAGAGCGATTCACATGTTTGACTAGCACTTCTTTACCTGCTCTTTCTCATCTGGATGAATCACCTCCGGCCCTTGTGCGACAGGGAAGTACAAGCATTTTGCACAAAATTCCTACTTTACGTTCAGATGTAGAAGCGACAGCAGTATACGGAAGAGCCCCCTGCAAGGTCTTAGCTTCAGAGGGAGACAGACATTCTGTCTTTCAAGTCTCTTCACTGTACAAGGATCCTTGAAAAGATCATCCAAAACAAAGGCAGTCAGTGCTTCACTCACAAGATGGACAGAAATGCAAGCCCCTCCTAGAGGACTGTCTCCAGCAGTAAGTGGCATGGACGCCAGTCACTTTCTGCTGTGCTTGTGGTTTGGAGTCGTTCTCTCCATCCTGTTTTATTGTCAATATGATCGTGTCTATTTTATGTCTCCTCAAATTTGCCAGAGTTCTGAGTGACTGACGTTATTCTTTAACTTTTTACATATCAGGGTTGTTACTTCAAAGTGATCCTGAAAAAGGCCAGTTTCCTGAGCGTGTCTGACTGATACGCATTCAAATTTCCCTCCCCTTTGGCTTTCAGGAGCCCTGTCTTCTGGTTTCTTTTTCACTCACTGTGCCTTCTTGGTCTTCGCTAACTCCTTTTAACATCTCTCAGTGCAATTCTACGATATTCAGTAGAGGCTTTATATTTATTCATTTGCAAATAGGATTGAACATTTATTATATGGCAGTCACCTTCTAGGCCCTGAGGCTACAGCAACAAATAAAACAGGTAAGACTTCCTCCAGCCATGGATCTTCATACTCTGCGAGACATGTGCTGAGTATTGCATGTTATTTAATCCTCACAACCGCTTCATTATCCCCCCATCTCACTTGAGCTCTGACATCCCATGGTGGGTGGCCCTCTTCACCTTTGGCTCTGATGCCGCAACACCCTATGCCCCCGAAAAGATACTCACGTGTGCACATTTGCCAGGATCTGGCTCATCTGAATTATTCATGAAGAGGAAGAGAGTAATAAGTATATGTATTTTTAAAGAGTACCTTACCTCACTTCCTTAATTTGTCCATTTTGTATACTGTTTATAGCATTTTTTAAGGAACATCATCCACAATGTTCCTTAGAAATCAGTGACTCAGTAACCTCTGGAGGCCACAACCAAGTAGACACTGTGAATGGAAGTTACAGCTAGGTAGTTGTTCTTAGTGTAAAGTATTGTATTCCCCCTCTATTAATGAAAACTACCATATTTAGTGAGATCTTTATATTTTATTCAAGCCAAAGTGTGATCGTCTTCTAGAAATTTTGCATTGTGCTAGTGATTCTGGGGCATGCCACAATTATTGCAAGAGGTGACAAATCCACTTGAATACCAAACAGTGCCTGTAAACTGAATGGTGGTACATGCATTGCCCTTGAGATAAAGTCATTTACATGTTTCAGTGCTTGGCATTTTTTTGTTACATGACTACTCCCAGTGAAAAGATAGTAGAAATACACATTTTTAATATTCAAAAGGAGTTCTAAGAAATTAGTAATATTATTCACCCCAGAGAGGGGAACTGGTTGGTAGGGGACTGGAAAGAATGACTAATGTTTCACTGTATATCCTATCGTATCTCTTAATATTAATTCCTAGTGCATTAGCTACCTACCCAAAAAATGAAATTGGAAAAAGTCCTTAGGATTTTGATGAATTGGAAACAATTCTAGGTTACTTCCAAGAGCCTTTGCAACTCTTAGATCTATTGTTGATTATTCACGTCCAAAGGAAAGGAAAACACACACTATTATTATAGAGAGTGGAACTTGTCATAGAATTTGGTATAATCATGCTAAGAAATTGACTACATTTCAAACCTTACATTGTTCATGGAAGATCTTGAGTATATATTTACAGGATATGTTTAAATATCTTGCTTTTAAAAATTTATTATTCCAGATTTTTGCAAGTCTGGTCCCACAAAAGGCACAGCAAACAGAAAATGTTTACTTAACAAACAAAAGAAAACGATCTTTTTATACGAACTAGTGAAAGAAACTGGCCCTGGATTCTTGAGTTTACAGATATTTTATGGATTCACATTGTAAATCTGTCTTCAAAGAACAAAATTAAATTCTCTTGTTTCTAATATCTTTACCAAAAATAATAATGAGCACTATAGGTGTTCAATATCAAATGCCAACTGCGTAATGAATTTTGGACAAAGAGGTGAATGGAATGTAAAAGCAAATCAAGAGTCTCACAGTTGGCTGACTGTGAACAAAATAACTTAGATAATTGAGTATATATATTTGCTTTCAAAAAAGATATTAGAAACCTGTTACCAGATTCTCAGGAAAAAAAACAAACAAACTACATCTTCATTTCTGCTTAAGGAGTTTATTTTTTTAAATAATATCTTCCCCAAAGAGGAAAAATCTTGAGTTGTATTTTCTCTTAATTGTATTACATTAATTGTTAATATATTTCCTTATGCCTCTTTTCTCTCGTATTCCTACTCCTTTTTTTTTTATTAGTTATCTGTTTTATACATATCAATGTATATATGTCAATCCAATTTCCCAATTCATCCCACCCCTTCTTCCCCCCTTGGTGTCCATACGTTTGTTCTCTACCTCTGTGTTTCTGTTGCTGCCTTGCAAACTGGTTCATCTGTACCATTTTTCTAGATTCCACATATATGGGTTAATATATGATATTTGTTTTTCTGTTTCTGACTTAGTTCACTCTGTATGACAGTCTCTAGGTCCATCCACATCTCTACAAATGACCCAATTTCATTCCTTTCTATGGCTGAGTAATATTCCATTGTATGTATGTACCACATCTTCTTTATCCATTCATCTGTTGACGGGCATTTATGTTGCTTCCATGACCTGGCTATTGTAAATAGTGCTGCAGTGAACATTGGGGTGCATGTGTCTTTTTGAATTATGGTTTTCTCTGGGTATATGCCCAGTAGTGGGATTGCTGGGTCATATGGTAATTCTATTTTTAGTTTTTTAAGGAACCCTCCATACTGTTCTCCAGAGTGGCTGTATCAATTTATATTCCCACCAACAGTGCAAGAGGTTCCCTTTTCTCCACATCCTCTCCAGCATTTGTTTGGAGATTTTCTGATGGTGCCCATTCTAACTGGTGTGAGGTGATACCTCACTGTAGTTTTGATTTGCATTTCTTTAATAATTAGTGATGTTGAGCAGCTTTTCATGTGCCTCTTGGCCATCTGTATGTCTTCTTTGGTCATATTTCTTACTTCTTTGTCATTTTGCCTTTTACTTTAGGAGGTTTCCTTAATAAATCTGTTACATCTATAATGACATTTGCAAAGACCATTTTGTTGCTTATTGGTTGTATTGAATTTGTTTAACTTGTCTGGCTCCTCTCTCTTTCTTCATTACTTTTTCCCTTCCTCCCTTCCTTGGTTTTGTTATCCTCATAATATCCTCAAATCTCTGAGGGTATCTATTAGAGAAGCCCTCATTTTCATCCCTGCATATCATCTTGAGGTGGTTGTTCTGTAATTCATTGATTTTTCTTTTTCTTTAATATTCTTACTTATCCTTAAGTATCTTTGAACTTTTAAAAAAGATACATTTAGTAAAGAAAGACTTCCTGAGTTGGTTTAGGCTCATGTAGATTTCCTTTGTGGTTATATGGGCTATTTTATCCATACAGATTCTTCCTTAAAGGAAATCTTCTCAAAGGCAGGCCTCATGATTGGAAATGGATACATTGTAGAGGACAGGTGAATTTTTATTGCTAGCGGTGGAGTTTTTGAGCCGGTCGCTATTAAATATGAGCCCTGAGTGGGGCTCAAGGGCGTAAGAATTTACTCTCTTCTCTACTTCTTTCAAATAAATAGTTTTAAATTTAAATGAATCAGTTTTATAATTAATTTTATTGAGATATAATTTTAAATTCAAGACAGTTTGGTGGTAGTGATATGTTGAGAAATGGATGGATGTTATTTAACTCTTTAGATTAAGACTAATTTTGGTGAAAAATTTTAGGATAGATTTGGTCCTGAGGCCACACATGCCAGTCTTAGGTTTGTTCTTACATTTTTATTTACTTATTTCTCTCACACAACCTTATGTTGATCATCTGTCTCCTGCTAGACTTTGAGATGTCTGAGGGCAGGTACAAGGTTTCTATCTCAAGTGCCTTTGTGCCAAGCTCGTAAAAATGCCAAGCACAGTAAAAGACGTGTTGTATAGATAGATAGATGAGAAAACTGAGGCCCAGAAACTGATTTTTAGGAAGCTTACAGATACATAAAGAGCGTTTATTATTTGTTGAGAGCTGCAGATAAAGGTGTCTTCCAGACTTAATGGAGCCCAGGTTCATTAATGATGGCAGAAATGGAACTCAAGTCCAATATTTTATCTGTGGCTACTTCACCTTGCTCTACAAAGTAGAATTAATGAGAAAGTGTAGGAGGGTTGTAATAGGTCAGTCTATTACATTTTGGGGTTAGACTCAGTTCGTTTGTCTCAGTGAGACTTTCCCATTTGACAGTCAAAGACAAAGATTAGGTCTGTGATTTCTTTTATGTTGCTTCATGGTTCCTAATACACATGTTTATCAACTCCTATGTTTCCCTCCATCTCTCCCTGGTCTGCCCTTCTTTCCCTGGTCTGCCCCAAAAGAAATAATATATTTAACCTGGGGATGAGCCTACACACAGTTTTTCTTTCTGTTCCATAATCAATATGTCTGTTTTGCCATTAAGCCTAATTACTGCATCTTACTCTCTCTGCCATAGATATTACCCCCAGTTTTCCAGACTCATTTGAGCTTCTGTTATATGTAGCTTTATCCAGATCTTTTATAGCTATTCTTCAATTTTTCAGTCATAATTACCTCATTAAAATTTCTGACCACAAACTTTTGTGTTTTCTCGTGCTTGATTCATTGTCCACTACTCTTTTTGCCTCTCTCTCTATAAAACTTGTACAGAAAAAGGAGGAAGTCCTTGCATGTATAACCATGCCCACTATAAAAGTGTTTTATTTTCACTTTCTCCCTCTTATCTAATAGGTGTTAAAGAAAAAAAAATTCCAGCTATTAAAGAAAAATAATCATTCAGTAACACTTGTTAAACCACAGTAAGGAAGGCTTTATTCCAGGGAGGGGTCATGGTAATAGGTGTAGGACCACTTCAGTGGGGCCCTGCAGTGGGACAGAGAGTGAACTCAATGGGCAAGTGGGAATTTATGGCCAAGGAGCAGGGTCAGTGGATGGAGAATTACTAAGAGGAAACATCAGGGGGTGAGGGGGGGATTCTGGCCAATCCAACCTGACAGGATTCTTGCTGAAGGCAGGCCAGGGTGACCAGACATTACCAGGGGGATGGTGGAGGAAGAGGAGACCCATCAGATACTGAGCAGGGCAGGTGGCAGTGGGCAGGGGGAGGGTACTTAGCAGGACTCATGCTAAAATTGGACAATGCAGAGATAGACAAAAAGTTAGGCATAGTTGAAAAAGAGTTCAGGATAGCCTGCGTAGAGTTTGGTCAATGAGATAATCTTTGTCTCAGGTGGTGCACCATTTGCATCTGGAGACCGTTTTTATTTTCTGGCTTGTTTGGGTAACTTCAAGTTCTTGTAGGTCTATTTTGGTTCAAAGCAACATATATGTATACACATATATATGTATATATATATATACATATATATGTATATATGTGTGTATATATATGTGTATATATACACACATATAAACACATGTATATAACATATAAACATATATAATAGTTCTTTTGTATTTGAAGAAAATCAAGGTTGATCTTGAGCTTTATATTAGCTGATGTGTTCTGTTCATTGCTGATTTCAGATACAATGTGCCTTGAGATTAATTGGCCATGTAATAGTATAGAATAGTATATAAATTAACTATAGTTTGAAAATCCACGGTAACCATAGTAACTACTGTTACCCTACAGTGAGTGTCTACTCAAGTAGTCTATGAAAGTAAAATTATTTTTTTGTTTTTGTGGAAACCTTCCTGCATTTGTTGGGCCCCTGTGCACTAAGTCATATCTATGTATGAAGTAATTTGTATCTCCCATGCAGTCTTTGCATTTTCTTTATTTAAAAAAAAATTTAAATATGCAGTCTCTCATGAAATATTAACATACCCAGGGGTTTAGGAATGACCCATTTTTCCAGTTTATTTGGTACTTTATTTTTTTAAATTTTTTTAAAGTAATTTAATATTTTGTTTATTTATTTAATTTTTGGCTGCGTTGGGTCTTTGCTGCTGAGTGCAGGCTTTCTCCAGTTGCGGCGAGCGGGGGCCACTCCTCACTGCGGTACACGGGCTTCTCATTGCGGTGGTTTCTCCTGTTGCAGAGCACGGGCTCTAGAGCTAGCGGCCTTCAGTAGTTGTGGCACACGGACTTCAGTAGTTGTGGCTCGCGGGCTGTAGAGCACAGGCTCAGTAGTTGTGGTGCACGGGCTTAGTTGCTCCGCGGCATGTGGGATCTTCCCGGACCAGGGCTCGAACCCATGTCTCCTGCATTGGCAGGCGGATTCTTAACCACTGTGCCACCAGGGAAGTCCCAGTACTTTATTTTTTTAAAAATGGTTTAAAACACCTTTTTTTGTTGAAAATTTTGTTTTAGATACTATTTTAGATTACTTTTTTTTAAAAAAGGAAGCCATCTACATACATAGAATTTCGAAGCAAACCAATAGTTTTTCTGTGTATTTTTGGTTGATATTTATTGAGCTGGTACCTTGCGCTCCATCTTGTCTAAGGCTCTTTGAAAGAAGCTTAAGACCCTCTGTTCTTGAGAAGCTTTCACTCTTGCACGCCCTCTAGCTTTTCCCTCTCTTTCCACGGGTTTTTAGAGACTTACTTTTCTGTCACATTATATAACCTTTCTAAAATTGGGATAACACTCACAATCACTGTCAGCCAGGTGGCCATTCATGACCTAGGTGTACCATTCTTCGGGTCATTATGATAAACTCTGGCTTAGATTAGATGAAATATTACTTAAAAAATCAAAATAGTATACTCATTTTATATAATTTGGGAAACAACTTAAAAAGGTTGATAGAAGGAAAAGTACTAATATAAAGAAGAAGCTTTGCTTATATTGATAATCAGGAAAATTTAAGACCCTGAGGCAACAGGACTTTTAAATGCCGAAGTCTCCACCAAAATTGCCCTTTTTCCTTGAGATTCCTTTAATTGTCCCCTCTGTTTTCTGCTTCTTCGAAGGTTCATAAGGCAGCCTGTGGTTCTGCTGGAAACTCAGTGGCTGTTGATAGGTTACTGAGAGTCTCCCACTTAGCCTCTTCTGAGTTTTTTCTAAATCAAACTCCTGGTCTCAAACTTCTTGGGTTTTGCATGAAGTGTAGTACAAGGCAGGAAATCTACAAAGGTATGGAAGGGGCAGCCTAGAGGTTAAGCCCAGAGGCTTGGGTGTGAGAGTCTGGCTTTGTTCTGCCATTTGGTCAGTCTCTTTGCTTCTCAAGCCTTAGTTTTTCCCTTTAGCAAAATGGAAAAAGTAATATAGGGTTTTTTGGCCATAATTTGTAGCTGTCTGGGAGGAAGAAATTTCCCTCTATCCTTCTAGGTTCTTCTGGCTGGTCTAAGAATTAAATCGACATGAGACAGATTAACAAAAGTTTAATAGAAAAGAAAAATCAAACAAGTTTAATTAACGTGTACATGGGAGAGATCTAGGAAAACTCACGAAAATGGCTGAAACTCTCATCTCAAATACCATCCTCAACTAAAGACAAAAGAAAGAAATTGTTGAGAGTGGAGAGTAGGTTATCAGGAAAAGCACAGTAAACACAGGTAATGTTGTTATTGTAGATTTAGGTCATTGCCATCTCCATTTCCATCAACTGGAGTTTTTCCTCTTCTTGGTGCCTCCAGGAAGACACCCTTACAAATGGAGATTTTTCCTTATAAATGCCAATGTTTCTTTTGAAGGGTTAAGAACTACTTGGTTTTCAGAAGTTTTTCCCTGTGTGCTGTTCTGAGAAAATGACCAGCTTAAAACACTTCGTATGCCAAAGAGACCTATGTTGGGATGGCAGACTCTATTCCCCTGCATAGGGGTTAAATGAAATAGTGCATATACTCTACTTGGATTTGTAACCTGTGTGTTTTTTTATCCTTGTATTCAGTGACTATGTATGCAGCATCTGCTCTGTGCCAGGCACCAACCGTGAATAAGACAAAACTGAGTGTCCTCTTTGAGCTTTTTTCCTAGTGGGGGAGGATCTAAGTACTTGGTACATAATGAGCATTCGGCAAATGTTACCTCATCGTATAAGAAGTTATTGTATAACACAGTTTAACAGTAGAGCTTGCCATATGATAAAATCGTGGCACCTTAGTATTCTCTTTGGGCTGACAGTACTTGGGGAAAGGAGAGTTCTAATTATCTCCCCACACATCCCTACAATGGCTCCTGCTTCATCAGGGCTCAACCGAAGGAACTGCCAAGAGTTTTAGATGACAGCTTGCTGTGCTGGCACTTACTATTCAGATGCTAATGGAATAAATTCTTTGGCTTTTATACTTGGGAGCAGATTGTATCTGTCTTCTTTAGATTTCATTCATAATCTTATTCACAGGTTCCTTTTAGCTTCTTAGAGAGGTCTGTAATTGTAGGATCTTGAGTTGATTAACAAAAATAATGTTAAGAACTATTGCATTTTAACTTCAGTGTGTCAGGTCTAAAGAAGACATTCACAGTCTTACAGCTATCTGGAACACCTTGACATCGCTCTAAGCAATAATGCCAATAACAGCCATATCATTAAAAAGCAACAACAACAATTATTTGAGTCTTCAGAATCTCCAGCTGAAATTATCGGGGAAGGGAAAATGGTGATCATTATAACTGAAAATGGCCTAAAATATATTTTACTTTGGGGCTACCACTTCTCTCTCTCTAGGTTTTTCTGCTGCCATTATCTCTGTTAAAAGATAAACGGAGGCACATTAAAATTTGCAAGAGTTTATTTGAGCAGACATTTATGTGAATCAGGCAGCCCCTGATTAGCAGTTAGTGACTGGCTGTTTGTAAATTTCATTTTCTCGGGTGACGGTATATTTACAGTTGACTCTGGCTTAGGTTTGCGTTTGCTTACACACAGGCTGAGAAGGCGTTAGGGCCAGCCCAGTCTCATGACCCCCTTGTTTAACACCTCTTTTCCCCATTCACAGCGTTGGCTACTTTTTTGTGTGTTTGACCCTTTCTGGCATTTGGTATTTTCTCTGCCTGGAATGCCCTACCTCTTCTGCCCAGGGCATTGATACTCACCTTCATGACAGCTGGAGTGCATCTTCTGTGACACCCCTGTCCCCCGGGGGATTTTTGTTTCCCCTCCTGCGGGATTTCACTGTTTTAGCACATTGGGTTTGGTTTGTTTAATCTGTTGTTCTTTGCACTATTTTGGGACTTATTTTCCTCATTGGCCACAAAACATGAATAGCCATCTTAATATCATCAGCTCTTTCATGGCATCACAGGGAAATAATGGCTTTTAAATATAAAGATTCGTTTCTGTTAGAAAAGCAGAGAACAGTATGATCATTCTCTAATACCCTAGTGTCTTTTATCCTGGCATCTTAATTCCATAAACTTCAACTGATTTATTTATAAACTTCATACAACTCACCAAATATTCATGATGTTGGTGTAAAATAATAGGAAGGGTAGCTTAAATACAGGTTTTAATTGCAACCATGAATTGTAAGATGCACCATTTTTAAAGATGCCATTAAAAAGGGGGAAAAAAAGACAAACTCTGACACAGTGCGAAGATACCACTGATTCTAAAATACATTTTGGTTTTTATTTATTTATTTATTTATTTATTTATTTATTTATTTATTTATGGCTGTGTTGGGTCTTCGTTTCTGTGCGAGGGCTTTCTCCAGTTGCAGCGAGCGGGGGCCACTCTTCATTGCGGTGCGCGGGCCTCTCACCATCGCGGCCTCTCCTGTTGCGGAGCACAGGCTCCAGACGCGCAGGCTCAGTAGTTGTGGCTCACGGGCCTAGTTGCTCCACGGCATGTGGGATCTTCCCAGACCAGGGCTCGAACCCGTGTCCCCTGCATTGGCAGGCAGAATCTCAACCACTGCGCCACCAGGGAAGCCCTAAAATACAGTTTGAATGCATCCTAAACTGCATTTTAGAAATGCTAAAATGTACAAAAATGTTCATTTTTAAATCGGTGAAATGTGGTCCTGTTATACCTTCTAAAACGATTTAGGAACTCCACTGAGGAACAAAATGTAAAATTGGTTTCCATTTGGTTTCCTTTCCTTCATTTGCCTTTTGGTAGATGTGTGTATCTGCCAAAATCATTAATAAGCATGGAAGTCATCAAATGCCAGATGGCTGGAAGATGGAGGACTGCTTGTTCAGAGGATCTGGGCACCCATCAGACGACCTAATCTGCTTTCATAATATTAGACATAACCTTACAAATAAACAAAGTAAGAGAATTGTGAGTAGAGAGTTGATTACTCATGCATGTTCATAAAAGTTTTGAATAAATTCTCATCATGTTTGAAAAACTTTGAATTACCAGACATTTTACGAGAAACACTGCAAGTTGCCCTGTAAAAGGATTTGGAGCTAAAACTAACATTGGATGCATATTGAGAAATGAGTTCTTTTGCTTCAGAATCTCATGTGATTGCTCGGTACAAAGGTTAGTTGTAAGAGCATGAAGATTAGTTGCATTTGACTCGATGCAGCTACTATGTCAGGATTCGTCATGTGCTAGGTGGAGATAAGGAAACCCTGGTAATGGTTTGGTTATGCTCCAGGTTTCTGCCAGCTTTTTACATGCTGTACTTTGGCAGCTTGTTGATTGTTTTGTATTAATACTGAAGTCATAGAGGACTCTGGGCATAGCACCAACTCTCCTGCTTTGAGCTGATGTGCAGGGGAATGGGCAGTGGACTCCGTGATGAGAGGTGTAAGTCTAGCCTCACCTCAACTTCTGGCAACAATGAACGGTTTAAATCTTAACTCTCTCACTGGGCCTTGAGTTCTTTGGATGTTGACTTCTTTTTGATGATGAGGTTAGAAATAATGACGTTCACCCTTTTTCTCTTCATGATCTCAGTCTGTTACTTTTATAATGCCATCGAAATAGAATTCAGTTTGTAGCTGGTTTGTTTAGAACTGGACCATATACTCCATTAAGTGAGGGGCACGAATATTGAGCCTGCCCTGGTTTGTTCTTTATAGTAAAAAAAAAAAAAAAAAAAAAAAAAAAGTTCCAAGATTGTGTTTCTGTTCATACAGGGTATGGTGACATTAGAAGCAATTTTGTAAGACACAAAGTCTTACAGATTAATTGGGAAGAAATAGACTCACAGACATAGAAAACAAACAGTGGTTACCAAAGGGGAAAGCTGGGTGGGAGAGGGATAAATTAAGAGTTTGGGAACATACACACACTACTATGTATACAACAGGTAACCAACAATGACCTACTATATAGCAGGGAACTGTATTCTATAACTTGTTACAACCTATAATGGAAAAGAACCTCAGAAAGAAATATAGATAGATAGATAAGATATTATATAATCTGAATCAATTTGCTGTATACCTGAAACTAACACAACATTGTAAATCAACTAGACTTCAATAAAAATTAAAAAAATAATAAATTGATAAAAGGTTGATTGGGAAGAAATTTGGGACACTGTAAAATTATGACGGTTAGGTTTGTGTACAAGTGTGTATGGTTAGTTGTAGAGTACCTATTTTAGTGATACAGGAAACAGCACAGTGAGTGGTTTTTAAAGTTTATGTTAGAAACAGTTATTTCATGACTTCTTTGTACCAGGGCCTAGGCTAAATTTTGAAGAGAAAAGGGATGAGTAAATTATTTTTTCTACATGCCTAAAGTGTATCAGCTGTTGTTAAGAAGCATATAACAATTATTAGCAGAAGGAATTAAATATTATGGGTTTTAGGTGAGAATGATTAATGGGGGGAAAGGGAGAGAGGTTGGAAAAAAGAAAGTAAAATATTTTCTCTAAGTTGTGAAAGATAAGAAAGTCCTTGCCAGGGGCAAAAAGCTGTGTTTGTTGAGTATTTATTTACTTTGTGTCGGGCACTGTACTCAGCTATGTGTTATATCTTCCTGAATCTTCCATACTTGGTGGACTCAGAGTTGTTAAATCAGTTACTCAAATATCACAAACCACACAGCCAATAAGTGACAAAACTGGGATTTGAACTAGGTTTGTGAGATCCCACAGCCCATGTTCTTAATCACTGTACTATTCTAGAGGGCATTCGAGGCAGCGGGAAAGTCATGCACAAAGACCTGAAAACTGTGCAAGTGCCTGCTGTGTTTACAAAACGGTGAACAAGTCTTGACTAGCCTAGACTAGAACCTCCACGTGGCTGAGAGGTAACCGAGTCTCCGACACAGTCCCGTGCCGAACAGGATATGCTGTTTAGTCATTGATTTATTAGACCAGTGTTATTGAGCACTTACTGTGTGCCAGGCGTTTTGCATGGTGCTGGAGGTTCAGAAATGAACACAAGACTTTGCCTTCAAAACCCAAGTCTAGTAGTGATACCATTATTTTCAGGTATGATTTCTTGCTTTGTGCATTTGCCTAGAAAATTCTTCACACAGTCTTTAGATAAATTTCTCCATTTTTGTATTTTATAGTTTTAGAACTATGTTCAAATACTTACGTCTATATATATATATGTATATACACACACACACTGTAAACACATATACCATGTATATCCACACGCTGTATAGATGTAATTTCATAACTCTATTCTACAATTAATTTTAGTGTGTGATATGAGGCAGGGACTTAATAGCATCTTTATCTTCAATTTTCTTCTAAGTAGAAGGCCCCTTCATTTTCCCTATTGAATTACTGCTGCTTTGATATTCTAGGTTGTTCATAATTTCAGGGCTCCAACTATTGGCTTAAAAACTGCATTGTGCATGCTGATAAAGTTCTTTATTAAGTTCTATAAACAAATATTAAATGAATTTGTGAACAAATGAACAAAAATGCAGATTGCTTTAAGTGACACGTGGCTGGTGCTGCTTCCTCCCTCTCCCCAACCTTACCCACTTACGGCAACTTTTTCTTTTCTGATAGAAACGTCATTTTGAGGTCTAGGCCTACGTGTTCTCAGTTTTCTAATCTGATGTAATGTGCTGTCTTGGCTCATAAATTTCCCCTTTTACCTCCTTTTAAAAAAAGCTTTTAAATATAATACAGACTTGATTTAAGAATTTATATGACACAGGCAAATGCAGAAAAAGTTAATGATTTCCTTCTCCCTTTTTTATTCTCATTCTCTGAAGATAATTGGTTTTAACATGTTATACCTTTTTCTTGTTCATGTCTGGTAACTACTGATGAAGAGAAATGTTCCATGTGAGAGAACTATGAAAATACTAATAGAATTGGGAATTGGGACATGGGTAAATTCTTAAGGTTAACATTGATTTATAAAAATCTTATCCTAAGCGTTGAAGAACAAATATTTTCTAAGTTCTCTACAACATATTTCAGTGGAGGAAAAAACTCTCTGTTTTGCTCTTTGAAACAGAGTAAATCACATCTCCCTTTGCTGTCCTGAGAATCCTGTTGTAAGTCTCTTTTCCTAGCTTTTTAAAGGACTTTTAAATCCACTTAGTCTAATTAGCATAAATTACTTGATAATTTTGGGAGGAAAGAAAGCTAGATAGTGTTACACAAATTATCTGCTCTTAATTCTTACTCTGAAGCCTAAATACTCTGTTATTTTAGTGACTCTTTGTTATGTTCCAATGTGGTATTTAAAGATTGTTGGCTACCGTCTTATTTGGGGTGGCGGACATTGCCTGGGAAGGATTCTTTTCTTTCCGTCAGTTAAACTTGTTTATTTTACTTTTTTCTTTTTTAATAATATAAGCTCAGGGTACCAAATTCATACGAAAGATTAACAGGTAAAAAGTAACGCTCCCTTCTGTTTTCGTGCTCCAGCTAACAGTTTTCTTCTTTGACATTCTTGGCATTTGCAAAAATACATGTATATTTAAAATTTTTTACACACATGGTTGTGTAACATATCCATTTATTTGCTTTTTCCACTTATTTTTATCTTGGAGGTTTTTCCACAATAAATAATATAGAGCTGTTCCACTGTGTGGGCCATAGCGAAGGCCACCACTAACGGATTGTTTTCATTCTTTTTCTATTAAAAATAAAAAACAAACCCTTTGGATACCCTTGCTTATAGACTATTTTGTGTAGATATCATTCTATGAAAAAAGAAAAAAGAAGGAGTAGTAGAGAAACCTGACCTTTTCTGTTTACTTCACTTGGACCTGGATCTGATTAATGCCACTAAGGTGTTGTGTGTCAGAGTGCTTACCTGCGACCTAGTGCACATCATTTATTGGTGTCAAATATCTGCCTACTGACTGTAGGCATTGCTCTTGAATTCTCTAAAAGCCCGCAGTGCCCATGGGATAAAAATGGTCACCTACCCTGAGTTTAGTAAGATTTCCACTTGTGTGGGTTTGACTCTTTTTTTTTTTTTTTTAATTGAATAGATCTAATGCAAGCAATTTTTTAAAATATTTATTTATTTATTTATTTTTGGCTGTGTTGGGCCTTCGTTTCTGTGCGAGGGCTTTCTCTAGTTGTGGCAAGCGGGGGCCACTCTTCATCGCGGTGCGCGGGCCTCTCACTATCGCGGCCTCTCTTGTTGCGGAGCACAGGCTCCAGACGCGCAGGCTCAGTAATTGTGGCTCACGGGCCTAGTTGCTCCACGGCATGTGGGATCCTCCCAGACCAGGGCTCGAACCCGTGTCCCCTGCATTGGCAGGCAGAGCCTCAACCACTGCGCCACCAGGGAAGCCTCTGGGTTTGACTCTTGATATGGTATAATCAGAATTAGTTCATGGTACACAGTTCTTCTGAGTTTAAATCTATGTATTTTCTTCTCTCAAAAGAGGAAACAGGGCTTCCCTGGTGGCACAGTGGTTAAGAATCCGCCTGCCAATGCAGGGCACAGGGGTTAGAGCCCTGGTCCGGGAAGATCCCACATGCCACAGAGCAGATAAGCCTGTGTGCCACAACTACTGAGCCTGCCTCTAGGGCCCACGAGCCACAACTACTGAGCCCGCGTGCCACACTCCTGAAGCCCATGTGCCTAGAGCCCATGCTCCACAACAAGAGAAGCCACCGCAATGAGAAGCCCGCACACCGCAACGAAGAGTAGCCCCCGCTCACTGCAACTAGAAGAAAGCCTGTGCGCAGCAATGAAGACCCAATGCAGACAAAAAAAAAAAAGTATAAAAAAAAGAGGAAACAAAAAAACTTCTGTTTTATTCAGAAGTCCTTTGATCCCTTGGTAGTGTGCTGTACAATCACTGTCAATTTAAGAAGGCAGTGGAATGTGTTTAGTGAACTCTGAAACTCCAAATAAAAGTCCGTTTTCTCCTTACAAACTATAGGTCTCTGAGACCATCATTCTGTGGTTTGAATATGTCCCAATTTAGCTTGATTTGGACTTATTTTGATTATTAGTATGGGTGTGACTCTTGAGCCAGTCCTCTTTAAGGAGTATTAAAAAGGAAGAAAGAGGGCTTCCCTGGTGGCGCAGTGGTTAAGAATCTGCCTGCCAATGCAGGGGACACGGGTTCGATCCCTGGTCTGGGAAGATCCCACATGCCACGGAGCAGCTGGGCCCGTGAGCCACAGCTGCTGAGCCTGCGCGTCTGGAGCCTGTGCCCCGCAACGGGAGGGGCCGCGATAGTGGAAGGCCCGCGCACCGCGATGAAGAGCGGTCCCCGCACCGCAATGAAGAGTGGCCCCCGCTTGCCGCAACTGGAGAAAGCCCTCGCGCGAACCGAAGACCCAACACAGCCAAAATAAATAAATAAATAAATAAATAAAAAGTAGGGGGGAAAAAATAAAAAAAATAAAAAAATAAAAAAATAAAAAAAAAAGGAAGAAAGAAAAGGTCTCCCTGTTGTCATCATTTATTCATAGTTTTGTTACGAGTGTCGCCCACCAAGTATTGATGCGCATGCGTCCCCCAAATGGTTCTCACCATAACTGAGCAAATCCAAGCAGGAGGTCTAGAGAAGGTATTAAAAGGGAGTATTTACTGGCAGGTTGAACCTCTTTGAACTCCTTTGCCCTCCTTCTGTTGCTGGCCGGTGAAAGGGATTCTGCGTTTTCGGAGGTGGTTGGAAATGGATTGGGGTTGCAGGAGTAGCCTAAGGATAACACGTAGGCCCTTTGTTTGTTTTAGAAGCACGTGCCACACGTACATGGATTCTGCTTTCAGAAAACGTTTTGAACTGACTTTTCAAGTACGAGCACTATTTTGGACCCAGCTGTCAACACGTCAAAACCAGTGTGATGGACTAAAATTTTTAGTGCTTGATGATGAATCCTTAGGGTTATGACATCACATCTGGAGGTTGCTGGGCAATGATTGATTTTCTTGATTGATGGAGAATGTGGTTTATGGTGGCCCAGGTCAGCCGGGCAAGGGATAGTTGATGGAGCAACTTTGAACTCTGTCAGCAACTTGAAGTGTCAGTGCGCCAAGTGGAAGAACACGGCTTCCTTCGTTTGGCTTATAGCGAGGGTGTGATTAGTGGGAACAAGAATATGGCTGACCTTGGCAAGGCTACCTTCTCCTTTTATGTCCAGAAAGACTCAAAGCATTGTCAGACTTACCCTCCCTTCCCTATTCCCCCTACTTCTTACACAGTAGAAGCTTACGAGTTTTAAAATACAAACTGTTCCTTTTCTGAACTAACATGCATTTCTAGCATTTGTGGGTTCCTGTGAGAATTTATTGGGGCATTTTGTTTTTTAGTGGCATAGTGTTTAACATTAGGATTACCAAACCTGGACACACCCATTCCTGCTGCATCATGGGAGCTAATGTTCTTAGATGGGAGCTAATGTTCTTAGATGGAAACTGATTTAACCCAGTCAGAATCTGTTTACACTTTCAACCTAAAAGTTTGAATGACAATGATTAAGTATATGCCCAGGTCTATAGGACTCAATGGAATATTATTACATGGATCTCTTTTTTTCCCTAAATAGGTGCTAAATGTAAACACCCATTTAGTTTTAAAAGGCTTCATCTGTTCTCACAGAAAATGTTTACTAACTTTAATTTTGTAGTTGCATTTCTGTGGACCACCTCCAGTTCCTCCCTCCCTCCCTCCCTCCCTTTCCTATGCTCAAAACGCCATTTCGCTGTTTTAAGACAAGATGATTGGTTTTTGTTGCTGTCTTCTCTAGTACCCTTCCTGGAACATTTTGTATAGTATTCATTTAAGAGTAGTATTCAGGGTCCCAGGACCTAGAAGGGGTCACTGTGTTTTATGAGGGTGTTATTTCATTCTGTGAGGAATTGTATTGGCTATGGAGCCGTTGGTCTCTGGGCAAATTTATTGTAAATGGGCATAGAGTCAGAGTTGAATGAGCTACTCAACAAATACCTATCGAGTGCTTTCTATGCACATGAGGAGTAAGCAGCAAAGAAAGCTGAGAAGGCGTGGCCTGTCAGATAGGAAGAGCACCAAAAGCTGGTGTTTTCTGAGAAGTCAAGGGAAGAATGTGATTCAAGAAGGATGTGAGAAGTCGTCTCCTCGGTTACGCTACTGAGATGCTTTTGCAAGATGAGGATTGAGATTTAGCTGTTGAATTTTACAACAGGAGGTCATCAGTGCACCTGGCAATAGTTATTTCCAGGAGGCAGTGGGATCAAAATCTCACTGAAGTGAGTTTTGCTGAAGACTGAAGCAGAGAGGTTGCGGGGGGGGGGGGGGGGAACCTGAAGATGATGTAGAAGAGGGACCACGTAACTTATCATCCGAACCAGGACACTTGTCCATGGAAGGGAGCACAATTTATTATTACGTTGGTGTAACCAGTGTGTATTGAACGGTCACGCTTCGTGGGGGTGGGCAAGAGAGATTTCTCAGGAAGCATCTGTTCATGTCTCCTCTTTGTTTACTTTCTCTGAAGCAATCTCTTATATATGGCTTACCAATTCTTAGTCCGTTAGTAATTTGATTTTTTAATATACTTTGGTATGGAATATTTGTTCAGAGCTTTTTAATAGTTGTGCTTTGTCTGCATGCAATTTATTTCCTCAAAGAACGAATTGACTTGACAGTTTTGATTTCCCTATGCACATTTAACAAAAAATACTGCTCTTAAATATAGAAGTTTGTGCAATATAAAAATGAAATTCAGTGCCCTAGAGTTTTCATTGTTTAATTGAAATACATTTAGGGATGAGAGAGTCATAATAATAGTCATTGGTCCTCTGACAAAATAGCTATTATATATAATGACTGGCATATGTTTTGGCTAATATAGATTTTATCTGAGTTCCAGTATTTTTTTTAAACAGAGATCTGAAATCCTAGATAACTTGCTAATGCATTTCAGGGAATTATTTTTCTGTTGTAAATTGTTTTATTTCAATGTATTTTCATTTAGAGTAGTGGTCTTCAAATCCTCTTTGATCACATACCATATCAGTTAAAGAAAAAGCAACCAATTATGTTTATTTTTTTAAAAAAATTACAAATAATTATCATTGTGAGATATATATATACACATTTTTCAGAAAATAGCAATTAAAAAGAGTGAGGTAAAGATGAAATGAACAGTATTTTAAATGTTGCCATTTATGATGGCTTTCTACTATCATTAGCTTGAGGCGCTGGACCAGTGGTTCTCAATTTTGATTACCAATTAGACTCTCTTATAATGCTTATAAAAAATCATGATACACAGACCCTGTGGCAGATACATTGAGACAGACTCTCTAGGATAGGAGATTGGCTCTTTTGTTGTTGTTGTTTTATTGTTGATTCTGTGATATACAGTGAACTTGAGATCATTGTTCTGTATACTTAAGGGTAGATTTATCATTTGTGGTAATTGATGTAAATCCAAAATTCATATCTTTTCCCTTCCTTTATTCCTCTCTCCCTCCTTCCTTCCTTCCTTCCTTCCTTCCTTCCTTCCTTCCTTTCTTTCTTTCTTTCTTCTCTCCTTATCTCTCTTTCCCTCCCTCCCTTTCTCCTTCCTTCCCCCAAGTTTTTTTTTTTTTTTAATTGATTTATTTATTTTTGACTGCGTTGGGTCTTCGTTGCTGCGCGCTGCCTTTCTCTAGTTGTGGCGAGCAGGGGCTACTTCGCCTTGCTGTGCGCGGGCTTCTCATTGCAGTGGCTTCTCTTGTTGCGGAGCACGGGCTCTAGGTGCGCGGGCTCCGTAGTTGTGGCTCGCGGGCTCTAGATTGCTGGCTCAGTAGTTGTGGCGCACAAGCTTAGTTGCTCCACGGCATGTGGGATCTCCCCAGACCAAGGCTCGAACCCGTGTCCCCTGCATTGGCAGGCAGATTCTTAACCACTGCGCCTCCAGGGAAGTCCCTGAACTTGTATTGTTTAACTAGTCCTTAATCTTCAGAGGGCCTATTTGCTTTTTTAGCTCAAGGCTGATGATTTGACATCATTTTTTATTTTTCTTTTCATGTCGTGAACTTGGGCCTTTGTACTTAATTCAAGTTTTCCAGGCAACTTGGAGTACTTTGGTTTTGACACATCCAGGATCAGGGATTTTGCATCCTCTATAATTGAAACCCCTTTGAGAAAGCAATTCAAGGATTTTGACTTGTCCTGTATTTCTCTTTGAGATTGCCTTAGAGCACTCTGTTTAAAAAGTTGTAGTTTTTATAGCGTAAGGAAGAAGTTCTTCGTAGCCTTTTTCTTAAGTCTTTCTGCACATCCCAGGGGCAGTATCAGTGTGACAACTTGAGAAATGCTTGCTGTAAGACTATCAGTTTCCTTACTTCTGTGGTCCCGGCTCTTTTTCTAAATTCCTGCACATTTGGAGTCAGAGGCAATGTCCTGTGCGTGGTTCAGTACCTGAGGGTGACATGGCGTCCTCTCTGCGTTGAGATACTCCCAAAAGCTGTTTAGGAACAGCGCGTGGTCCTGGGTGCTACTTTGTCTGCAGCCTACTAGGGATTAGTAATCATGAGGGTTTTGAATGTAAAATAAATGCCAAACTGACTTCACCTAGTTATAATTTCAGAGTAGTCTACGTTAAAAAAGGAAAGAATATCAGATCCTAGTACCTAAATATCTCTATGTATAGAGATAGATTAACATAAATGTTATGTATAGAAATTGATTATTGATAGCATCATTAGGAAATCATAAATGTGCTATAAATTTTCAAATGGCTTCATTTTTTGCAAAAGTGCTTTCACAGATAACTACCTTAATGAAAGTATGAGTTTAGAGGAGCAGTAAGGTGGATAATAATGCTTTTCCCCTTCATCAGCTTGTTCTTTGAGCCACAAAAATACTGAGTTCACATATCAAAGAATCAGTGACAGAGAGAGAGTAGTTTGCTCATTCACTTACACACGCATACAATACTGTCAAATGCCTCCTCTAGCACTGCAGATCTTGCCAAAGATTAAAGGACCATTGGTTTATCCAAATTATTAGCTCCTTGCCATTAACATTACATTGAGCACTTACCGTGTGCCCGGCTATGAGTCTCTTATCCCTGTTGAATGAATGAGTTAAAGTCTTCCTGTGTTTTGATGCTTGCTTGCTCTTTGTCTTCTCCAGCTCCTCTCTAGATCATCTTTACCATAACCCAGCCTGGACCATGGTCATTGCATTAACTAAAATTCAGTTTCTCTCTACAGAATAGTGAAACCCCAAATACTGTTGGCTTAAATAAAATAGATTAGTTTTTTCTCATATAAAAGAAGTCTGGAGCCAGGCATTGAAGTGCTGGGATGGAGGCTTCATGGAATCATCGGGGACCCAGGAACCCAGGCTCTTTCAGGCTGCTGCCCTTGTTCTTAGGATCCCAAGTGGCTGCTAGACTGTCATTCATTCATCAGTCTTGCTCCAGATGGCAGGACGGAGGAAGAAAGGAAGCGGAAGGAAAGGCCCCCTCCACTTCATGGAGCCCCCGTGGAAGGAACATGTAAAGCTCTTTTGTGTATCTTCTTGGCCAGAACTCAGCCTTAGGACTACATGTTGCTGCAAAGGAGTCTGAGAGACGGTTGTTCACCTGGACAACGATGTGCCCAGTAAGACAAAACACAGAAAAGCAAACAAAGTAAAAACCAAAACCGAAAAACCCCCTCAGGCTTCTGTTGTTAAAGAAGAGGAGAATGAATATCGTGAGACAGTCACTGGTCTCTGCCACAGTCGTTCACTCTAACGCTGCCCAGAGATGCCTCCGTGCTTCTCTTTACCTCTTGACAAGCGATTTTGCCACTTCTCAAACCAGCTGTCATCACCGTCTTACTTGTTTACACCGATTCCTATTTCTACTCCCAGAGGAGCCTAGATAAGAAAAGGAAAGAACATCAGATCCTAGTACCTAAATATCTTTATGTATGTTATTTGTCATGCTGTAGTTGCCAACCCAGAGTATTAGAAGTTATATGACTGGTTTAAACCATCTCTGATTTAACGCAATATTTATTGTGTCTTTAAAGGTTTCCTATGTTATTGCTAAGCCAGAGATTTAAGGTTTAGATTCAATATGAATAAACCAGCTGGCCTGCCCTTAAAAAAAAAAAAAAGAGTTGGTGGGAAAAATCCTGAATTATAGGCAGATCTGATGTCCTATGCCTGTTAGTTAACCCCAACTGAATTCCTGTTTTTAAACCTGTGGACTCTGAGCTCCTGTAGTCCGTTTCTTAGAGCAGTCGTTTTAAATGTTCCATTCAACTTCCACATCTTCACTTTGTTTCTTGTTTACTTTCTTATAAATAAATTGACCGTACTCTGCCTCTACCTCAATTTTGTATGTCTCTGTGGCAGGTCATCCTGTGCCTCAATCTCAACACCTGTTTTTATCAATAGTATGTAAGCCACAGGGCAGGGGGAGGGGGGAGGGAGTGTTGATTCCTGAACAAGACTACTTTGTGCTCTATAAATACCTGTTAAATGAATAAATAGATTATTTCCCTTCTCTCTCTTACTTCCCTCCTCCTAATTCGAATATAATATTTTCTATATTTAAAATACCTTCTCTGGACTATGCTGCCTTTTCCCCCCATTTCTCACAGTTCAGTTTTTACTTTTTAAGAAGAGGCATCTCTCAGTTTTCTAACTCCTTGTTCTCTTTACTATCTTGAGGCTGCCTCCGTGAATTTTTACTTTTCTTTGAGATTTTCCCACCCTCGTTGGCCTTTTCTCATTGTCTAGTCTCCGTGACGTCTCCTTAGCATGCTGTGTTATTGACGGCACATTCTTGGAATTACCCTCTTAGTTCTTTTACCTTTCTGGCTTTTTCTTCTGTATTTCCTTTGTTGACGTCCTTCTGTTCTGTAACGGTGAGCAAAACATGACGATTTTGTGTTCGTAATTTGTTCTTTTCTCTCTCTGCTCTTTCTTTGTAGTATCTCAGCTTGTGTCTGTGCTTTGACCTTTAGCTATCATCTCTGTATGGATGATCCCCCGATATACATAAATTGCCTTTACTACTCATTTCTCTATCACTCTAAATACTTCCTGGTGCCTCGATTGAAATTCCTCCGTCATCCTAAACAGCATGTCTAAAATCTGGGATGTTAGTATTCATGTCTTAGGTGCACGTCATTAGGGTGTTGCTTCCTCAACTTTCCATGGTAACAGTCCTACTGGCAAAGGATGGCAGCTTCCTGTGTGTTGTTTTCCTTGTCTGGAATGCGCTTTGCTTTATTCTGTCCAGCTACTTCTTTTTAAGATCAAGTTCAAAAATCTGCATATCACAAAGATTTCTAGGATGACTCCAGATCTTACTGACTTTCTAGGCTTTGAACTTCTGCCACATTCATTTATCTGTTACCCAGCACACCTCATATCCTTGTGTTGTACTGTATTGTGGAATAAATCGTCTTTATTACTCACAGATACCCTGTAATCTTATTCCTCTTTGCACTCCTAGTGCCTGGTATATAATCGGCACTTAATAACGTTTGCTGTGGATGATGCCATCCTCTTTTCATTTCCTTATCTTGTTCCATTTCTAACACTGAGATTGCTTTAAAAAAAAAGTTAATTTTTCTTATCACCAAACAAACATTTCTTTCCATAAATGAAATGGAGTGCTTGGACTGAGCTGAATGACAGATTTTCAAAAGCCTGATTGCATTCTGCTTTGCACTATTTACAGTACATTATAAAAGGCTTGAAACGATTGTTGGAGAAGTAACTATTTTCCATCTTCCTTAGTCTTTTGAGTGTCATCTAAACACTTGGAATAAAAGAGTCATGAAAAGAACTAGTAGGATTTTGTGGAAACAAAGTTTTACATTGGAGAGTTCAAGATAACTCTGGGTGGAGGGAGAGAATGAAAGTGAAGGAGAGAATATGAATAAATGAGGATGAAAATGCATGTGAAAGTACACACCCATTAGACCCATGCTGCTTGACAAACAACGTCAAGATGATAGCAGACCAGCCAGGTAGAAGGGTACTTGAATCAAAGTGTTACATATATCAAAAGGATAAGAATTCACATCAAGGGCATTTTTGCTGCACACCCTGTACAAAAAGAAGCGTACCCAATTGTCTTTATGATAAACTATTTTTATGATAAATTCCTCAGCAATATAGTAATGTGATGGACATGTTGAATAAAGTAGATCCAATTATAACCTATGGTATCTTTTAAAATTCAGGTGTAAGAAATTAGCTGTGATTAAAATTTAGCTCTGTGTAGACTGCAAATCTGGTTTAAGAGAGTATGATTCCAGACTCATATGAGGGGAATGAAAGACTTGGTTCACTTGTTTACTTTATTTTGCTTTTTTTCCCCATAGGGAGTTTGAAATACTGCCTTGTGATTCTGAATCAGCCTTTGGACAAATGTTTTCGTCATCTTTGGTGCAAAGGTAACCTTAATTAGCATTTATATTTCTTTGCTTTCTTACTCTACTTGGGACTAATGTGACTGTTAAATATCCCAGAACCTAGCTGGAATACCAAAAAGTGGAATTTAAAATAAGGTGATTTAATTATTGAATTATCAGAAGAATCCATTTTTGCTTCTCTGTTAACCTGTTTATACATGTGGTTTCCACAGTGTGGACCTCCAGGGACAGAATTACAATATAACATCACTCTATTGCATATCGTTAACTACTGTATGGATGTTTATCCTGAGTACTCAACAAGTATTTGTTCAAGTGTAAATATTTTTGGCACCAGTGACAGCAAAAAGCATCCACAAGCCTCCCTCATTCCGGCATTCAGTAATTAGGTATCTGCAGGGTGACTGGATTTGCAACATTAAAACAGAAGACATGTTGCCAATATATTAGAATCTCTAGGGATTCTGAAAAATATAGTTAAAAATGGAATAGTTTCACAAAATTAAACTCCTGTGAGGTTTCATGTCAAAAATAGGTTCTATTAACTCTTTTATATTATTCTTTGATTTTTATGGAATGAACTCAAGAAAGTGATGTTAAATAGCATTTGCTGTTTTGAACCTCTGCACTTCTTTAATGAAATCTTGAGATTTTTTTTCAAAGGGATCCTTCTGCTGTGTTATCAATGTAAGTTTTGGGTCAAATGATAGGCAGAAGAACTTGATTTGTGATATATTGAAGCATATGCCTGATCCTGTGTCATCAGCCCAGAATTCTTTAGTTATTCTCATCATTAAGCTTGTGTGTCTTAGAGTGCAAATGTATTATGTTAATAAGTTCACATCTGGACAAAGGTAGTTGTGATACTAGAGGGAATAAATCATTATACATGATTTTGTGAAAAGAATTTTTCTTGTCCAATAGGATCACGATGAAAACTCTTGGTATTCTAAACTTAGCCATCTTTAAGTTGGGCAATGTAAACTCTCACATTATTGTTGTACTAACATTGCCCTCACGGACAATTACTTAAGTATTATCTTCCATAGCACTTACTACTCATTTACTTGTAATTAGGTAGTTATTTGGGTACCATAAGGCCAAAAGGTCTTTTTTGTCACTTTGTCTCTATTGCCTAGTGCTGTGTCTGGCGCATAATTGCTTAGTAATTACAAGGAATAAAAGAGAGAATTTAATATGGTTGATATTGCTATTAAATACCCAAGCAAACTGCTTAGGCACATCTTTTCTACCTGAACTTATTACATCAGGTTTTATGATGATTTTAGGAGAGTGTGTGAGCAACTGTGTTTTACTGCAAACATTAGAAATAGACAAAATATTCATTGATAGGAACTGTTGGAAACCTTGGATAATGAAAACCACATCTTAAGGCTCATATTTTGGGGAGTTAATCGTCCTATTTTGCACGTAGTGTGAAATGATGTAGATTTTTTGAGCTGATTGAAGTTCTTCATCTCGTTAGTTTTTCTGCAGTGAATTTGATCTGAAAAAGTCTCAGGCCTGACATTAACCCGCTAATCATTTGATTTGCATAAAAAAATGAACACTTGGTTAGTATGTATCAATATACATGAAGAGAAGTAAAGGTATCTAAAGTGTCCTGTGTACTGAAATGGTTAGATAATTCTCATTTCCAAAATAACTTTTCTTTAGGTTATAGAAGTGTTAAATTCTTTCATATATGCCTCTAGGATAATTCTTGGCATTTTTGGAGCCATGAACCATTATAAAAATCAGATCTGTTAACAAAGACTAAGGAATAGGTTTTTTGTGAATCTCATAACAGAGGCTGTGGGTTTATGTTTGTCTTGCTGTTCTTCCAAGTAAAGGCAATGAAACAGGGAAACGCTGAGCTTGAGTTGTTGCTTTTCACAACAGAGAGAGCCCCAGAAAAAAGCAGCATCGTGGGTTTGGGAGGGAAGTCAGCATTGTGGTTTGGGATTTCATTTCAGCAAGTAAGTCATGGCTGGGGTCTGCCATGCTGTTCCTGTTGAGCTCATATGTACAACATTTTCTGTAATTTCTGTGGATGTGAAGATTTGACAGGAGCAGAAATTAAGGGGTTGGAAGCTGGACTGCTAGACTAAAACACAGAAAAATTTGAAGGCTGCTACACAATATAAGTCTCTTATATAAAATCTATATTTTTACCTTTAACCTATAGGCCAAGGGCTTCTGTTGAGTAGGTATTTCCTGAGATTCGTGTCAGGGGAAAGACTACTTTGAAGGTTTTAGTTTCTTCCTGCAATGTTTAAGTGGCATGTTGTAAAGTCTAGTTTAAATGACTAAAGGAGGGATTCAAGGGAGATTAAGATTATAAAAGTTTTTGAGTGTGTTTTCCCTTTAGTGCATCCTGAAGTTTTAATGATTTTCTTGGTCACAAGCCTTGGAATAATAGCCCTACATGTCTAGCGTTTTTGTACTCTGGGTTTAATCTGGGGACATAAAGTAAGTATTTGGTAGGTAGGTAGATAGATAAAACGACAGAAGTATAGTTAGTGAGTTTCTCACTAACTTTCCGTAGCGATCAGAGATGATTGGCCTTTGTGACTATTGCCCTCAGATTTCTTAACCTTTTTTTTTTTTTTTTTTTTTTTGGGGGAGGAATGGGCACAGTCATGAACTGTCTATAAAAGACTGAAATGTACACCCTTTTTAGCAATACGCAGTGAATCATAAAAGAAAGTGTATTTCTTTAAATTGTGTAATTCCACTTCTGGGAATTCATCCGGAACGGAGGGCGGGGGGAAGCAACCAAAGACGTAACCAAAGGTTT
Source organism: Balaenoptera acutorostrata (assembly GCF_949987535.1). Taxonomy (NCBI): domain Eukaryota; kingdom Metazoa; phylum Chordata; class Mammalia; order Artiodactyla; family Balaenopteridae; genus Balaenoptera; species Balaenoptera acutorostrata. The sequence continues at coordinate 11,195,262 of NC_080070.1, forward strand.
ACAAGCAAGAAACTCAACCTTATTAATGATGGGAGAAAACTGGAAATAACCTAAATATCCAGCAGAAAGGGTGTGACAAAATACAGCATGGAATATCCATCATAAGGAATCTTAACACAAACCTCCAAAACTGCATTTCTGAAATTGGTTATTTTTTTGATCATTTAATTAATTAATTAATTTTTTAAGTTTAATTTTATTTTTTTATGCAGCGGGTTCTTATTAGTCACCCATTTTATACACATCAGTGTATACATGTCAATCCCAATCTCCCAATTCATCACACCACCACCCCCACCCCCTCTGCTTTCCCCTCTTGGTGTCCGTACGTTTGTTCTCTGCATCTGTGTCTCATTTTCTGCCCTGCAAACCACTTCATCTGTACCATTTTCTAGGTTCCACATATATGCATTAATATACGATATTTGTTTTTCTCTTTCTGACTTACTTCACTCTGTATGACAGTCTATAGATGCATCCATGTCTCTACAAATGACCCAATTTCGTTCCTTTTTATGGCTGAGTAATATTCCATTGTATATATGTACCACCACTTCTTTATCCATTCATCTGTTGATGGGCATTTAGGTTGCTTCCATGGCCTGGCTATTGTAAATAGTGCTTCAATGAACATTGGGGTGCATGTGTGTTTTTGAATTATGGTTTTCTCTGGGTATATGCCCAGTAGTGGGATTGCTGTGTCATATGGTAATTCTATTTTTAGTTTTCTAAGGGACCTCCATACTGTTCTCCATAGTGGCTGTATCAATTTACATTCCCACCAACAGTGTAAGAGGGTTCCCTTTTCTCCATACCCTCTACAGCATTTGTTGTTTGTAGATTTTCTGATGATGCCCATTCTGACTGGTGTGAGGTGATACCTCATTGTAGTTTTGATTTGCATTTCTCTAATAATTAGTGATGTTGAGCATCTTTTCATGTGCTTCTTGGCCATCTGTATGTCTTCTTTTGAGAAATGTCTATTTAGGTCTTCGGCCCATTTTTGGATTAGGTTGTTTGTTTTTTTAATATTGAGCTGCATGAGCTGTTTATATATTTTGGAGATTAATCCATTGTCTGATGATTCGTTTGCAAATATTTTCTCCCATTCTGAGGGTTGTCTTTTCGTCCTGTTTATGGTTTCCTTTGCTGTGCAAAAGCTTTGAAGTTTCATTAGGTCCCATTTGTTTATTTTTGTTTTTATTTCCATTACTCTAGGAGGTGGATCAAAAAAGATCTTGCTGTGATTTATGTCAAAGAGTGTTCTTCCTATGTTTTCCTCTAAGAGTTTTATAGTGTCCGGTCTTATATTTAGGTCTCAAATCCGTTGTGAGTTTATTTTTGTGTATGGTGTTAGGGAGTATTCTAATTTCATTCTTTTACATGTATCTGTCCAGTTTTCCCAGCACCACTTATTGAAGAGACTGTCTTTTCTCCATTGTATATCCTTGCCTCCTTTATCATAGATTAGTTGATCATAGGTGCGTGGGTTTATCTTTGGGCTTTTTATCTTATTCCAATGATCTGTATTTCTGTTTTTGTGCCAGTACCATATTGTCTTGATTACTGTAGCTTTGTAGTATAGTCTGAAGTCAGGGATCCTGATTCTTCCAGCTCGGGTTTTTTCCCTCAAGACTGATTTGGCTATTCGGGGTCTTTTGTGTCTCCATACAAATTTTAAGATTTTTGGTTCTAGTTCCATAAAAAATGCCATTGGTAATTTGATAGGGATTGCATTGAGTCTGTAGATTGCTTTGGGTAGTATAGTCATTTTCACAATATTGATTCTTCCAGTCCAAGAACATGGTATATCTCTCCATCTGTTGGTATCATCTTTAATTTCTTTCATTAGTGTCTTATAGTTTTCTGCATACAGGTCTTTTGTCTCCCTAGGTAGGTTTATTCCTAGGTATTTTATTCTTTTTGTTGCAATAGTAAATGGGAGTGTTTCCTTAATTGCTCTTTCAGATTTTTCATCATTAGTATATAGGAATGCAAGATATTTCTGTGCACTAATTTTGTATCCTTCAACTTTACCAGATTCATTGATTAACTCTAGGAGTTTTCTGGTGGCATCTTTAGGATTCTCTATGTACAGTATCTTGTCATCTGCAAACAGTGACAGTTTTACTTCTTCTTTTCCAATTTGTGTTCCTTCTATTTCTTTTTCTTCTCTGATTGCCATGGCTAGGACTTCCAAAACTATGTTGAATAATAGCGGTGAGAGTGGACATCCTTGTCTCCTTCCTGATCTTGGAGGAAATGCTTTCATTTTTTCACCATTGAGAATGATGTTTGCTGTGGGTTTGTCATATATGACCTTTATTGTGTTGAGGTAGGTTCCCTCTACGCCCACTTTCTGGAGAGTTTTTATCAGAAATGGGTGTTGAATTTTGTCAGAAGCTTTTTCTGCATCTATTGAGATGATCATATGGTTTTTATTCTTCAGTTTGTTACTATGGGGTATCACATTGATTGATTTCGTATATTGAAGAATCCTTGCATCTCTGGGATAAATCCCACTTGTGTATGATCCTTTTAATGTGTTGTTGTATTCTGTTTGCTAGTATTTTGTTGAGGATATTTGCATCTCTATTCATCAGTGATATTGGTCTGTAATTTTCTTTTTTGGTAGTATCTTTGTCTGGTTTTGGTATCAGGGTGATGGTGGCCTCATAGAATGAGTTTGGGAGTTTTCCTTCCTCTGCAATTTTTTGGAGGAGTTTGAGAAGGATGGATGTTAACTGTTCAGTAAGTGTTTGATAGAATTCACCCATGAAGCCACCTGGTCCTGGACTTCTGTTTGTTGGAAGATTTTTAACCACAGTTTCAATTTCATTACTTGTGATTGGTCTGTTCATATTTTCTGTTTCTTCCTGGTTCAGTCTTGGAAGGTTATACCTTTCTAAAATTTGTCCATTTCTTCCAGGTTGCCCATTTTTTTGGCATAGAGTTGCTTGTAGTATTCTTTTAGGATGCTTTGTATTTCTGAAGTGTCTGTTGTAACTTCTCCTTTTTCATTTCTAATTTTATTGATTTGAGTCCTCTCCCTCTTTTTCTTGATGAGTCTGGCTAATGGTTTATCAATTTTCTTTATCTTCTCAAAGAACCAGCTTTTAGTTTTATTGATCTTTGCTATTGTGTTCTTTCTTTCTATTTCATTTAGTTTTGCTCTGATCTTTATGACTTCTTTCCTTCTGCTAACTTTGGGTTTTGTTTGTTCGTCTTTCTCTAGTTCCTTTAGGTGTAAGGTTAGATTGTTTACTTGAGATTTTTCTTGTTTCTTGAGGTAGGCTTGTATAGCTATAACCTTCCCTCTTAGAACTGCTTTTGCTGCATCCCATAGGTTTTGGATCGTCGTGTTTTCATTGTCATTTGTCTGTAGGTATTTTTTGATTTCCTCTTTGATTTCTTCAGTGATCTCTTGGTTATTTAGTAACGTATTGTTTAGCCTCCATGTGTTGGTGTGTTTTACGTTTTTTTCCCTGTAATTGATTGCTGATCTCTTAGCGTTGTAGTCAGAAAAGATGCTTGGTATGATTTCAGTTTTCTTAAATTTACTGAGCTTGATTTTGTGACCCATGATGTGACCTATCCCGGAGAATGTTCCGTGCGCACTTGAGAAGAAAGTGTAATCTGCCGTTTTTGGATGGAATGTCTTATAAATATCAATTAAATCTGTCTGGTCTATTGTGTCATTTAAAGCTTGTGTTTCCTTATTAATTTTCTGTTTGGATGATCTGTTCTTTGGTGTAAGTGAGGTGTTAAAGTCCCCCACTGTTATTGTGTTACTGTCGATTTCCTCTTTTATAGCTGTTAGCAGTTGCCTTATGTATTGAGGTGCTCCTATGTTGGGTGCATATATATTTATAATTGTTATATGTTCTTCTTGGATTGATCCCTTGTCATTATGTAGTGTCCTTCCTTGTCTCTTGTAACATTCTTTATTTTAAAGTCTATTTTATGTGATATGAGTATCGCTACTCCAGCTTTCTTTTGATTTCCAGTTGTATGGAATATCTTTTTCCATCCCCTCACTTTCAGTCTGTATGTGTCCCTAGGTCTGAAGTGGGTCTCTTGTAGACAGCATATGTATGGGTCCTGTTTTTACATCCATTCAGCAAGCCTGTGTCTTTTGGTTGCAGCATTTAATCCATTCACTTTTGAGGTGATTATCAATATGTATGTCCCTATTACCATTTTCTTAATTGTTTTGGGTTTGTTTTTGTAGGTCCTTTTCTTCTCTTGTGTTTCCCACTTAGAGAAGTTCCTTTAGCATTTGTTGTAGAGCTGGTTTGGTGGTGCTGAATTCTCTTAGCTTTTGCTTGTCTGTAAAGCTTTTAATTTCTCCACTGAATCTGAATGAGATCCTTCGTGGGTAGAGTAATGAGTAATCTTGGTTGTAGATTCTTCCCTTTCATCACTTTAAGTATATCGTGTCACTCCCTTCTGGCTTGTAGAGTTTCTGCTGAGAAATCAGTTGTTAACCTTATTGGAGTTCCCTTGTATGTTATTTGTCGTTTTTCCCTTGCTTCTTTCAATAATTTTTCGTTGTCTTTAATTTTTGCCAGTTTGATTACTATGTGTCTCGGCGTGTTTCTCCTTGGGTTTATCCTGTATGGGACTCTCTGCGCTTCCTGGACTTGGGTGGCTGTTTCCTTTCCCATGTTAGGGAAGTTTTCGACTGTAATCTCTTCAAATATTTTCTCTGGTCCTTTCTCTCTCTCTTCTCCTTCTGAGATCCCTGTAATGTGAATGTTGCTGCATTTAATGTTGTCCCAGAGGTCTCTTAGGCTGTCTTTATTTCTTTTCATTCTTGTTTCTTTATTCTGTTCTGCAGCAGTGAATTCCACCATTCTGTCTTCCAGGTCACTTATCCGTTCTTCTGCCTCAATTATTCTGCTATTGATTCCTTCTAGTGTAGTTTTCATTTCAGTTACTGTATTGTTCACCTCTGTTTGTTTGTTCTTTAGTTCTTCTAGATCTTTGTTAAACATTTCTTGCATCTTCTCGATCTTTGCCTCCATTCTTATTCCGAGGTCCTGGATCATCTTCACTATCATTATTCTGAATTCTTTTTCTGGAAGGCTGCCTATGTCCACTTCATTTAGTTGTTTTTCTGGGGTTTTATCTTGTTTCTTCATCTGGTACATAGCCCTCAGCCTTTTCATCTTGTCTATCTTTGTGTGAATGTGGGTTTTGTTCCACAGGCTGCAGGATTGTAGTTCTTCTTGCTTCTGCTGTCTGCCCTCTGGTGGATGAGGCTCTCTAAGAGGCTTGTGGAAGTTTCCTGATGGGAGGGACTGGTGGTGGGTAGAGCTGGCTGTTGCTCTGATGGGCAGAGCTCAGTAAAACTTTAATGCTTGTCTGCTGATGGGTGGGGCTGGGTTCCCTCTCTGTTGGTTGTTTGGTCTGAGGCGACCCAACAGTGGAGCCTACCCAGGGTCCCAGTGCACACACTGCTTTGTGTGTGCCCTCCAAGAGTGGAGTCTCTGTTTCTCCCGGTCCTGTCGAAGTCCTGTAGTCAGATCCTGCTAGCCTTCAAAGTCTGATTCTCTAGGACTTCCTCCTCCCGTTGCCGGACCCCCAGGTGGGAAGCCTGACGTGGGGCTCAGAACCTTCACTCCAGTGGGTGGACTTCTGTGGTATAAGTGTTCTCCAGTTTGTGAGTCACCCACCCAGCGGTTACGGGATTTGATTTTGTGATTGCGCCCCTCCTACCGTCTCATTGTGGCTTCTCCTTTGTCTTTGGATGTGGGGTATCTTTTTTGGTGAGTTCTAGTGTCTTCCCGTGGATGATTGTTCAGCAGTTAGTTGTGATTCCGGTGTTCTCGAAAGAGGGAATGAGAGCACGTCCTTCTACTCCGCCATCTTGAAGCAATGGTTGGAGCCTTCTTAACCTCTTTCTCTCCCTTTTTTTTTTTTTTTTTTTTTTTTTGAGTCAGGCTTTCTCTTCCAGTAAATGCCTTTTTCACACTGACATATATAGTAAATGAAAGAGATAGGGATGTCTGTGTTTGAACAGCTCTGTTTATTTCTTGTGGTGGTTCAGTGTTTCTCATCTTGGGGTCACCAGGCTTACCAGGGTCCTCAGAGATAGTAGGAGAGCTCTCCAAACTACATAAAATTGAAATACAGAAAAGAAATAAGAAACCCAACAGACATTCATTTAGCTGGGATAAGTTTACATAGATTGATTATACATCAAATTTCTAGGAGTTTGACTTCTTAAAGTATGTCCTCATTTTTCACGAGTTCATAACCTCTCCCTGCCTCTTCCATTTGACCCACAGAACAGTAGTGACCACGTTAATCGGATTATGAATCGATTATCAGATTATGTCAGTGTCAGGTGTTTATCTATGGTCTCACACCTTTTTTCTCTAATAAGGAATTACTTTCCTTCACTTGATTTCTTTCTTTTATTTCCCTGGTAACCAGTCTTAAGACCATATCAAGGTATGGGCAACATACTCTGTTCATTTTGGATGAGGCTTAAGTCATGAAATATTTGACAAATCTGGTAGGTCTTACAGGTTAAAGGGAGGCACATGTGGTATTTCATGAATTGAAATGTAATCAAGCTCTTTGATTTTATAGTATCATTGTTTCCCCTTCTGTTCTGTTTGTAAGTGACTGATACCTGTTGTGGCCCTTCTGTGCCAGGCATTGGGCTTGAAGCTGGAGACAGAACTGTGGGCTCTGGGTTGTGGCTGGAATGGAGAGCAGGCGGGGGTGGGGGGTGGGGGGGAGGGACACAGGTACAACCTGTTCTTGAAGGCGGCATCTTCTTCAAGAGCCACAAGGCCTCAGATGGAACTTGATCTATCCCCGCTTCTCAACAGCTGTGAAATTATTGTAGCATTTGATTAATTGCATCTACTTTGCTCACATCTGTATGCTTTTCTGTTTTTAAACAAAAACATCTTAGCTGAGTAAAACATTTGTTAACAAAATCGTGACTTACTCTGCTAATTATACTGATATTGTGCTAGTGATTAGTATTGCCATCAGATTTAAGTTTTAAGGTGAAGTGGAAATCTGCTATAACGCACCTTGTTGTACTGACCCTTTCCTTCATGAATTATGCACCCCAGGACTCTGTAAGCCTCTTTTCCCCTGATTATTTGATGTTTAAGGTCAAACCAAAGTGAAGAAATTTATATTAAGTTTTCCTCTTCCTTTGCTCTTCTACTATACCATTTCTCCATTCTGTGGGACTTTCTTACCTCACTTCTGGTGTCCGTTTTGTTTATTCTCATTGAAATAAGAGAAATTAGATACTTGTACTTTTTATGTGTAGATTGGTTGAATTGGTTGGTAGCTTTAATAAACTTGGTATCAGTAGCTATTTTATTCCTATTATATGTATTTGTATACATTATCCCTGTTAGAGGAAGTTCAAGGGAAACATACTTTTTGATAATCACCTTGAAATTTCAGAATCATCATAGGTTTGTTCCTAAAGCTGACTCTGAAAGGGCTAGTCCTAGCCCATCTTTTTTTTTTTTAAGAGTGTGTTTCTAATATAGTTTTATCTATGGCCTCATCTTCCATTACTACCCCATCCTATGTATTTAGTGTTGGATATAATAGAACTGCCTTCTTTTTTTGTGCCTGAAATAGATTTTTACTTATTCATCTTACAAACTTCAACTCATCCTTAAATGTCCAACTCAAATGCCACCTCTTGTGTACAAAGCCTTCCTTAACGTGCCCAGGTAGAGATTTTCTCCCTAGTATTTGTCCTTTGTTTCTTTTACTTATGAATATCACCTGATCCCTCCTTGAGAATAAGCTTCTTGAAGAAGGATACAGAGTGTTTAGCTGATGGTGTTTTCCTCCTAGTTCTGTGACACTAGCCTGGGGGCAGCTATTGTAGGTCATCCTAGCAATTGCTGAAGGTCAGTGTCTGTCTTTGGTGCTTTCTAGATCCTGGAAATCCTCTTGCCCTGGTGTGAACCAGTTAGCAGGCAACAGATGGATGCAGGTGCACGCTCTCCCTCCCCCTCCCCAGATTCCTCTTTGGTTTTCAGCCTAGGTTGGGTCCCTTTTCTACTTCAGCTAAATTGGAGCTCTGTCAATCATTTTTTTCCCTCTGCTCGAAGACTCCCAGATGCTTATTTTGTATTTCCTACTATAACCAATCAGAACTGCTATTTTCATTAATCTCATCTTCTTTCCTCATAGCTCATGTGCAAGAATGTATTCCTTTTTTGCCTCTTTGGTTTTATGTCTTTGACAGTTGAAGTGCTAACAAATGTGTCATTGGAATATATCCTCTTTGTCCATTAAGGTATTATGGTTAAGGTATATCTTTTATTATAGAGAAGGATATAAAATTATGCAATTAAGCAATACCCTTATCTTCTAACATTAGTTTCTAAAGAGATTTATCATATATTTTTACTGTAATGCTTATAATGCTCCTTTCTTTAAAATAATTTCTTTGTGAGAACAGTAGGTTAACCTTATTTTTGAGAATATAAATGCTTCAGTTTTTCCATGGATCTTAATCTTTAATTATACAATATGTGCACATTGTAAAAATTTAAAACATCACTTTTTATAATGAAAAAGTGTCAATCCCCATTAACTATTTAATATTCCCTTCATTATTTGTTTTATGCTTGCATTTTTTTCTTTTTCATTATTGCCCATGAAATGATTTTTATATGTATTTTTAACCATCTATTAGGGTAATAGATGAAATGCTACGATTACATAGGAAAATGACCCGAAAATAGTGATTGCCAGGCCACGTGACTCTGTATCCTTTATGGCAGTTAGTGTAGACATTTTGACTGCTTGTTTTACTCTGTTTTTTCCTGCTATTTAGATCTGTGTCCTAACTGGTATGTCGGTTTTTAATGTAACTAGAAAATGGCTTCAAGTCAGTATGGCTACTTATGTTTTTATATATATATATATATTTTTATTTTTAACTCATTCATTTATTTACTTATATTTGCTCCATGTTTAATTTACACACACACACTTGCTGACGTTAAGCCCAATGAAGTGAGCCTGGCGTGTGATTAGTTAGAAGAGTATAAGCACATTGTTTATAATAGTTATCCTTGCTAGGGAGGTTGAGTAGTACCTTTGTGGTGAGGTATCCTTACTGAAATAAAGTAAAAGTGAAAAAAAACAAAAAAAAAAACAACAAAAAAACACAAACCCGAAGAATTCTATCTCTGCACGAAGCTGATAGTGGAATACTGCGTAAACCTAGATAAAAGTAAAGCATCACCTTTGGGTTAACTGTCCAGAAGGGAATTCAACATTTTGCATTTCTTAAAGTTGATGGTGTTCAGCTCTTTAGAAGGTGTCCTGTCATTCTCCCAATCAAAGTATTCGGGTCTTAGATGGCCTTCCCTGAAATGCAGATGTGTTGTTATGTTCAACAGTGCTTCCCAGAAATTTGTTATGGAGACATAAAGGCTCTCCGTGATGGCTTTTCTCCATTTTTATTATATAGAGCTTATTCAGTTAGTTTGAAGGACTTCTGAAAGAGCAGGCTTTGAGAAGCAATCAGAGAAACATGGTGTGACTTACTTCCACTTCCCCCACGTTGTGTAGTGTATTGTACCCTTAAGAACCTGCAAACATTTATTTTTACCCCACCCTGCTTTAGAGTTTGATCTCTAAAGACTGTTATGTGTTAGATAAATATTAGTGTTCCTATGTGTGTTAATTTTTTGTCCCACCTTGCTTAGTGGCTTCTCCTCTGTAATAGGTTGTTTGAAGGCAAGCTGCATCTGAAAGTTTATTTACTTTTAAGATCATGCTATTTAATTGAATATAGATGAGTTAAAGAACATTTCCAGTGGTTAATATTTGTGTACAATTATAGATTAAAAATAACTTGACATTTTTTGTAGTGCTAGTCTTTGGGGGAAGCTGAGCCTCTCTGAGCCTTTAGTTTCACAGTAATAGCTGCTTGGAGTCTTTGGAAAGAAGTTGCCATTGGAAAGCAGAGAAGAGTAAGAGGGTGTGGTGTCCTCTTCACTACTTCACTGGGAGACAGACGTTTGGCTGAGAGAAACTCTGATCTACATTCTTTCTGTGTCTAGAGTTTACTGGCAATGTTTGGAACAAACTGAAAGGAATACCATAGGGGAAAATCATAGGGCAAAACCCTTGTTTAAGCTAGTAGGAGAGGAACTGTAGGGGGAGGAAATATTCTAATTTTGAACGTATTCAATCGAACTGAACAGTGTGAACTGTTAGATACATATAATGGCAGAATCTCTGTGAAAGTGAAATAGTGATACCTTCTAATAAGGCTTCCTTGTTATCTAAATAGTTATCATGAATTTAGCTTTTAAGGATTTGCTGGTTATGACTACCTGGATAGGTAGAATATCGTGTGCATTTTTGTCATTTAAATGCATCCAAGCAAAGATCCAGCTGATACTTTAGGTGGGAAAATGCTAGGCTTTAGGGTATCCAAATTTTAGTTAGGATGATCTGGGAGGCATGTGCTCTACTGATGATTAGATTAGTCACCAGACTTACGAATCCTGTAACCTTGAGGCTTACCACAGTTTACTGAACTACCAAATTGACACTGTTTATGTCATTTTCTGTTCTTAGTGTTTCACAGAACTTATGCTTTGAGCACATTTAAGTGAACATTGAGCCAAAGATCTGATGAGCAATTTGCATACTTGGTTCAGGTCCATTAAGCAAAACAGCTTTGTACCAGCTGTAGTCCCTGTAAATAAGGCTGGCAGAAAAGATCTGTCCCATTCATACGAAAACATTAGGGGACTTCCAAAAGTTATTTAAATAGACGACAGTTTAATGTATTAGTGGCACAGAACACAACACATTTTGTCTGATGCGAGGCTAGAGACATAATCTACTACTCTCATCCCCAAGATGATGGCCCATTTCTATTGAATTAAATCTTTCATCATTCTGGGTATTATAATATAAATGTTGTCCGATATTAAGGACCTCAGCGTTAACTTTCTTTCTTAGGGTTCACTCTTGGACCATTGTGTTGGTGGTGTTTTGTTTCAGTAACTACAATATCATAGGGCATTTAGGGAATTGATACCAAAACTTCAAGTACTTTATATTTGAAGTGCGTTTTATAAATATCTTGCTATACATCCTAATTTCATGGTACTTTGTATGAACTGTTGTACTTGATATTTAAAAAAGAAAAGTCATTATAAAATATCAAGTTTCACAGCATAGCATTTTCTAATATGTTTACTGAGAGGCAAAAAGATTCCATGATTTTCTTTTTTAATCCATATTTTTTCACATTGTCAGTGTCAAGCAATGTACAAGGCCCATAATATCAGTGAAAAAGACACAAGCCCTGTTACTATTGTGCTTACAATCTAGTGTTTGATGTATCCAGTCTCACCGTATACATCATAATATTCTTGGCAAATTAAAATGTATTATCATTATGGACTGAACTGTCCCCACCCCTCCATCATATGTTGCAGCTCCAACCCCTAATGTGACAGTATTTGGAGATAATATCTTTAAAGAGGTAATTAAAGTTAAATGAGGCCTTTGGGTAGGGTCAATAGGACTAGTGTCCTTATAAGAAAAGGAAGAGATACCAGGGCTGGAGCTCACAGAGAGAGGGTCACGTGAGGACACAGTGAGAAGGGCACCTTCTGTAAGCCAAGGAGAGGGCTCAGGAGAAACCAACCCTGCCGATGATACCTTGCTCTTGGACTTCTAGTCTACATAACTGTGGGAAAATAAATTTCTGTTAAGTCACCCTGACCGTGGTATTTTGCTTTGAAAGTCCTAGCACACTGATACAATTATATATAAGGCTTCTTGGCAAGTTGAGAATTGTTCAACTCTCTTCTCTTTAGAAGAGGATTGATCTCAAAGGTCCTTTTTCTTTACAAGTCTGGTGCCAGGTATTCTCTAGGCAGTCTTGCTCTTACCTTAGTATGTTATAGGTCTAATCAATTGTTGGTAGCATTGAACCTCCCTTGGTCCCCCTTTGTTTACAGAAGACATTTCACTGACTTCAGAAAAACAGTGGAAACACCCTACATATTAGATATTAACTTGAGCATAATCAAAATTTGGGAAATCAGTTTTGGACACCTTAAACAGATACAGGAAGAGGTATGAGCAAATAGATTGAAGCACAAATTTCAGTAACTCAATTGTCTATGATTATTTTGGGCACTGATTTATTACCCTTTATAAAGATGAGAAGAATTTGCTTTTCTTGTAAAACATCAATTAGAGAGATGCATTGCATTGCTCTGGGACCATTCTCAGCTTCATTCTGGATGTTCTGTAGGTCATTTCACGTAACGGGCAATCTTAAATGGAACTCTTCCCTCTTCCCTCATAGGATGTGGCCTGTTGGCAGCACCTTGGCCTGCTCTTGGCACTAGATTTGTTCACTTACTGGTAAATAACACATCCCACCACTGATTCTCAACGAAACTATCTGTTCTTACTAGGTAAGATCACCTAGGGATTGGAGGCTCTTTTAGATGAGGGGGCAGTAGCTTTGCAACAAGATATAAATGTGTTTCTAAAGAAAGGAAGGTTGTTTTTGTGCACACTATTTTGTTTGTTTTTACACTTTTGTGTTTCTAACTTGGCAACAGACATACAATTATTTAAAATATTTAAGATATGTTTCTTTCTTTCGAATATCTACATCAGAAAAATACCTTACCTTTTTTTCCCCTCAACATCTGTCATGTTAATACAAATATATATATATGTGTAAACACTTCGGTGGTTTTTATGAAGTGAGTGGACTCATTGAATTAACTTTATTGGAAAAAATATTCACCAGACTATCCAAGGGTGGGGAATGAAGTGGGTTAGTGAAATCAGCCAAGATAGACTCACAAAACCTAATATCTTTTAGAAGTTACCAGCCTCCCTCCCTCCCTCCCTCCCTCCCTTCCTTCGTTCCTTCCTTCCCAACTTAAATAGTGAAAAGGGGAAAAATACCAACGATGGTTGTTATTTCCTCCCCAATAAGTCATAAGTGAATGACTGTAAGAATTTAGCATTATGAGATATTTTATTTAAAATTCTTTCATCCTGTAGTTGGAATTTATCTTTCCTATATATAAGTGGTCAATGTCTGAAACACATTCCAAAGTAATAGAAGTTAATGGAAAATAATATAATCTTCCAGAATATTTTTGAAATTATAATTCTGCCCTTAAGGTAAAATTGTTCTGTAATTTTATTTTGAAGATCAAAGTGCCAAAAAATGGAACCTCCCCTCCTGTGTTCCATCACTACCTTTAAGAACACTGATATTTTGGCTTTCTCAGTAACGTGATATGTCTTTGGGATGTTTTTGGGCGTTCAAAAGAGGACATGGTAGAGGATAGATAAGGTGCAATGCATTTTTTCAGTTGTCAGCAAGTTTTGGTTATGTTAAAAATAGATTGGTAATGCTATGTTTAGAATGTACTTATCCTTACCAGACTGTATCATTCACTAGACAAATATTTATTCAATCTATAATTTATCACTGGTTACAAATCCAAGCCAGTCTTTTTGCTTTATGATTATTTTATACATCTTATTTATAGTGATGCATTTTATAATTTCAGTCCTTTTTCTGGGGTTTCACTGGCAGTTTAATCATGATTCACAGCATTGTGCATCCTTTATATTCAATAGCATATAGAACATTGCAGGAATAACAAAAGGGGCATTATCTTTGTACTGGCTGGAAATAGGCTGGGTTTTTCATCTTAGAGGAAAAAAAGATAAATATAAGCCGGAATTTGTAGGAGTATAGATGTAAATGTACATAGAAAGCAAATTTAGGGATCTTGAGAGATATAAATATGCCAACCTAAGGCACTATACATTTATTTAACACAGTAGACTTAATTGTATATGGCTTATCCATGTCCATATACTTAAATTCACCAGATTCTCTTTTGCTTTGATTATGTAGGCAGAACTGTTAGTTTGCTTTTTTTCTTTACTTTTTCATTTTTTAAATCTCAATTATTACTAAATCAAAGATGTCCTTGGGAAAATATATTTTAATTCAGAGCATTCAGTAGGCCTCTAAGGACTATCTTCCAAAACTCTTTCTGGCTGAATAAAATACCATCTCTCATTGTTGGAGATGAGATAGGGGTGTTGTCATAGTGTTGCAAATGGAACAGTGTTTCTAGTTTTTATGGGACATTTCTAGCAGAGGCCTCAATAATAACTTCTGTTCCATTTGTGCCTTTTTATAACTTCTTACATAACAAAGCAAAAAATATGTTAATGTTAGAAATTAGTCTAACACGGGTATTTTTTTCTAATGATAATGGAATTGTAAGCATGCTTTAATAAACTCTTAATATTTTCTTGGAGAGGTGAATTATTATTCTTCTCACAGTGTAAACACAGATCGAGATAGATCTCTTTCTGGGTTTTAAAGAAGCAGCAGTCCTCTCCACAGGAGAAAAATAAATAGAAAGCAAATGTAAACTTTTTTTTTCCTTTTGTAAATAGAAAGTAATATTTCCATACTTAACAACATTAAAAGCTGTGTATGCATTACTCTACATATGTTTAGTTAAATGTGGTGTAGAAATGGTTTGGAGGTTTTACTTGTAGGAAATGATTTTTATATCCTGTCTGTGACATCTGTTAACTTTCCATAAGCATGCAACCATGAATTGTTGTAGCTAAGTAGAATCCTGAGGCCTTTCACATCTCTTTTGTTCATTCAGTTTAACCAAAAATTGAGGGTGAGATATGAACTTTTAAGTTTTATTCTTTATTACACACAATTGGCATTCAAGTTTCTGGAAGGAAGATTGAGCAATGCAGTCTGTTATTCCTTGTTTAAAAAAACAAAAAATACTTGTTCTGAAACTTATTTTAAGGCAAACTGTTAGTAAATATGTCAACAAAATAAATGAGGAAAAATTAGAGATAAATAACAAGTTATTTACAGTCATGGAATGAAAAAATTGTAAAATTGAGTGAGCTTAGAAATATATATAGAAGAATATTTATTTCTGAACTTTTTGTTATTACCTGTACTCTATTTTCTTTCTTGCGTGTATCAAGGGAGCCTTAAGATGACATCTGATAGATGTTTGGTTCATAAAACTAGGAGGTTATTATACTTGATTGATTAATTGGGTGCTGTCCTTATCTTTAGTTCATTTGACCTTTCCAAATAGCATATTTTCAGCTTTGGTATCATAGATAAAAGTGAGAGGAAACATTTCTCCAAAACAAGATAATAGATATTTCCCACTTACTTTCATCTTCTTATAATACGGTAAAGAGGGGTGTTTTTGTTTTTCATTAACTTATGAAATTCTGATCAGCTTCTTCAAATTTGCATGATTCTCATCCATTTTTATTTACTACCCTTTTTATTTGGAATGATTAAGATCTTACTTTGGCACCTTGGATGATATAATAGATGTTGATGGTACTTACAATTTTTTAAACTATTGGAAACTTTCTTAAACAAACAAACTAATAACTGTTATGTTAATACTACTGAAGGAAATTAAAGAATTGGAAAATATATTTTTACCCATGAATATTTAGAAAATAAGTCTGTAGATAACTAGTATTGTGAAGGGAAAAATACGAATATTTCTCAGGATGCCAAAACAACAACAAAAGCAAAAAATCCTACATCTGGATGGGTTAGAGAACATTTCCCAATGTCAAAAATTCCTTTCTTTCTCCTTCTTTTATTTTCTTAGGGAAGTGGCATCTTTCCTGAACAGATTTTATAAGGCTGAATGAACCACTGTTCCTTTGAGGTTTGGGAGATAAGCATTATATAGTAGCAAATAAAGTGAGAGGACCTTTCATGAGATTTAAATTCATTAGCATAGCAGGGACAGCAATCATAAGAAAGAATTGTTGTTGTTTTTTAAATGAATTAATTTTTAAAATTGAAGTATAGTTGATTTAAACTGTTTTGTTAGTTTCAGGTGTACAGCAAAGTGATTCAGTTATATATACTATATATCTATTTTTTTCAGATTCTTTTCCATTATAGGTTATTACAAAATATTGTGTAGATTTCTCTGTGCTATACAGTAGGTCCTTGTTGGTTATTTAGTTTATACATAGTACTGTATATATGTTAATCAAGAATCAGGTTTTAAGTGGACACTTTCATGTCAGAAATGGAAACTGTTTCTTCTTTCAGTTTTTTTCTGCTTCCAACTCCTTCCCTACCTATAGTCAGTGTATAAAGCAGGACTTTTTAGCTGTGTGTTACCTTCTCCCCATCCACTCCCCAGCTTTGCTTTATAACTGCTTGCAGAACAGCTGTAGATAATTTTAATTAAGCAGCATGGACGTTTTTCATGGGGGGCTACATTTAATAGAATTGTTTGAGCTGTTAACATTCAGTAGTGGATGGTCTTTGGCTTCTACCTCTCATGTCAGTGCTTAGTAGGGCACCTTGCACTGTGTTGAATAGAATCTCTGTTACTCGCCCCTCTGCCTGTCTGCTTGCCTTCCTTTCTATCAGCCTGCCAATCTGTGCCAATTTGTTTACCATTATTTCATGCCCTACATTTCCCATTTGAGGAAAATTAGTCTGATGTCAGCTAGCTATTTCACCTGACCTCCCCATTTTTTGGTAGGCACATAAACCTACTCAGTTTTTATTTTTTTAGACTTCCAAGATATCCACAGAACATTTATTGTGTTGCCTTCTGAGTCCTTGATAACATGAGAGTTCTGCATATTCTATGCCAAGGAAAATTATCCTTGTAGAGTACACAATATTTCAAAGAACTTAAAAAGTAGAAAGCACATGAAGTCTTCATTTTGTAATACTTTGCATTTCTGATTACCTTCCATGCAATGAAAGTGGCTAAGTTAATATTATTTGTGTTGGTAAAGTTGTCACAGAACTGTTGCCTTTTACGTTTAAATAAGTGATTCCAAATACTATTTGGACAGTTCATATATGTTGCTTCCAGGTGGCAGTAGCATGTCATGTCTCTGTAGAATGAACAGTGTCTTTCCTAATCTAGTAAAACTTCCACAGTATAAATCATGTTTTCCATATGTTAATATCCAGCATCTTAATAAAAACTACACTTAGAGTGAATTCAAAGCTGATATTTTTCAGGAGATACTTAACAAAAATAGTAAAACATTTTGTTTTAAAAGACCCTACCAAGAAACTGAAAAGACAGTCCACAGAGTGGGAGGAAATATTTGCCAATCATATATCGGATAAGAGACATATGTAGAATATATAAAGAACTCCTACAACTCAGTAAGAAGATATATGACCCAATTAAAAAATGTGCAAAGGATCTGAGTAGACACTTTTCCAATGAAGGTAGACAAATGGCCAACATGTACATGAAAAGATGCTTTACATCATTAACCATCAGGGAAATGCAAATCAAAACACAGCGAGGTACCACTTTATACTCACCAAGATGGCTGGAATCAAAAAGGTAAAGTGTTAATGAGGATGTGGAGAAATCAGAGCTCTCATATGCTGTTGGTGGGAATGTAAGATGGTGCGGTGACTTTAGAAGACAGTTGGTCACTTCATTAAATGGTTAAATATGGACTTAGCATTTGACCCAACAGTTCCATTCGTAGGTATATTCCCAAGAGAAATAAAAACATAATGTCCACACAAAACTTGTACATGAATGTTCATAGCACCGTTACACATAGTAGCCAAAAGGTAGAAATGGTCCTAAAGTTCATTAAAAGATGAATGGATAAACAAAATGTGGTATGTCCATACAGTAGAAACTTGTTCAGGTCATAAAAAGGAATAAAATACTGAAACATTCTACAACATGGATGAACCTTAAAAACATTTGTCTAAATGAGAGAATCTAGACACAGAAGATCACATAATTATATGGTTCCATTCATATCAGACGTCTGGAACAGGTAAATCTACAGAAACAGAATGTATTAGGTGATGAGGGATGGGGAGTTAGGGGAGAATTACTAAAGATATGGGGTTTCTTTTTAGAGTGATGAAAATATTCTAAAATTGATTGTGGTGATGGCTGAACAATTCTCTGAATATTCTAAAACCATTGAATTCTTTAAATGTGTTAATTTTATGGTATGGAAATTATATCTCTGTAAGCTGTTACAAAAATAATAGACATTAAGGTGCATTTAGTGTCTTCTAATCTTTGTTATCCTAATAAATTTTAATATTTGTCTTGATTAGTATGTTTACTTTTCTTATGAGCTTTTATTAATACCAAAATTTGTCTGATACTCTGTCCTTAATTTTACATATATTCGTGTAGTTTAGGCCAGTGGTTCTCAAATTGAGCCTGTGCCAGAATGACCCGGAGGACCTCAACCTTAGCATTTTGGATTCAGTAGGTCTGGAGCAGGGCTCAAGAATTTGCCTTTCTAACAGTTTTTAACAAGAATGCCTCTGGTCTGGTTTGAGAATTAGTGCTTTAGGTCTTAAAACATCATGTTTTTTTTTTAGCACATTTATTAGCTCCTGAGCTAATGGCCGTGGTAGATGTAAATTTTACCTCTGCGTGATCTCCCACTGTGCTCTTCTCATATTGCATCTCTCTTTTATCAGCGATAACATAGCTTTTTAGTATTACATTTGGTTTCCTTTTGTGACCATGTCTCTCCTCTTTTCTGCATAATGGGCTGGATGTTTGAGTGAAAGATTGTTTTTACCATCCAAACTTTTTGATCTTGGTTTTCTTTAACACTTGTAGCTACGATTTTCTTTGCACATCTACCTCAGAAAGTTCAGAAACTTTGTTAATGCTACGCAAAACAAAATATTTTGAACAGAAAAAAAATAAAGCTGATTTCTTTATGAAGCGATATACTTAAGCAAGACACAGATGTCAGTTGTCATTTTTTGCTGTACTTCACTGTTCTGAGTACTTATTTTAATTCCCAAAGAGTGACTTTAATTTGTTTTAATTAGAACACTCTTGTTTGAAATATTTTTTACTAGGTAAGCTTTATGTGGAAGAGTGTGACAAGCATTCATTATTAGCATTAAAGTCTTAATGAAGGAAACTGCTTTCTAAGGATATTAATTTTCTTGATTTAAAACAAGCAAACAAAACATTTTCTGAAAGGGAAACCTCCTCAGGAGTCTGTCACCATAAAGTCCCTAAGCCTCTCGTCCCATGTTGGGAATTAGTGATGGTTCAACATTCTTATCAAACTAATAAGTGAAATGGGGATCTGGCAGATGGCTGGGATTACAGAGACAATAGACAAGACCCTTTCCTGGAAGGGCTTTACAATCTGGTGTAGTGTGTGTCGTCAATCAGTGAGGATTTACTTAGCATCTGAGATTTACCAGTATTGTGTACTGTGCCCGAAGGGGATCTGAGAGGCATACAGGGAAGGCCCTGCCCTTGAGACGTTTTTTATCCCGTATTGAGATGAGACCCCACGCAAGAAGCAGCCACCTTTGCGCCCTAGTGTTAGTGTATCATGCGGTGGTGGCTATGCATGCCATTGGAATTCAGAAAGGGACTTTGGGATTGAGCTGGAGATCGGTGTGGATGCAAGCACACCAGGAGTTCACTGAAAACTGCTGCAGGCAAAAACGCCATCTCGGATAATGAATTTCAAGGAGATCAAAAGTGACGTTTCAAAAAAGAAAAAAGAAAACAGCTAGGACACAGAATTCTTTATTTTATGAGCTGGTGTGGAAGGGCACAGCTGTTGTCTATCAAACTGAGGAGTCCTGATGAGTGCCGGCCCGGTTAGTGCCCTTCTCTTGCCTCCTGTATTGTTAGAGGACATTTTATACCAGGCTTGGGCTGACACCACAGTTTGGGGAACCTTCTGGAAGAGCAGAGAATCCTAGAAGCTGAAAAACAGGCAGCTGTTGAGAATGTTTTACAGTGTTGGAATAGGTAATGCACCAGGATTAAGAATTCCACCTTATGAACAAAGGTAGAAATATAATGAAAAAATTATATATATAATATGCTGAAAAATATAGTAATATAGAGAATACTAGACGCAACTTAATACCTTGGGCTTCTCTGCTACATCTGAGTGTTAGAACATTCTCGGGTTATAATGACCTCCGCAAACTCTGTTTCTAATATCTGTTCTGAGTCAAAGAATTGCATTGTCTCTCCTTTATATAATGGTAACAGTAACATGAGGAATGCTATGTACCGCAGGTGGGCATTATCTGCTAAAACTCTTTGAATTTAACATAAAAATTCCTTTTGCATTATAGGTGTTCTATGTATGCATATTGAATTGAAATTAATTTATTTTTGATTATTTCATTTCAGTGAAATTAATCTTGCTTGGGCCTTGTGACTTTCAGTTCATGAAAACATGCTCCCTTGATTTAGCCAGATTTTTAAGTTGAGCCAATATGTTTGCTAAAGTGAATTAGTTAGGAATTTATAAATATAATGGCTTTGTACATAATATATATTTGTATTTTTTACCTTATTCCAAAAATGATTTAATAAGGAAACTTGAATCAACTTAAATTTAACCGACTTTTCAACTCTGCTGATTAAAGGTGTGTAAAATGTTTTTCATATTCATAAATGACTGTGTAATAATATTGGACTCTTAAATTGTGTGTGGAAATGTTTCCAAATGTATAAATGACTTAAATGTAAAAAATAAAAAACAATAAAAATCTTTAAAGACAATCAATTACAATATATGTTAATGTAGAATTAAGGAAAGTCCATTTCAACTAGGATTGGAAACCCAGAGGTTTAAAAAGTAGGCATGTTTGATTATATAAAAAATCAGTAAATTTTCTGTAGCAGAAAATATTAAACAGTGTTAAAAGAAAAACAACAACGGATTTGGAAAAAGCAACAGATTAGGAATAATAAGTATAAACACAGATAGATAAAAGGTTTTATCTATAAGAAGTCCTATGTATAGATAAATAAGAGCCAAATTAACCAAAAAAAAAAATTTACTGAGGATAAAAATAGGCACTTTAGAGAAGAACTAATTCAAATAAACCTCAAACATATGAAAAGATGCCCAAATTGATGGTAGTTGGGAAAAGAATGTTAACATAATGAGATACCATTTTATACCTATTAGAGTAACAGCTACTGCTATTGGAGACATGGGAAATGGGATATTGTTAGCAGAGATGGAACTATTTTAGCTTTTTCTTGGAAAGTATTCTGGCAACTTCTATTAGCATAAAAAAATACGTGTCTCTTCAATTCTGCAATTCCAACTACTGTGACTATCCCATAGAAATATGAACTACATATGTGAAAAATATGTATATGTATATATACACGGTGACACATATTTATGGACATTTATTGCAGCATTCCTAATAGAGGCGGAAAACTGGAAAACAAAGTAAGTGCCTATCCATAGTTGAATAGTATATATTATGGTATACCTGTGTCATAGAATATTATGCCATTTGAAAAAAAGAATTAGAGCTTTGCTCATTGCCTTGGAATTTCAGTGAGGTATTATTGAGGGAGAAGAAAAACAAGATGCAGAAAAGTTCCAAAGTAAAAAAAAGTCCATATATGCATATTTGAGTGTGTATGTGTGAAACTTGATGTCTGTATATAAACATGGAGAAGCATAGTCCTAGTATGTTTCTTGGAGAGCGGTTAGGGGGAAGGGTATCCAGTGATATTTATGAGCACAGAGAAAAGAGAAGGAGACAGCAAGCAAAAAATGAAAGTATAAAAGTAGCGTAAATAAAAGCATTTATGATATGAACAGAGTTGTATGTGTAACTTTTGAGACATTTATATAAATTGTATACATGTATTCAAAAATAAAATTTTAGAAAGTTGAGAACTATGAAAAGGAGAACTGATATGTGTGCAAAGGAACTGACCATAGACATCTCCTTTGGCTGGAAGTTGTGGGCAGAACCACAGTGATGGATTGAAAAATACCTATTTGACAACTATAAGAAGCTTTTCTCTAGTATTTTTCCCCTTACGATGAGTAAAACCATTTTATATTGCAACTCTGCATCTCTAATTTATTTAGAAAAAAATAATGCATTCAAAGATGGTTAGTATAGAAATTATTCAATTATTAATTCAATGAAGAAACAGGTAATGATAATACCTGTGTGTGATATAAATTAGGTTCTGGATATAATGGAACACTATATGAGCTAAGGTATGTTATTTGGCTGAGGAGGTCACAGAAGGCTTCCAGGAGGAAGCAGAGGATGTGTTCTAAGCAGTAGGGTAGCGAGAAAGGAAGTACAGAAGTGAGAAGGAGTATGGGTTTCTGTGTTAAGTGCAATGGAGCAAAAGAATCAACTAAGCAATAGATTATAAATGAAAACTACTTGCCGCATTTTATTGACTCTAAGACTCCATCAATTGTAAGATGCATTATTATTTTATGTATCACTAAGAAAGAAAGAGATGCTTATTATACTATTTATTGCACAAACATTGCTACCTCATGGTTTCTCTGGGTCAGGAATTCAAGAATAATTTAGCCTAGGTGGTTCTGGCTTAGGATCTCTTACGATTGCCCTGAAGATACTGTCCAGTCATCCGAAGGCTTTTCTGGGGCTGGAGAACCCAGTTTCAAGATGACCCACTCACATTGCTGTAGGAGAATCCTTCATGCTTCATGGAGATGCTTGAGTGTCTTAACAGCATGGCAGTTACCTGTCCCCAGAGTGGGTGATCCATGAGAGCAGGTGAGGAGATTCTGTCATGATTTTATGATGTAGTTTCAGAAGTCACGTACTATTATATAATGGTCCGTAGAAGTGAGTCACTAGATCAAGCCCACTTTCGAGGGGAGGGCGATTAGATTTTATCTTTTGAAGCATCAAAGGAGGAGCATCAGGGAATTTGTGGGTATAACTGAAACCACAACATCTGTAAAGGGAACTATAAGTGAAAAAATGGTTACAGTTATTTTGTAGAACTTAACATTTATTTTCTTTTTCTTCTGAATCACTTTGCAGAAGAGTTGTTGATGTTCACGTTTTTTTGACAAACACTGTCGTCTGTGCCATTAGGAACACTGCTGATGAAGCATTTTTTAAAAGAGTGACACACTAATGTCTCCCAGGTTTTTTTTAAGCTGCTGTCATCAAAAATGCAAGTTTTAATGCTAGTGTTTTCTTGATCTTACCAGAATGTGTCAACAAAAAGTATTCTGAACTATCAGGATTCCTTTTTCTTCCTCACATGGTTTTCAAATGGCTTATTGATTGAGAGTCAAAGGACTCTCTCATGGTCTGGTGTGTCGCCAGGGGTAACAAACCAAGTTTGTGCACGCGTAGACAGTGTCACGATTGTTACTGGGCCAAGTATTGATTTCACTGATTTTTAAACATACCCTAATTTCAGAATGTTAAAATATTGAAAAGTGAGCTTGTTTTTACTGAGTGATGTGGAGAGTTGTTCTTTTGTTGGCTCAGCACTCCTTTTTTGCTACAGTTCTCTCTCTCTCTCTTTTTTTTTTTGGGCAGTGGGACCTCACGTCTTGTGAGGAATCCCCTCACTCTAACCATTTAGTTCTAGGGGAAGCTGCCAGTCTTCATACTGAAGCCAAACCTGGTCTCCGTACCCCAGTACCGATTTTAATCTCGGAGACAGAGTTTTGGGTGCAGTAGAAGAGCTTTATTGCTTTGCCAGGCAAAGGGGTCCACAGCAGGCTAATGTCCTCAAAACTGTGTGTCCTGATCTGGAGCGGATCGTGAGGCGTTTTCTAGTAATGGTTCAAAGAGGGCGTGATCAGCTCGTGGACATTCTTCTGATTGGTTGGTGGTGAGGTAATTGGGAGTCAGCATCATCAACCTTCTGGTTCCAGCTGGTCTGCTTGTGGGCATCACACAGTTAACTCCTCCCGCCTGGCGGGGGTTTCAGTATCTGCAAAAGAGCTCAAAGTTCGGTATAGCCCTGGAGGGGGGAACCAGGACCCAGCCCCAAGGCCGCACTATTGCTTCTTGACTGTTCCTCCCTTGTCTCCACATCCCCTCCCTTCCCTAATTAGCAACTGTTTGAACCTGCCCATTGGAACTCAGGGAAGGTCATGGAGGCTGAATGAAACCTATTTTCTATAATCAAGAAATGGGGACACAGAAAGGCTTTTGTGCCCAGGAGCCCCGCAGTGTCCAGCTCCATTTCAGTACCCCAGCCATTGGCTGCAGCAAGCTGCATCCAGATGAACAGTCCACTGGCCACTGTGATTGGATCAAGGATGGACCCATGACTTGGTTTGTCAGTAGTTTTTGTAGTGTATTTTTAAACTGGAGCCAGTCGGGCCAACTGCCTCACTGCCATTGTCCCCAGTTAGGAAAGACGGGAGACAGTTCAGTTTTCCTTGCAGCTGTATGTTCTGACTTGGGATTTCAGGAGACAGGACCTGCAGCAGAAGCCACGAAACTAGTAGTGGTTTTTGCAACTAAATCTGCCTGTTTTGCTTAAGGTAGTTCAAGTTGGGATTGGCCTGACCCATTAAAGATTTGTGAAATGTAATTTTGTTATCTGTGTTTAGTGTCCTGGCTTTACAGTAAAACATAGAAATCATGTCACCCATAAAGGCTGTTGTGATCTTTGTTTCTGACTTTGTAACCAATCCTGTTTTTCTCATTAGCTTTTGAGTTTTCTAACTTAAGATTCTTTTACTACTTAGGTTTTTAAGAATGTTACCATTGTTGTTGGGGAAGAAATATCCTTTTATCAGTAAAAGGATTGTTTGGATTGGAATCCTTTGTTTGGATTGTTTGATTGGAATGTTTAGATCCACCAGTTTTTAGATCTAGTTTTTGACGTATGGCTAATAAGAAGTGTAGAAAAACATAAAATTGTTAGATATCTGAAATTTGCTTTCAAGACAATAGTTGAGACTTCAAGGATTGCTTACTGGTTGGTCACATGGTTTACATTTGGTTTTGACCAAACTTATTTGACTGAGCAGAGGTATCATTTTGGAATAAGGAAAATTGAAGTTGTAGCAATCCCAGAAATGAGAAATGAACACTCCAGTTCACAGCCAGGACATTTGGGACACCAGGCTTCAAGCCACTACTGATGACTGCCCAGGAGAGTAAATAGGTCCTGTTAGATGTGAGTTTTAATAGTAATATTTATATACTGTTTATGCAGAATTTGCCTAACACTAAAAACTAGCCAGTACTAAGAAAATTGCCTTTTATTTCTGTCTCCTACGATTTCTTTCATCAGCATTTTTACCATACAGGATCCTTTACATGTATTTTTCATGTAAGTGTTTTGATTTCCTTGAAGTGATTGTAAGTTATGCTGTGTTTTAAATTTTGGTTTAATACTGACATGTTCATTGTCAGTATATAGAAAGGTGATTGATTTTTGTGTGGGGATGAACACATCCTAATTTGAAAAGTGACACTATGTGTTCCCATAGGAAATAATGAAGCACACAAAAGACTCTTCTTATTTAGGCAAAATTTTCAAATATTTTTGATATTTTAGATAATTGTCAACCACATCATAGGCATCATTTTAAATATGACTTTATTTTTGGAGGAAATATTAGAAAGAAAATATTTACCCAGAGAAATAATTTTCTAAGGAGATGAGTGATTCATGATATATGATTTTAGAATACATGGATAATATAATGTATGCAGAAGCAATAATTTAAGTTTAATTTTTCTGTTTGCTATTTTTTAGACTATATTTGTTTTGATTATATGCTTCCTTTAAAAAGTCAGCTTGATCATCCTTGCCTCTGAAATCACTCCTAAATAGACACTTAGATTAAACATAAAGATTTTGGACATGTTGTATGACGTTTAAAATGAATTTCCACATGTTGATTTGCTCACTCATCTATTTAAGAATACAAATTAGTTAAATTCAGAAGTCAGCACCGACAGATTCTTGTCTGAAGCCTTGCAGTGGATTTATGTGTTATTTTCTCAGGAACCTAAATCTTGCTAGTAACTTTGTTACTGTCTGATAAGGCCTGCCTTTCTTAAGTTAATGTTGCCTTTGCTGCCTTCACACAATATTCACTACCTCTCTTCATTGGTTGCAGAGTTACAACCACCATAAATACAGCAAACATGAAGAGAAGGAAGAGACAGGGCAGACAATTTATTTTCATGCATTTTTGGTTACCATTTAAATCACAGTTCTCAGAGGAAAGTGTAGTTTAATGGTCATCCTTAAGTTTAGGGGGGAAAATGTGCATTTTTACTCTTAACATGTTGTGTTTTATGGCTGTATCACATTTGGTTCAGAATAATGGTGATTCAATAATGACATTTTATTATTCAAGCTTGATGAATAGGATTGGGAAGGGTTGTTAATTTTATCCTTCCGTTTCACTATAATGAACAGTTCGACAAAAGTGAGAGACACTGACGGATGATATGAAGAGTTTGTGTTTATTGTTTTTTAATGAAGTGCTCGGGTTAAAATAGAAAAACCTCTAGCCTAATTCAGACCCTGGCAGTGGTAAGGCTTGCTCCTTCTAGGGTGTTTGTTGGTTGCAGCTCTGTCCCACTTCATTTCAAATGCATGTTTTGAGGATTAGAATGCAAATACATAGGTTGATAGGTTGATCTGTTACAATGTAGATAAATAAATAATGGGGATTTTTGCTCAATCCCTCCTTTGCTATTCCTTAGGCTTATTTTTTCTACTCATGGTGGGTAAGTCGATAACTACTTTTGGATTATAAAGACATTTTAAGATGATGTATTTTAGCTAGTTTGGTTGGAATAAATCCATGGCTGCCTTATTTTGTTTAATTCATGAACTGCCATCACTGTAGGCAACACCACTACGTGGACAGGAAGGTAATTTTTGTATATATCCACTGGAAATGGAATCAATCCCAAATAGATAAACAAAAATCAAAATCAATCCAAAATAAATAAACAAAATTATGCTTCCCATTTTGGTATTTGCTAAGCAGTTTTCTTATATTGCCTGTGTAAGAAGATAGAGTGAAAAAGAAAAAAAAGGTTCAAGATGAAGTGTTCTGTGCATTTAGCATAACATAATTTGGAATTTCAGTTACATGAGGTTTGAAGCAGTGTTCTTCAGTTAAAGCTTTTGAGTAACTTTTTTGTAGATACAATTATGGTTCTGACCATTTGTCCTTTGACAGCTGGAATAAAACATTTGGCAGTTGGAATGGCATGCTGGTGGGGCTTGTCTTTTGGCCAAGATAGGACAGAATGAAACAGGCTTGGTTGCTTCAAGACTAAGGGTACAGTTTATGGGTAGTTTGGACAACTGGTCCATGGATCTGCATGTTAACAGTGAATGTTCTTAATGTATGATTTTTAATCATTTGAACAAAAATTTTATTCTGGAACCACAAAGTTTTATTACATTCCTTTTAAGTGCTACAATAAAGAAGATTGTAAGTGTTACAGTAAAGAAGTGTTTAAGTGTTACAATAAGGTGTTTTTTTAAGTGTTACAATAAGTGTTACAATTTAAGTGTTACAATACTTTTTTTTTTTTTTTTTTTTTAAAGTTTTACTTGATTTTATTTATTTATTTATTTTATTTTTGGCTGTGTTGGGTCTTCGGTTCGTGCGAGGGCTTTCTCCAGTTGCGGCAAGCGGGGGCCACTCTTCATCGCGGTGCGGGGACCGCTCTTCATCGCGGTGCGCGGGCCTTTCTCTATCACGGCCCCTCCCGTCACGGGGCACAGGCTCCAGACGCGCAGGCTCAGCAATTGTGGCTCACGGGCCCAGCTGCTCCGTGGCATGTGGGATCTTCCCAGACCAGGGCTCGAACCCGTGTCCCCTGCATTAGCAGGCAGATTCTCAACCACTGCGCCACCAGGGAAGCCCTACAATACTTTTTTTAAGTGTTACAATAAGTGTTACAATTTAAGTGTTACAATAAAGATTGCCCTACTCTAAGTGGGATTTCTAGACACAGCACTGGTGTGTAGCTTGGTATAAATTTGAGTTTATGATTGAAAAAAATATAATTAAAAAGCAGCAAAAAAAGTTAAAAAAGGAGTTGAATGATAGTGACAGTTTTTATGAGATCTTTCAGACATTTAGAGAATAGCATAACATCCTCACTAATGAGTGAATGAATATGTGTGTGTGTGTGTTTCTCCCAGTTGTCTGCAGTTGAGTCCCTATATTTTCTTATTTTATAAATAGAAATAAAAACTATCTTATTGGATTACCGTGAGGATAAAATGAAATAATATCTAAACCTGGAAGGTTGTAAATACTTCGTAAATGGAAGCCCTTGTTAGAACTGTTATTCTTGAGAACAGTGTAGAGTTTTTACTCTTCTAGCATCTTCGGAGTCTCATGAATGTAGTATATCTGTGATCCAAGTAATGATGTTTACCATGGCTTATCCTCCTTGTTCTGTTTAAGGATTATAATTAGGTTATTTCTTTAACTGGATTCATTACTCCCATTTGTTTTTCTTTAAGAATAAAACTAAAAAACCCCCACCAAAAACCGCAAATGAAAAACAAAAGGCAGCTCACCTTATTAGCCCTAATATTTCTATCAAGATTGCAGATGCAATTTAAGGATTTGGACAAAATAGAAAAAAAGAAAAAAGGGCACCTAGAGGAAAGGATAATGTAACAATAATGTCTGTAATTATATCATCCAAAAATATCCCGTTAACTCCTTGGAGTATTTCTTGTTAATCATGTGTGTGTGTCTGTGTGTGAGATTATATTTACTAAAATAGTGTTTACGCTGCAGATATAGTTGGGTTCCCTTTAAAAATATTTTGCGATTATTTTTTCATTTCACAACATACTCTTTGAAAATTGTTTTATTGATGTATCATAATTAGTTTAACCAGTCCTCTGTTGCTCTGTTCTACAGTATAAGTGGGAAGTAGTATTTTTTTTTTTTTTTGGTCTCTAAAAGAAGCACTGCTTTAAAAGAGCTGCTGTCCAGCTTCTGCTTGTCTGTATTTTTCCCTTTGCACTGATTTTCTTTTTTCTGTTATGGTGCTAAACTAATCCTTAAAAAAAATTTTTTTTGAAAAAGTAGGTTTATTAATAGATTCTGGCTCTAAATGTAGCCTACAGATATTGAAAGGTGATAGGTCCTAATCTCTTTAAGGACAAAAATTGGGCATTTTGATAAATTTTGAATCTCAAAGATATTTTTAAGTAATAATAGCTCCACGAATAGACAAGCAGCCCTCATCATTTAGTATGTAGACCATCCCTTAACACATGTGCCTTGAAAAACTTAGGCAATAAACTTCAAAAAGTTTGAAGTTTAAATATTCATTTAAAAAAAATTTAGCTCAATGTCTGCTATGTACCAACCAATTATCCTTTTCTGTTCTGGGGATACACTGGCAGATAAGACATGATTTCTGCTGTCATGTAGCCTACAGTTTGTTGGGGTGGTGTGACAAAGACAAATCATGCAGAAGTGAACAAAAGAACTGAAGGAAACTATCTGATAGTGGTCAAATCAAAGCAAATCAAAAGGTGAGGTGGTCAGAAAGTACCTCTCTGAAGAAATCACACTTGAGTTGCAATCTAATCATGTAAAACTCTGGTGGCAAAGTATTTCTGGCTGAGGGAACAGCAGGTGTAAAGGCCCTGAGAAGGGAATAAGATTGGTGTGTTTGAGAAATACAAGGAAGCCTGTTTGTGGCTGGAGGATAGTGAGTGATGAGGATATGCAAATTTTCTTTAAAGTTACAAAAAAAAATATTCTTTTAGAGTTATTTACTCACAAAAGCTTAAATAGGATTTTTTAAATTGAAGTATAATTGACATATAACATTTTTTTTCAGGTGTGTAACATAATGATTCAATATTTGTATATATTGCAAAACGATCACCAGGAAAGTCCAGTTAACATTTGTTGCCATACATTGTTACAGATTTTTTTTTCTTGTGATGAGAACGTTCAAGGTCCACTCTCTTAGCTACTTCAAATATGTAATGCAGTATTTTTTTTTTAACATCTTTATTGGAGTATAATTGCTTTATAGTGGTGTGTTAGTTTCTGCTTTATAACAAAGTGAATCAGCTATACATATACATATATCCCCATATCTCCTCCCTCTTGCGTCTCCCTCCCATCCTCCCTATCCCACCCCTCTAGGTGGTCACAAAGCAACAAGCTGACCTCCCTGTGCTATGCGGCTGCTTCCCACTAGCTATCTATTTTACATTTAGTAGTGTATATATTTCCATGCCACTGTCTCACTTTGTCCCAGCTTACCCTTCCCCCTCCCCGTGTCCTCAAGTCCATTCTCTAGTAGGTCTGCGTCTTTATTCCCATCTTGCCCCTAGGGTCTTCATGACCATTTATTATTATTTTTTTAGATTCCATATATATGCGTTAGCATACGGTATTTTTCTCTTTCTGACTTACTTCACTATGTATGACAGACACTAGGTCCATCCACCTTACTACAAATAACTCAATTTCGTTTCTTTAAAGGCTGAGTAATATTCCATTGTATATATGTGCCACATCTTCTTTATCCATTCATCTGTCGATGGACACTTAGGTTGCTTCCATGTCCTGGCTATTGTAAATAGAGCTGCAATGAACATTGTGGTACATGACTCTTTTTGAATTATGGTTTTCTCAGGGTATATGCCCAGTAGTGGGATTGCTGGATCGTATGGTAGTTCTATTTTTAGTTTTTTAAGGAACCTCCATACTGTTCTCCATAGTGGCTGTATCAATTTACATTCCCACCAACAGTGCAAGAGGGTTCCCTTTTCTCCACACCCTCTCCAGCATTTACTGTTTGTAGACTTTTTGACGATGGCCATTCTGCCTGGTGTGAGATGATATCTCATTGTAGTTTTTGATTTGCATTTCTCTAATGATTAATGATGTTGAGCGTTCTTTCATGTGTTTGTTGGCAATCTGTATATCTTCTTTGGAGAAATCTCCTTTTAGGTGTTCTGTCCATTTTTGGATTGGGTTGTTTGTTTTTTTGATATTGACCTGCATGAGCTGCTTATAAATTTTGGAGATTAATCCTTTGTCAGTTTATTCATTTGCAAATATTTTCTCCCATTTTTGAGGGTTGTCTTTTGGTCTTGTTTATGGTTTCCTTTGCTGTGCAAAAGCTTTTAAGTTTCATTAGGTCCCATTTGTTTATTTTTGTTTTTATTTCCATTTTTCTAGGAGGTGGGTCAAAAGGATCTTGCTGTGATTTATGTCATAGAGTGTTCTGCCTGTATTTTCCTCTAAGAGTTTGATAGTGTCTGGCCTTACTTTTAGGTCTCTAATTCATGTTGAGTTTATTTTTGTGTATGGTGTTAGGGAGTGTTCTAATTTTCTACTTTTACATGTAGCTGTCCAGTTTTCCCAGCACCACTTATTGAAGAGGCTGTCTTTTCTCCATTGTATATTCCTGCCTCCTTTATCAAAGATAAGGTGACCATATGTGCATGGGTTTATCTCTCGGCTTTCTATCCTGTTCCATTGATCTATCTTTCTGTTTTTGTGCCAGTACCATGCTGTCTTGATGACTATAGCTTTGTAGTGTAGTCTGAAGTCTGGGAGCCTGATTCCTCCAGCTCCGTTTTTCTTTCTCAAGATTGCTTTGGCTATTCGGGGTCTTTTGTGTTTCCATACAAATTGTGAAATTTTTTGTTCTAGTTCTGTGAAAAATGCCAGTGGTAGTTTGATAGGGATTGCATTGAATCTGTAGATGGCTTTGGGTAGTAGAGTCATTTTCACAATGTTGATTCTTCCAATCCAAGAACATGGTCTATCTCTCCTTCTATTTGTATCATCTTTAATTTCTTTCATCATTCTTATAGTTTTCTGCATACAGGTCTTTTGTCTCCTTAGGTAGGTTTATTCCTAGGTATTTTATTCTTTTTGTTGCAATGGTAAATGGGAGTGTTTTCTTAATTTCACTTTCAGATTTTTCATCATTAGTGTATAGGAATGCAAGAGATTTCTGTACATTAATTTTGTATCCTGCTACTTCACCAAATTCATTGATTAGCTCTAGGAGTTTTCTGGTAGCATCTTTAGGATTCTCTATGTATAGTATCATGTCATCTGCAAACAGTGACAGCTTTACTTCTTCTTTTCCAGTTTGGATTCCTCTTATTTTTTTTTCTTCTCTGAGTGCTGTGGCTAAAACTTCCAAAACTAGTTGAATAATGGTGGTGAGAGTGGGCAACCTTGTTTTGTTCCTGATCTTAGTGGAAATGGTTTCCGTTTTTCACCATTGATGACGTTGGCTGTGGGTTTGTCAAATATGGCCTTTATTATGTTGAGAGAGGTTCCCTCTATGCCTACTTTCTGAAGGGTTTTTATCATAAATAGATGTTGAATTTTGTTGAAAGCTTTTTCTGCATCTATTGAGAGGATCATGTGGTTTTTCTCCTTCAATTTGTTAATATGGTGTATCACATTGATTGATTTGCGTATATTGAAGAATCCTTGCATTCCGGGGATAAACCCCAGTTTATCATGGTGTATGATCCTTTTAATGTGCTGTTGGATTCTGTTTGCTAGTATTTTGTTGAGGATTTTTGCATCTCTGTTCATCAGTGATATTGGCCTGTAGTTTTCTTTCTTTGTGACATCTTTTTCTGGTTTTGGTATCAGGGTGATGGTGGCCTTGTAGAATGAGTTTGGGAGTCTTCGTCCCTCTGCTATATTTTGGAAGAGTTTGAGAAGGATAGGTGTTAGCTCTTCTCTAAATGTTTGATAGAATTCACCTGTGAAGCCACCTGGTCCTGGGCTTTTCTTTGTTGGAAGATTTTTAATCACAGTTTCAATTTCAGTGCTTGTGATTGATCTGTTCATATTTTCTAGTTTTTCCTGGTTCAGTTGTGCTTTTCTAAGAATTTGTCCATTTCTTCCAGGTTGTCCATTTTAGTGGCGTATAGTTGCTTCTAGTAATCTCTCATGATCCTTTGTATTTCTGCAGTGTCAGTTGTTGCATCTCCTTTTTCATTTCTAATTCTATTGATTTGAGTCTTCTCCATTTTTTTCTTGATGAGTTTGGCTATTGGTTTATCAATTTTGTTTATCTTCTCCAGAACCAGCTTTTAGTTTTATTGATCTTTGCTATTGTTTCCTTCATTTCTTTTTCATTTATTTCTGATCTGATCTTTATGATTTCTTTTCTTCTGCTAACTTTGGGGATTTTTTTGTTCTTCTTCCTCTAATTGCTTTAGGTGTAAGGTTAGGTTGTTTATTTGAGATGTTTCTTGTTTCTTAAGGTAGGATTGTATTGCTATAAACTTCCCTCTTAGAACTGCTTTTGCTGCATCCCATACATTTTGGGTCGTCGTGTTTTCATTTTCATTTGTTTCTAGGTAATTTTTGATTTCCTGTTTGATTTCTTCAGTGATCTCTTGGTTATTAAGTAGTGTATTGTTTAGCCTCCATGTGTTTGTATTTTTACAGATTTTTTCCTGTAATTGATATCTAGTCTCATAGCATTGTGGTCAGAAAAGATACTTGATGTAATGCAGTATTATTAACTCTAGTCACCATGCTCTACATTACATCCCATGACTTATTTTATTAGTGGAAATTGTACCTTTTGACTCCTCTCACCCATTTACTGCCCAACCAATCTGTGCTCTATATTCATGAGCTTAGCTTTTTGTTTGTGTTTTATATTCCACATAATAAGTGAGATCATACTGTATTTGTCTTTCTCTGACTTATTTCACTTAGCATTATGCCCTTGACATCCATCCTTGTTGTCACAAATGGCAAGATTTCATTCTTTTTTTTGTGGCTGAGCAGTATCCCATTGTGTATATATACCACATTGTCCTTTTTCAGTCATCCATCAGTGGATATGTAGGTTGTTAAATGGGATTTTTGGAAATTTTCATAGCAATTATATGTGTACACAGTTATCTACTTTCTTGGTCAGAAGCACTAAATCTGAGATGTGCTGACTTAAAAAAAAATTGCACAACGTGAGAGTTGCAAGTTGTTTTATTTGGAGCAAAATGAGGACTATAGCCCAGGAGACAGCATTTCAGATAGCTCTGACAAACTGCTCCAAAGAGGTGTGGGGGAAGGTCAGTATATATGTGATTTTGGTGAAGGGGGAGTACATGCAATCAAGCACATATTTTTTGCAGAAGGTCTCGTAAGGGTTACTGCTAGTCATGAGGAGCAGACGTCACCATGAAGGAATTTAGTGCTTTTCTAGATATGAGGAGATGCAGGAATTGGGCTCATAAAATCAGCTTCTGAAAATATCTGACTTATCTGAAGACCTGTTTTGCCTGTTTTTCTCTGATCATAGAGTGCCTCATTCCTGATCTCCACCCTGAATTCCTTTCAGGGGGTGTTGAAGGTCAGCTGCAGTGGCAACTGGTTTAATCCTTGTAGAGGTAGATGGCAAGTGCTCATGCAAGTGGCAATTTGTAGTTCACAGGTGTTACTCTTTTTAGAACCCATTTTAGCTTTGCTGCTTGACTGCTTTCACTGATTAAGGCCAAGAAGGATTGTATATCCAAAATTCCAGACTTGCCCTTACTTACCAAGAAAATAATTGGGAAGAACCCACATTTGCATTTGTGTGTATGAAGGCAGTAGCAATTCAGATGTTTCATGATGGGGATGTCCCTGGTGGCGCAGTGGTTAAGAATCCGCCTGCCAGTTCAGGGGACATGGGTTCGAGCCCTGGTCTGGGAAGATCCCACATGCCATGGAGCAACTAAGCCTGTGCGCCACAACTACTGAGCCCGCGCGCCTAGAGCCCATGCTCTGCAACAAGAGAAGCCACCGCCATGAGAAGCCTGCACACTGCCACAAAGAGTAGCCCCTGCTCGCTGCAGCTAGAGAAAGCCCATGCACAGCAATGAAGACCCAATGCAGCCAAAAATTAAATTAATTAATTAATTAATTGAAAAAAAAAAGTTTCATGATGATGATGGAGGCAGTGGTAGCAACTAACATGTTTTTTTTAGTGTTTAAATGCCAGGCACTCTCTTGCGGTCTTTTCATAGATTGATTCGTTTAACTCTCACCCGGGGAAGCAGATGGTCTTATTATCCCCATTTAACAGATGAGGAAATTGAGACACAAAGAGATTGAAAGATTTGCTCAAGGTCACATAGCAAGTCACACTCAAGGTCACACACTAGTGGTAGAGCTGGGATTCAACCCCTGATTTATACATATCTTCTGCAAGTAAAACATTTTAATAAGTCACTGATTAATTTTCTCGTGTCATATGAAAAGTTAATGATTAAAAAGTATGATAGAACCTAGTGGTTTAATTTTTTTTTTGGAAAATATTCTCCTTCAATACTCTGAGTCCATAAAACCTGTTGTAAGGTATTTAAAAAAGCTTACTAGGGAAAAAAGTGAGCCTGTAAATGTTGGTATAGTTATATTGTTCTTTTTAATGTGATAGAACATTTTTCAGGCTTTAGAATCTTTGGATCTTACAATGTTTGTTTTCAGCAGGGGCTACATCTCTAAGAGCTTAAACATACCTATTATGCATCCCCAAACAATTCTATGAAAGCAGATGCATTAAGGATCTGTTGCATTTCCGATTATCTCAGGGTCTCAATTAACCATTTACACTTTATTAAGAACAATTGGCTGAATCTGAACTACAGCTTAAGATTGAGAATTAATACTTAATACTCATGGACTCAATTACAGGTTATATTTTTATTAGGTGCAATGACAAAAGATAAAATATTTATATCAATTAATATTTAGAGATATAGCTATAGCTACCCAACATGTAATCTTTCTTAAATGTATTTGACCCAAAGTACTATCCAGTATGTGTAGTGCTTTAATGTAACACTAGTTCACAGTCTTAGTATGAACACAGTATGAACTTAGTATGAATGGCATGAATGCTAGTTCATACTGTGCATGACTCTTACTGATATTAATCTATGAATATTAAAAACTTAGCATTTGAATAACTTTGTTTTTTAACCTGACTTCAACTGAAGTACAGTTCTGTGTAGAAGGGTAGTGTAGACGAGGTGGGGTTTTTGTTTATTTTAATATATATTATTTGCAGTTATGTTTAGTGATGGCTATAATGTGTTAGACTTGCCTTTTATTCAGAATTATTTACAATTTACATTGTCAGATTTTATGATTATTTCCTTTAGAAGGGAGCTCTCAGTGAATGATTAGATTCATGTGAATAGATAAGTGATGAGGCTTTGTTTTTAAGTGCATAGAATAGTTTAATGAGCCCCCATGTACACATCATCCATCTTCAACAGTTATTAATTTGCAGCCATTGTTGCTTCATCTATACTCTTCCCTGCCTGATTATTGTAAAGCAAATGCCAGATCTCATGTCATTTTCATCCATAAGAAAGGAAATTACTTAAAAAATTTATTTGTAGTCTGTTTTATGTGGTTGTACTTAATATGAGTGTAATATACTTAGGCTTCTTCTATTGAAAAATGCTGGAGGGCCTCATTTGGCATGCATGAATTAAGCCAGATGCCTAGGAGAGATGTGAACACAGATGGAATTTTTATGTGTGTTAGATGTTGTGATCAAATGTGCCACCAATCTTTCATTCTGCTTTCCTACACAGAAACATTGAATCATCTTTGATGCTTCTTCCTCTTCTTCCTTCTCCCCTTCCTGTTATGTCTTCACACTCTATTGATGTTTGTCATTCTTTAAATGTCTTCTCAATTCACTTTTAGCTGTGTGTCCACTACTGCCATCTAACTTCACTGATCATTACATGTCTCTTAGGCTATTTTTCTCTGATTGCATTTTCTTTTCCATCGCAGTTCATCTTTTGGACTGCCCCTCCTAACTTTCACCATATTCCTTTGTAGTATCTATAGTGTTTATTCCTTCCCACTTAACTTCTTTTTTCTGATATGTACTTTCTTCTGTAAGATGATCCTGTAAGATGATCCTGTCATAAACTCACCTTTTAAAATTTACAGACATAAACCTTTTAGGCTGCTCTCCTGAATACCCTTCATGTGTGCTGGGCCGTGCTCATCCTTGCCATTCTGCTTTGATGTACATTCTTTACTCAGTTTATAAATCTGTCCTCTCTCTCCTTTGATCTATCATCTGCCTTTCCATCAAAGGTCAGCTTATTTAGTTGCCCTTGTGTCAAGTCCCTCTTGATGACTCCAGGCCTATACTGATCTTTCCCATTTCAAAAATTTACATGCGTGACTAGTTGGTCCTATGAAATGGAGTCTTGGGTTGTACTTTTTTCTCTTTATTATTCCAGTTTTCTTATGGATTTGTGTTTTTAAACTGAATAGATATCTTCCAGGGACAGGGAGTTTTCAAAACAATATTGGACACAGTGTGTGTACTTCACATGTATCTGCTGATTAAAGCTCTTGAATATGATGTATACCTGGACTGTTTTAACTGACCATTTGGTTTTTATTATAATACACATTCCTGTGTCTTTTTTGAGGACTGTTTTCCTTCTCCCTGTTTATTTGCTTCTAATCACTGAGCCAGTCGATAGACCTTTAGCTTCTTAAAGCAGAACCAAGAGGGAGAGGCAGTTAGCATCCTCTTATCACCGTTGTCATGGTCACCAGGCCTGTTCCACTGAAGGACGGACCAGCACTCCTTGAGGGTTCTCAGTACTTAGTGGTATTCCTCACCCTCCATCTCTACTTTTCCAGGAAGCAGGAAAGGAGAAGATTCTGAGATTAATTAAACTTCTTTAAAAATACTTTTTAAAGTAGCAGACTTTCTGAACGAGCAAAAAAAGCTTTAGATTTTCTTCCACCAGAAAATGAGAGTCATTTGTAAGAGGAAGGGAAAGGAGAGGAAATGAAAAGTAAGGAAAGCTGTATAGAGAACTAGGTAAAAGAAAAACAAATATGTTATCCAGTCCAATCTCATGCTGCTCGCAGCACAACAGGTCAGTAAATCAAGAGGTGAGTTGTTGGGTCAAGGAGTAGTGACTTTACTCGGAAAGGTTGAAGCTGGAAGGCAGTTGCTTACAGTGTAGTTACTTAGGCATTGTACTACAAAAAAAAGTCCTTGTATTTGTGAAGAAGGTATTTATTCTTGGAAGAATTCATGGAACAATTCCGTGTTTTTTTGCAAAGTCACATCCAGTTTGTTTTACTCTTCCTTTTAATTTAGGCATATGAGTGATTATGTTAAAATCTAGTTTAAAAGACCTTTTTAAATAAGTAAAACAGATTCTTAGTGAAAATAAAGCATTGTGTCATAGTTCAATTAGTAGAGGTTGTTTCGTTTTTGTTTTGTTTCTTTCCTGGTGGGGTTTATAACATTGCTGTTTCTTTCTGTTAATGGTATCTTGGGTCTAATTGAACTATATTATGTATTTGAGCTTAATTAATTTACCATATGAAGGATATATAATACATAGGGGAACAAAGCACACTGGATATGTCACCAGATGACATGGGATTTGAATCCCAGTTCTGCAATATCTTAACTTTGTTGCCTAGAGCAAAGTCAGTTTTTTGAACCTTTATCGTTTGCTGCTAAAAATGATTTTAGGTCTGATTTAGTAGTTCTTAACTAGAAATGAACATCATACTCATTTGTTTATCACCACATCTTGTGATCCTTTTTATATTCATATTAGGTTATAAAGATTTTTTTGCTTTTTCCAATAATCAGTTCATTTTACTCTGTTTGCCCTGCCCCATCATCCCTCCTTTTGATTTAAGGACTGAAAAATTTCCAGCTCTTAGGTTTTTGTTTTTTTCTATTTTATAATTAATTAATATTTTTATTGGATTATGATCATAGAGTGTTATTTGTCCTATTTTTCCTATTTGGAATTTTCATGGCATTTTCTTTGTGGCTTGGATATATAGTTATTGTGACTTTTCTATGGACAGTGGAAAAGATCTATTTTCTGATTACAGTGTTTGATGTACTTTACTTATTTGTACCTTAGTAATTATTTATTTTTCCATGCCCTTTATTTTCTTGGATTGAGAAAGGGGAATAGATTCTTCCACTACTGATACATAACCACCCCTGCTTTCTTTTTCTTTTCACTTACAAAGTATGCCTTTGCCCGTTTTCAGTCTTTTAAAGTTACTTTGTTTCAGGTGTATTATTTACACCAGACACTTGGGTAATTTATTAGAGATGGAGAAGGGAAACAATATGATATGTGGTATCAGACAAGATTTTAAGGAAAATCTGATGCATTAGCTAAGCCTTGGTGGCAGGAAAGAAGGACCTTGGTGTGTGAGGTGGAAGAGAAGCAGGCAGGGAGGTGGCCCCATGGGGGAGTGGCTGGGGTGCTTCAGGCAGAAGGATCAGCAAAGGCTTTGATGTGACACGCAGCTGGTCATAGCGTTTCTGTGTATTTTCTGTAACCTGAGGTTTTTCCCAGAGTATTTATTTATTTAGTTAGTTAGTTATTTTTTGGCTGCATTGGGTCTTCATTGCTGCATGTGGGCTTTCTCTAGTTAAGGTGAGCGGGGGCTACTCTTCGTTGCGGTGCGCGGGCTTCTCATTGCGGTGGCTTCTCTTGTTGCGGAGCACAGGCTCTAGGCATGCGGGCTTCAGTAGCTGTGGCATGTGGGCTCAGTAGTTGTGGCACGTGGGCTCAGTAGTTGTGGCTTGCGGACTCTGGAGCGCAGGCTCAGTAGTTGTGGCGCACGGGCTTAGTTGCTCCGCGGCACGTGGAATCTTCCTGGACCAGGGCTTGAACCCCGTCCCCTGCATTGGCAGGTGGATTCTTAACCACTGCGCCACCAGGGAAGTCCCTCCTAGAGTATTTTTTTCAAAAAGCTCTATGAGAATGAAATTTCGTGGGTCTTAAAATGTTTAAAGATGGGTATTTGTTCAGGAGCTTGGGATGAACATGCACATACTACTATATATGACAGGATAACCAACGAGGACCTACTGTATAGCACAGGGAACTCTACCCAATATTCTGTGATAACCTATATGAGAAAAGAATCTCAAAAAGAATGAATATATGTATAACTGAATCACTTTGCTATACACCTGAAACTAACACAACATTGAAAATCAGCTATATTCCAGTAAAATTAAAATGTTTTTTTTTAAAAAAAAGTAGTTGTTTCCTTTAAACTTAAACAGCAGTTTGATTGGATGTACCTCTATTTACTAGGGACCTTGTAAGGATCAAGTATATTGAATGTTTCTGTAGAGAAGTCTGAGGCTAGCTTGATTCCCACCCCTTACCCCAAAAGAATACTTCTGGGCTTTTATCTTTAAGTACCAGAGATTTTCATTAGACTTGACTCAGTATTACCATCCTATATTGTTTTTCCCCAGCATGTATGTACCCTCTCAGTCTACAGGTTTGCATCTTCCTCTAGTTTGGAAAATTTGTCTTTAATTTGTCCTTTATTCTTCTTGGGAAAGCAGTTACACATGTGAAATTAAAAAAACAAAAAAAACCCTTCCAGTTCTCTTTTTCTTTCAGTCTTTTCTAATTCATTGTTAATTTCTGTTTCTTTTTGCTCATGTCTCCATCTTGTCTTGCATGTTCATTCTGCTTCAAACAGCTTCTTACTTAGATTTAATTTTTGATGTTCTCTTCAGTCTCGTACTTTATCTTGTTCTGTGATATTGTCATATCTTCTAGAGCTTTGTATCACTTCTTGCCTTTTGGGAGGTCTGAGGTCTTCTGCCAGCGTTCAGTAGGTGTTCTGTAGGAGCTGTTCCACATGTAAATGTATTTCTGATGTATCTGTGGGGAGGAAGGTGATCTCTACGTCTTACTTTTCCGCCATCTTTTCCTCTCTCTGTATCACTTCTTTGAATGTTTTTACTTTTTCCTTAAGTTCTTTGAGTTATAGTGGTGTTTCTCATTATGATTTTCATTTGCTTGGTGGCAACATTTTTCTGGTGACTTTTCCTCATCTGTCTTTCCAGTTACTTCCTATCCTTCTCTTTTTCCTTCCTTCCTTCCTTCCTCTCTTTCCCTCTCTCTCCTGTAACTTCTTGGTCTATTCTAGGTCCTGTGCTAGTTCCTTTTTATTAATCTTTGAATGAATCTAGCCCTCCCCCCAGTTCCCAACCTCTGATTTGAAACTGGTTTATGTGGGGGCTGGGAGAGCAGGAATTCTTCCTTGTTCACAGGAAAGTGCTTCATGATACAGGGTTGTATAGTTGAGAGTGTTTGTTGTGTAGTTGAGAGTGTTTAACCTTTTTGTGTTGCTGCCAGTACAGTAGAAGCTAGGAGACTGTTCACAATTCAGTCTTGTCTGCCTTCTCTACTTTGTCTCAGCAACAGAACGTTTCCTTCACTGATTTTGCAATCTGAATCTTTGGCCAAAGACCTCCTCTCAGCACCTTCCTGTACCCCTACTTGAGTTTCATTGCCTTTGGCAGCTTTTGCACATATTGGGATTGGGTGATAGATTTTGTCTAGTCTTATCTGAGATGGAGTTTCCATTTCTTTTATTCTGCTGTTGTTTGGGGAGG
This sequence comes from Balaenoptera acutorostrata, assembly GCF_949987535.1. Lineage (NCBI taxonomy): Eukaryota > Metazoa > Chordata > Mammalia > Artiodactyla > Balaenopteridae > Balaenoptera > Balaenoptera acutorostrata. The sequence continues at coordinate 11,236,591 of NC_080070.1, forward strand.
GGAAAGGACAGAGACTTCTCCACTCTGCTGTCTTAAAACAAGGTCACAGTTTTTTCTTTAAATCTTCCAGTACAGCTGTCCTAGCTGACAAAAGCCTTCTTCAGAGTAATATTTAGGATTTGGCTGCTTGACTCTTTCCATTCGTCCTTTGGTTGCTTGGTGATGTTGCTTCTGGTTGTTAGTTGTTTTCCTTGAGGACTGGATTTCACTGTCTGTGGTTGGGTTTCCCAGATGGGTTAGCTGTGAACAAGCGGGGCATCGCTGTGCTGCGAGGGTTGTTTGTTTTGAGAGCACATCATGGTATTGTATTTATTAAAAACACTATAGGGATCAATATTTCCATCTCAGTTCATTTCTCCCGGCTATGTTGTACTTCTTTGTGCATTTATGAAGTGGTATATCTTATGAATTATTAAAACAAGCTTGAATACATCTTTTAAAAAGAATGGGAGTAACTTTTATTTGCCTGTTGTCCCATCCGGAAGCACTGGTTTCCTTTTATTATTGAATTCTACTTAGTGTTGCTTTTCCTGTTCCAAGGATCAAAGGCGTAGGGGAGAAAAAAAGTTCATGGTTCTATACTTTGATGGGGAAAGGAGATAGTTATTTTAGTTTCCGTCATCCAGGACCAACAGTTATTTTCGAATGCACTGCAGCCCAAGAAAAGGAAACAAAGCAAAAGACTACCTGCCAGTGGGTGAAAAAATAACAGCACACCCTGCCATGCAGTGCTTATAATTGTTTCAAATTTACAAATACAACAATGGAAACACATTTTGCATAATGAAATATTTATTTTTATCCTTCATGCTTGCAAGCTGCTCTCCATTCATCCTGTTTGCAAACTGCAACAGCAACATTTCTTTAACAGGAGCCAAATGCAGTTTCCAGCTGTTGACATTAATTCATGTTTAGGTCCTGTTAAAAACTGTCATCCAACAGCGAATCTCACTGTTTTTATTTTTGCTCTTCTTATATTTCCATTGACTTTTTTTCTTGTTCTTATTTTCACTCATGAATAAAAGTGTTTTTCAGTGATCCTTGGTGTTTGAGATAGAGTAGAATTAACAAAAGGAATTCTTGTCTTGGTATAACCTACTGTATCGTTCACCAGGTAGTTGATCAAAATTCTAATTTTGCATTCCTTTCATTGCATAATTAAAAAAAAATTAAAAGTCAGCGATAGGCCCCAGAATAAAGAAAAGCTATACTACTATATATTTTAAAAATTGCTGTAGGGCTTCCCTGGTGGCACAGCGGTTAAGAATCTGCCTGCCAATGCAGGGGACGTGGGTTTGAGCCCCGGTCCGGGAAGATCCCATATGCCGCAGAGCAACTAAGCCCATGCGCCACAACTACTGAGGCTGTGCTCTAGAGCCTGCGAGCCGCAACTACTGAAGCCCGCAGGCCTAGAGCCCATGCTCTGCAACAAGAGAAGCCACTGCAGTGAGACACCCTTGCACCCCAATGAAGAGTAGACCCCGCTCGCCACAACTAGAGAAAGCCTGTGCAGCAACGAAGACCCAACACAGCCAAACATGAAATAAATAAATTTTTAAAAAATTTAAGAACTTGCTGTAATATGAAAATCTTACTGTTCTCATGTAGATTTGAGTCAAGACCTGTGCAAAAGCAATTGTGCAAAACAAAACAAAACCCCCAAGGTTGTAAAATACTCTTGAGCGCCTTCCTTTGGGGTAACAGGTTCATATGTGCAGCAGGTAAGGTAGATTTTGTTCTGGGCGCCATATTCCCTTATCATGGGTGTTACTTACACAGCTGCTTAACCTTGAGATTGGGTGACTCTTCTGATAGTATAAAAGTAGGTAGGAGGCATCATGGCGTAAATAATAGGTTGAAAAAATTTTTTTTCTGTATGTTAGAAGTTTTGTTTCAGTCGTCTAAAATTGCTTCCTTTGGGAAGAAATAATACAAAAAGTTGATTATGGTTTTTATTTTAAATCAAAAAGGCTGATTTTGTCTAGAGTTACAAGGGGGTAATGTGAGCAACCTAGTCTAGTTTCAGCTCATCTAGGTAGTTTTTTCTGCTCTCTCGCCTCTGGGCTTCTGTCTGAAATGATTTCATTCCCTCCCCCTTTTTCCACATAGCGAACTCATACTTTGTAAATAGTAATAAGGCATTACTATTTTTTTTTTATTATTTGTGCTCTCATTTCCTGTGGTTTGCTTTCTTTTGTGCCCCAAGCAGAATTGGCTTTGTCCTCTCTGCCTGCTCCCATAGAGCTTTGCATTTACCCCAACTTAGGAATCATTTCACTGTATTACTATATTTACCTCTCATGCTTTATTGCCCAATGCTAGAAAATATAAATTAATGGGAGCCACAAATGTAAATTTAAATCTTCTTGTAGGCACATTAAAGAAGTAAAAAGAAACAGGAAAAGTTCATTATAATACATTCTTATAATATAATATATTCTTTTTGTACTAAGTCTTCAAAATTCAGTGTTTCTTATACTGACAGCACATCTCAGTTGAGACTAGCTGCATTTCAGATGCCCAGTTCCGCAAGTGGCCAGTTGCTGCCATATTGTATAGTGTACTTCTAGACTGTGGTATCCTTGAGAGTTGGAACCATGTGTGGTTTTTGCTGTATTTCTGGCTACCTTTGGTGCTCATTCAATCTGTGCTTACGAATGAATAAATGAATGAATGAATGAGTGAATAAAATATACTGGAGGGTTATTGTGTAGATTAATGTCGGAGCTCTAATAACATCAGTGCCTCCTGTCAAGACAACTAAGGCACATTGACTAAAAAGAGGACCCAGAGTCTGGAAGGATCCTGCATTCCAGTCCTATGGTAGGACAGCTGGGGTGGGCTTTGAAGAGATAAGTTGCCAGGGATTTATTGCAGGAGACAGTAGGAGAGGAAAATAAGACAGTGGCCAGTCTCCATCCGTGGTGTACTTTGCAGCTGCTATTCCGTGATCCAGAGCACTTGACAGCACCTTTCACTTCTACTGGTAGGCTAAGCTGCTCCTACCACAGTATTGTAATCAAATTTGTAATCAAGTCCTGTGTGCAGCTTCAGTTTGCTGTTTAAACAGTAAATTGATATGTTGTATCAGTTGTATAAATTGATACAGTGTGGCTAGCAATTCCTTATAATGTAGTGAATTACTAATGTCCATATTCTGTGACCCAGTGCTTATCCATTTAGGTATACACGGCTGAGAAAATGTTTCATATGTATGCAAGGAGGCATCTACATGATACTTGTGACATTTTAAAAAATTAAAACCACGCAAACCGCCTACCTGTCTAATCATAGGAGATCAGACAGATATTTTTGACACATTCATTAATTCTGTACAGGAATTAAATGAATCCAGTGAACTAGATTTGTATTTCCAAATGGAAAGCGGTCAGAAATATAATGTTGAGTGAGAAAAGCAAGTTTCGGAACACCTATTGTTTCAAAATTAAAAATAACATATCACACACTATACACAATGTTATATATTTCTCATTGATGCATATGCATGCTATATAAGTTAAAAAAACAAACAAAAAAAACCCCAAAACCCAAAAAACTCTAAAAATAAATCCTATGTCCAGAATTGTGTGTACCACTGGTAAGGGGCATGGGAACAGGTTGGGTCTTCAGAGAGAAATCTAGTGAATATAAACTTCTATAGTTTTTTTTTTTTGTAATACAAAGTGCTGAATTATAACAATTGGCAATCTAGATGGAGGTCACAGAGGCGTTATCTTATTCTTTGTTCTTTGATGTATTTTAAATTGTTCTCAATTTCTTTTTTATGCATTCAAGGGATCTCTGGGTCTATATTCAATTTTTTGAAAGTAAAAATTGAGGATTAAATATGCCAGGGATATTTTTCTTTATTGGTACACACTTCATATGAATTATTTCAATCCTTTGCTGAAAAAAGGATGCACAGGTGGAGAAATATCCTTTTGATGTATACAAGTACAAAAAAGCATTTTATAACTTTGTTCTACATTTCAGGCTAGAATTTTAATCCAGATCCCTACAGGGAAATACCTAATAAACTCAGTGCCCCATTGGACCTTTTGTACCCTTGTGAGTTAAGATAAAAAAGTATTTTTAAAATCTAGAATAGCCTAAGCCTTTCAAAGATGTGTCAGCTTTGGTGTATTTCCGTTGAGGTCAACAATCACTTACGGAATTCCTGTTTGTGGCTTTTGAGGCTTGGGGGTAACTAGGAGATTGTGAGTAATATTAAGGGGAAGGAGGAAATGACTGCTTTAGACTTTTCAGGATACGGAAGCAGCTGGGAAATGTCCAATTGAATAAATAAACATTCACTGTCATAGGGGGAAAGAACAATCGATGTTTTTTTAATTAAGTTATTAATTTATTGCCTCTCAGCTCCAAATCCATGCTTCACCATCTGCTCTGTGATAATGAAGCTGAGCCTTTTAAGCATTTCTCCTTTGTAGTGAGTGGGATGTTAAGCTGTGTCAGCAGAGGGCATGGGAGAGACATTTCTGGATGAAGGGGCTTCTCTTCCTGATTCCAGCATCTTCCCACACCCTTGCAGGTGGCTTCATAGTGAATCCCAAGGCCAGCACCTCCCTGTGAATGGTGTCCTCCCCTCCTCCACACTTCAGAGGGAGGATTTCCCACCATCGAGCCCTTTCCAGTGTTGTCTGCTTCCTAGATCTGGTCTTGCTCTATTCTTTACCGCACCACCTCCACCCACTGTTACTCTAACCCCTGTTACTAATTTTCTCACATTCAGATTACTTTCACATATTACTTTCTCTGTTTGAATTACTGCATGGTATCTCCTGATGGGACCCTGATGGATACAGAAGGCAAACTGTGTTTCCTCCAGTATGCTAAGATCAATACAAATGACTTTGATATTTAAAAGATCTCTTCAACCCTGTTCTTCGTTTTCTTTTAGTAAGACATGAAGCTAGTTCTGTGAATGGTTCAGTAGACATGAACATCTCTGTGGCTCTTACCGTGTATTTTATTGCGTTGGAAAAGCGTGTGCATTACTGTTCCTGAGGAAGTTGATATTTGAGGTTCTTACACTTTAAGCTCATGTTGTTTCATCGTTTATACTTCACTTTGCTTTACTGGGTCAACTCATATGCACAGTGGAGGATTTCTGGTGTAACAAAAATAACGTGGACTCTATTACCAAGTGAATCCAGGTTCTAATTCTGGCTTCACTGTTACAATAATTCTAGTTCTAACTCCATAACACACAAGTGAAAAATCTTATTTTCTAAATTAAGGTTCACACTCTGAAGCCCACAAGAAAATTTATGTAACTTGGGGCAAATAACTATGTGACTTTGAGCTCATTTCCTTGTCTGTAAATAGGAAATAAAATACAAGCCTTTGAGTTGTTGTAAGGTTAATTATGTGCTAGTAAAGCACCAATAGCAATGTGTAAATGATCCCATTTGTCTGCGTCCTTGACAGTATGTGATATAAAATCACCATATTTTATTTCAGCCATTTTAATAAAGATGTAGTGTTATCTTGTGGTTTTGAGTTTCTCTGATAACTAATGATGTTTAACACTTTTTCTTGTGCTTATTTGTCATCTCTATAGCCTCTGTTTTCCTTTTAAAAATTTCCTGAAAATAACATTTCTTGGAATTTTCTTACAAGTTTCTGGGGGGAAAAAAAAACAGGAAAAAAAATGACCTGTTTCAGGTTTTTCTTTTGGTTTTTTGCCATAGCAATTGCATCTGAGCTTTCAAATCAGGGTTTCTTTGCCAGAAATTATGTCACATATTCAGAGTTACCCCAGGTCCTTTCTAATATTTTGGTTTCATGTTTCCTTTGATTTAGGAATAACCAAAACAAACAAACAAACAAACAAACAAGGAAACCCAAACTCAAGCCCAAACAATAAAACTGCTCTGAACAATACTTACTAACATCACATCTAACCTATAAACTGTATTTCGTGTTTTAAGTCTTTATTAAACTTTTTTGATAATGCCTTTAATTTTTCACTACCATTAGTATAAAATATTTCCACTATACAGAGACCCCTTGAGGCAAATCCAATGTGGAGAAAAGTGGGAGAAGAGCTATTGAAACTTTACATGTCTCATTGTAAGGAGAATGGCAGGCCCATAGGGTTATAATATAAATGGGACAGTAAAATGTGAAAGATGATAGAGGGCCAAGAATAGCCAGAAATATTTTATGGAATGTGGCCAAGCATTGGACAAAACTACAGTAGAGGGAATAGTAAAGAGTTGTAAACAGTACCAGTGTTTGTCAGTCGCTCAGGACAGGAAACTGAGGGTCATCTCTGATTCCTTTTGCGCCATCCTCCACATCCAAGTCTCTCAGACGATTCAGTCACTTTCAACTCCCAATGTATGTTGAAGTTACATCCAAGTTTCTCTGCCTTAAGTGCTGCAACTCTAGTCTAAGCCACCTTTTCCCCTGGTCACTGCAGGTCTCCTAACTAATGTCATTAATTACACTCTTGTCTCCCTCTAATCTGTTCTCAATGTGTAAAAGGAAGAAAGTTCTTTAACACAGAGGTCAGAATAGAACACTCTGAAACTTAAAACCCGTCATGGCTTCATTTTATACTTGAGCTCGGTTCTGTACCACGGCCTGCTTAATATGGTTCTTGACGGCCTCTCAGTTTTATCTCTTAAAGCTATTCCCTTATCTGACTCAACTGCAAAGCAACTGTCTTTCTTTTAATTATTTAAAAAAAGAGCTTTTTCATGCCCTGATAAGTCATGTTTTGAAGAGTAAGGTTAATTCACCTCTAAGAATGTCCCCAGATAAAACTTACAAACTAAGAAATGTAGTAAGACATTTATTCATCCCCTTGAAGCTCTTTAAGTGTGCTTTGTTCCACCTGGTTATAACTCTTGGCCTAAAGAAGCCCTAGTATGAATTGTTGGGTAATTATCTCTTGCTTTTAACAGGAACCCAATGATTCTTCTTCTTTTCATCTATTTCTAGAAATATTATCTCTAATTCCTCTCCCCTTATTCTTACTAATAGCTGTCAAACAGTCCTCCCCCAAAACTTTTTTTTTCCTAACCAGGAAGAAGAATTAGCTTGACTCTGCTAAGTTAGAAAAGGAGTGTAGTTAATTATAAAATTATAATATGTGAAATTCTTACATTAGTTGGTAGTAAAAATATGTAATTTTTTCTGTTTCTAGTTTTTCTGTATTAAGGCCCAGTTGCTGAAATTATCCTATCATTACTATTTAGATTTAATGATTATTGTTTAAAAGAATAGGTTTGTTTGCTAGAAACTCTCAGTAAATTGTGTTAAAATATTTTGTCAAAGGTACTTGGAAAGGTACAGATATGATCCGATTAGGTATTTTTTTCTTCTATCTCTACAAAATAAGATAAATGTATCACTTGTGTAACAAATATCTGATTTTAACACATTTTCACTATTGATAGATGCAAAAATAAATCTCTCAATTGAAATATGTCTTGCCTATAAGTTCTGAGATCTGATACCACTGATCCATAAAAACAAAAAAAAAAAGGAGAGGTGAAGGAATTCTGGTGCTGAATGAGCAGGCAGAGGAGGTAAATTGGTTCCATGGCTTCTGCCTTCTTCCATTACGTAACACATTTGCATCAACAAAGTGAGTTTTGTTTAAAAGCTCTTACTTTTGCCAAGCGAACCAGCCACCGTCATTGCTCTTTTCTTCTATTCCAGCTCTTCTTGGTAGTTCTGGGCATTTAATTATTTTTGCTCATTCATAGAAATCTGCCACATCTCATTATTTTGTCACTGCCGCTTTACCAATGTTTGTACATTATGAAATGAATTGAGCTAATAATAGAAGTTGTCATTTTTCCTGTTCCCTGTCTATGGTGGTATCTGTAATGGTGGTTTCTCATCTGTCATGGCAGATGATGTGAGCTATCAGCACACAGTCGGAAAGACCTGACTTTGACTGTTGTCACTGGTGGCAATAATTTAGTTATAGAGTCTCAAATGAGTAGGAGGCACAAATAAAGAGGGTGTGGGATCATGCTGGAAGATTACGTGGAATATCATAGATATTAGTACATGTACGGATGGTAGGAGAGATCTTATTGAGAATTCAAAAAGTCTAAGAGAGAGGATAAGATGGTAGGTTTGCATCTGGGATAGATTGAAGGCAATTTATTTATTTATTTATTTAGTTATACACATTTATTGGAGTATAATTGCTTCACAATGCTGTGTTAGTTTCTGTTGTACAACAGAGTGAATCAGCCATATGCATACATATATCCCCATACCCACTCCCTCTTGAGCCTCCCTCCCATCCTCCCTACTATCCCACCCCTCTAAGTCGTCGTAAAGCACCGAGCTGATCTCCCTGTGCTATGCTGCTGCTTCTCACTAGCTATCGATTTTACATTTGGTAGTGTATATATGTCAATGCTCCTCTCACTTTGCCCCAGCGTCCCCTTCCCCCTGACCTCCATGTCCTCAAGTCCGTTCTCTATGTCTGCATCTTTATTCCTGCCCTGCCACTAGGTTCGTCAGTACCATTTTTTTTAGATTCCATATATATGTGTTAGCATACAGTATTTGTTTTTCTCTTTCTGACTTACTTCACTCTGTACAACAGACTCTAGGTCCATCCACCTCACTACAAATAACTCAATTTTGTTTCTTTTAAGGCTGAGTAATATTCCGTTGTATATACGTATATAAGAAGACACATCTTCTTTAACCATTCATCTGTCGATGGACACTTAGGTTGCTTCCATGTCCTGGCTATTGTAAATAGTGCTGCAGTGAACATTGTGGTACATGTCTCTTTTTGAATTATGGTTTTCTCAGGGTATATGCCCAGTAGTGGGATTGCTGGGTCATATGGTAGTTCTGTTTTTAGTTTTTTAAGGAACCTCCATACTGTTCTCCATAGTGGCTGTATCAATTTACATTCCCACCAACAGTGCAGGAGAGTTCCCTTTTGTCCACACCCTCTCCAGCATTTACTGTTTGTAGATTTTTTGTTGATGGCCATTCTGATCGGTGTGAGGTGATACCTCATTGAAGTTTTGATTTGCATTTCTGTAATGATTAGTGATGTTGAGCATCTTTTCATGCGCCTCTGGTATGGCCTGTATGTCTTGGCCATCTGTATGTCCTCTTTGGTGAAATGTCTATTTAGGTCTTCCACCCATTTTTTGACTGGGTTGTTTGTTTTTTTGATATTGAGCTACATGAGCTGTTTGTATATTTTGGAGATTAATCCTTTGTCTGTTGATTCGTTTGCAAGTATTTTCTCCCATTCTGAGGGTTGTTTTTTCATCTTGTTTATGATTTCCTTTGCTTTTCAAAAGCTTTGAAGTTTAATTAGGTCCCATTTGTTTATTTTTGTTTTAATTTTCATTACTCTAGGAGGTGGGTCAAAAAAGATCTTGCTGTGGTTTATGTCAAAGAGTGTTTTTCCTATATTTTCCTCTACGTTTTATAGTGTTTGGTCTTACATTAAGTCTTCAATCCATTTGGAGTTTATTTTTGTGTATGGTGTTAGGTAGTGGTCTATGGAAGGCAATTTAGCTGGGACATAAGTTGCTTTGTTAATTCACCTGACATTGGTAGCTAGGTAGAATGTAGTTTCTGGGTGATAGTCTTGCTTTTAAATTGGAATTTTCGAGAATAGCGATGAGCAGTCTACCTTGCAGCTGGATATGATGGGACTCTGGTCAGCCTGCTGAGGTGTAAGTGGTCCTCCGGTTTGGGCATTGGGAGTGATTTTTGCTGAGTAGGGGATATTTGCCATTTTCTGTGGATATTTTTGGTTGTCACAACTCGGGTATGACTGGCATCTAGTGAGTGGGTAAAGCCAAGGACACTGCTGAACATCCTACAATGTACTGGACGACCCCTTACAACAAAGGCCCAGATTGTGAATAGTAGCAAGGTTGAGCAACCCTGTATTATAACCAACACCAACAAAGGTCTATTATATGTTTCCTTATTCCCTGTGGATTGAGTAGGCGTATTTGCCATCTTGTCTCTAAAGAATGGCCAGCCTTTAGTAGAAATTTAATGATTGAGAATGCACTTAGCCTTTATTCCTAACAACTCACATTAGGACAAACTTGCATATGCTAGCTTAATTTACAAGACCCTGTTTTTCTGCGCTGCTTCCTTCTTTGTAGTTTTTACACATGATGAGCTTTACTCATCTTTAAGAAAAATTTCCCCATGCCACTTTAGGATAGACAGGCAGTTTGATGTTCGGTTGTTTTTAAGATTTCTTCGTAATGAAGTATTTGGTGTCACTAAGTGTTAAGGCGGTACCTGATTGTAGACTTTATAAAGAGCATCAGAGATGACTAAATGTCACACTTTATCTCCATAGCACATAACTAGGAGAGGAGGAGGTAGAAGGTGGTAGAGAGAAAGGGTAATAGAATTTACACAGCGGCATATACCTAAAGGTAATAAAAATTTTTCGTTACATGGCGTGAACTAGCCCATTAGGGCTAGCATGGCACTGTGCATGTAGATGCTCAATATAAATACCATTTGCTTTTTATTTTAAATAAGGATAATTCTGTGTTACTGACTTAACTAAAATTTAAAGAGTATTCCACTCACAGTTTGTGGGATATTACAAATAATGTGAGATCTCTTAATAATTGCACATAAGTATACTGTAAATTAAACCTTTCATCTAAAACTCTGAAAGAGTTATCTAAACAGCAATTAATTATGCATCTTGGTACTCCTGTGAGCAAAGTAAATTGTTGCTCTCTCTTTCAGAGAGCACGTATTTCCATGAAAGGCTTTGAATGGAAGTTTTTCCCCATGAAATAACATCTCCATAGGGAAAGCATGCTAATCCGTCCGTTAACCATGTCTACGGACTGACTAATTTGGACCATAATCAAGGCTTTGCAGGTGAGAGTGTATACATAATAAGCCAACTACCTACAAAAATATATACCTCCTTTTAAGGCCTTGATGCAGTATAGACTTGAGGCATAATAAGGTAGTATTCTCCAACCAAGAGGAAGATTCTGTGTCTTTGAAGTAGAAATTAATATTTGGATTAGTTAAGGCTCCTTCAGCTTCAAATGACAGAGAACCCAACTCAAACTGGCCTGAGCCAAAGAAGGGAACTTGTTAGCGCATGTATAGGGCTGGCCAAAAAGTTCGTTTGGGTTTTTCCATAATGTCTTATGGAAAAACCTGAACAAACTTTTTGGCCAACCCAATAATTAAAAAGGCTAGTGCTAGGACTATGGGGACTCAAACGGTACTCTTGTCTCCTAGTTTTACCTTCCTGTATTGGCCCCATGCTCTGGGCTGATATGATAGCCCATCATAGATCCAAGCTTACAGTCTCTCAGGTGGCAGGACAGCAGAAAAGGGAACCTGGGAAGTCTCCCTAGGTTTCATTACCTTTGATTGGATCACATCTCTGTCTCTGAATCCGTCCCCCCAGGCAGGAGATGTAACAGCATGAACTGAGCCATGTGCCAAATCTGAATTTGGGTGTAGATTTAACGCCACTTACGGGCTGTGAGTGCAAGAGCAGCGTTCCCTTGAAGAAAATTAGTTATGCAAAAAATAAATCTTTGTCCTAACCCTGTCCTCTTCTGCAGGAGTACCACTGTAACCATTTCTTGTGCTTAAAATTGTGTAAATGTAAAAATCAATATCTTTATTACTGTATATATAGTTGATAGTATCTTAGATGTATTTTTCCCTTGTTTTTATCGTTGACCAATATATTTAACACTCCTCACTTGTGAAGGTCTCCAAGGAAGATCCTATAACTTCTCTTTTAAATCACAGAAATATCCTAAACAGACATTCTGTTTTTTATGAAGTATTTAAGAAATACTAAAAGTGAACACCTAAATGTGTTTAAGGATGATAGTTCTTTAAAGGAAACCTTCCATGAGTCCTTATATAAAGTATATTTCTTATTAGGCTTCATGATATGGTTGAGGTTTTAACACGGCAGAGACTACTTACAGGTCAGTGTTTTTAAGCAAGAGATATTTCTGGAAGAATTAATTGATTTAGACCTTCTTGGCTGCCGTAAGTATAAAATATGAAGTACGGCTTTATATTAGCATTGTCCCTAGTGATGAAAATTGGTTAAAAACACTTATCTTCACTGCGAAATGGATTAAAGACTTAAATGTAAGACCTGAAAGTGTAAAACTCCTAGAAGGAAACATAGGGGAAGAGCTTCTGGACACTGGTGTTGGCAATGATTGCATAGACATGACGTCAAAAAACAAACAAAGCAAAATTAGACAAATAGGGCCATATCAAACTAAAAAGCTTCTGTACAGCAGAGGAAACGGGCAAGAGTGAAAAGGCAATCTACAGGATGGGAGAAAATATTTGCCAGCCTTATATATAATAGGGGATTAATTTCCAAAAATGTAAGTATCTCCAACAACTCAGTATCCAGAAAAAAAATCAAATAACCCAATTAAAAATTGGATAAGGAATTGAATAGACATTTCTTCAAAGAAGACCTGCAAATGGCCAACAGGTATATGAAAAGACGCTCAACGTTACTAATCATTAGGGAAATGCAAATCAAAACCATAATGAGAAACCTCTTCAAACCTCTTAGTTTGGCTATTATCAAAAAAAAAAAAAAAAGACAGACAGCAGGTATTCGTGAGGAGGTGGAGAAACTCAAACCTTACTTCGCTGTTGGTAGGAATGCAAAACAGTGCAGCCGCTGTGAGAAAGAGTATAAAAAGTTAAAATAGAACTACCATATGACTCAGCAATCCCACTTCTGGCTGTTTATTCAAAAGAATTGAAGTTAGATGCTTAAAGATATAACTGCACTTCCATGTTCACTGCAGCACTGTTCAAGATAGCCAAGATCTGGAAATAACCTAAATGTCCATTGATGGTTGAATGGAAACGTGGAATATACAGATAATGGAATATTATTCAGCCTTAAAAAGGAAGGAAATCTAGCAGTATGCAACAATATGGCAGAAACTGAAGGACATTATACAATATGGAAGAAGCCAGTCCCAGAAAAACAGATTATTTCATGATTCCCCTTATATGTGAAATTTAAAACAGTTAAACTCAGAGAAGCAGAGGATAGAACAGTGGTGGCCATGGGCTCGGGGCAGGGGCAGATGGGGAGTTATACTGTTCAACAGAAGTCAAGTTTCAGTTACGCAAGATGATTAAGTTCTAGAGATCTGCTGTACAATGTTGTGCCTGTACTTAATGACACTGTATTCACTTAAATTTTAACAGGGTAGATCTCATGTTACGTGTTCTTACTGCAATAAAAATAAAACAAAAGACAAACCACTTATCCTCTGTAACGCCTGATAGTGAACTTTCTGATATCCGAGTAGTTGTGTCTGTCCTCACATGTTTAATAAGTGATTATCACTTCTTAATAAAGAATGTGTACTTGTTGGTAGACTATTTCTGAGGCTAGTCCAGAAGGTACCCCCCGCCCTTTTTTTTTTTCCAGCCACACTAGCTCATATGGGTAGAAGAACAGAAGTTGGGAATTATGTGGTTTACTGTTGTTTCTAAGGCAGGGAGAGAATCCTGGCTTAAACCAGTAATAGCGATAGACTAGATTGATTTCAGGTACACAAAGACTAAGTATATCTTTGGAGTACTAGGGAAGAAGGACCTGTGTTAGGAGTAAACAGGATCTGGCTAACTGGAGGTATTTAGCTGTCCAGGAATTCTGTAAGACATCTTCTACATAAGATTCTGGATCTTTGCTTTCCTCCAGATTAATGTAGGCACCTTCAACTCAATCCTGACCAAGTCTGTCAAATATTTGATTCCTTCTCCTAATAATGGGATTGGATCTGAAATTATTCTTGTTACCTTATCTGTATTTTCCTTTTTAGTTATTATTATTGGCTTTAAAATTGTAATTACAATATAATTCATATTTCTTGTAAAAATATTTTTAGCAGCACAGTGTTTAATGTAAGAGTGAAAAAGTGTCTTCCATGATCCCATGCCTATTCCTTATAAATAATCAAGGTTAAAGAGTTCATTGTGTGCAATACAGAGGTGGTCTTGGGCTTGGATTAGCAAACTAAGAAGACATGATAGGCTTTACCCAACACCATGTTTACTTAGCTTTAAGGAAGAGTTCAAGACAGGTAATAAATACTGATTGTTAACAAAAATAGTGAACGTCTAGTTACTTCCCAGGAGTGACTTTCAAACATTCTGGTCACTCCGTGTTTGGTGTGCTTCTGACCAGGGAAGACATTGATTCTTGGGTCTCTTGAGCTGCTATGCATTGCTGTAGTTATGAGCTTCCTCAGGGTGTGGGTCTAGTGTCCTTTCTCCAGTGTGGGTGCATCTTATCAATGCTGATCACTGATTACTTGGATAAGCATTCTTGACATAGTAACCTTGGTACAATTCTTAGTTTTATTGAATTAGGCATACTTCTGTATATTCTCTGAGTTGCTGTTGCAAGGAAGATTTGACCAAAAGTTAAAGTTTGAAATAACAATATATCTTACAAGAGATAACATGTAAATACATATAAGAGCTCCTTTTTTTTTTTTTTAATGGTTCCATACAAGGGCCTTGATATATTTTACCAGTATTCAAGTGATGACCATTTAAGTTTGCTAACAGCTTTTTCAGGATTACACATAATATCACAGTGACTATCCTTGTACATACGCCCTTGTGGATTTGGGCAAGTTTTATAGAGGCTACATAGCATTTCTGGATCAAAGGACATACACATTGAAATTTTTAGAAATCTGCCAAACCATCTCTCAAAATTATAATTTTATCAACAGCATGTAAGAGAATATGTTTCCCCATGCTACTTCCTTCTGGTTTTATCTTTGTTGTCCCTCTCCAGTTCCTGAAAAATTTTGTGAGCTTGGTAAAATATATATATAATACTCTATTTTGCATTGGAATCAGCACACTTGGGAATAGCTCAGTCATAGTACTAATAAGTGGCTGATCCAGATTGGAATCAAAATCCTTTATATCTAGTGTTCTTTCAGTTGACTGACACTGAAAAAATGTTTCTTTGATTTTACTTTATTTTTTCTTACATCTTAATACTTGGAACCAATATAATAGTCTACTTTTCAGAAAGTCAAATCATTTCTGTCCATCTTTATTCAACAGAAATTAATGAACTAACCAATTAACCTCTGATTGTGAGTGGAGCTCTTCATTATTTGTCAGTAACAGTAACTTATGCCAGGTTAAAAAAAATATTAGTTTAAGATGTATTTAGTATGCTTATTGGTAGTGCCAATATATAAAGTTGATGTAGAGATTTTAATGTATTTTAATCTTCAGCTGTTTATCAGCCTGATGCATAGTAAATAACTATTCAACCATTGAAACTGTAGTATTTGATAAATCTGCAAAAATTTTGCTGTATGAGCCAATGACATTTTTACATTAAAGATAACTCATGCAGTAACTTCTTTTCATTAAAGCTTGAGACAATTTAAATGATGATGGAGTGAATATATTTTTGAGGCTGATTCGTGATTTATCAAAAATATCTTATTTGAGAATGTCCTCTACTACTGATTTTTTTAGTTGGTCACTTTCATTAATAGTGATTTGTTTACTCAGCTTTCAGATTGCTACCAATGAATTCATGCCAACATTATGTAATACATGCTTGAAATTTTGTTTTCCAAATGCAGTTTTATTTAAGTACATGGAAAATATTTCATTAATAAGATTTAAAAGTGGTAGAGTATATCCTTTTTGTTAAGCTTTATTGACAACAAAACAAAATAGTTTTAGGGACAGACTGGAGCTTGTTTTTTCTTTCAGATGGATTGCACCCCAATCCCAGCTTCTAGGTAATGAAAGAGTGGTCCACAGATTTCATCACGGTTATTTTAACTCTTTTAGCCATTTAAAACAGGAATAGGTGTGGACAAATTTACTTCCTAAGACTTAGGTATTTCTCTTTTATTAAACTGCTCTAAAAATACCAATTTAAGTCTGGGTGTGAGAAATAACAGGCAGGAGAAAACAATTTTGGTATCAAAGTAACACTGATTTTAGCTGAACTAGAGTTAATAATACACAGTTTTATAGATTTGTCCACTGAAATTAATGTCTCCTGTCCCAGTCCTCCCATCGTGTTTCATTGCTTCTGTCATAGCCCTCATCAGCGTCTACAGTGCAATGTATATATGTGCTTCTCTTTCTCCTTTTTCCACAATAGTGTGAGTCTGGAGAACTAGTTCTTTCTGTTATTCATCTTTCTGTTCTGTTTAGGGCCTGCCACATAATAGGTATAAATGTTGAATTCAACTGATATTTGTAAAATAATATAGTGCGAAAACATGACAAGTCGTTCTATTTGATAATCCTTGGCCACTACTTCTAGATTTTCATTTTACTTCAGTGAATCAATTTTACATAAAAAGATCTTACATAAAAAGATACAATAGGCTTGTTAATTTTGTTTACAGAGAAATGTTTTATATACTCTGAGGGTAATTACTGATAGTTTACCATCTGTTTCTATTTATCAGTCTTTTCCATCTCCCTATTCATTTGTTCTACAGCATCTTTTGTATGTGAGATTATCTCTCCATTTAGCTTTTGATGTTTTTGAACTTTTAGTTTTTGGTATTTAGGAAATATGCAGAATATTTTGTGATCTTCTGCAGGTTATGTTTGTGGTATAATTTGAATTTGGGTCCCTTTCCTTAAAGGGAAATATGTGTTGTCGGTAATTGGTAAAATGAGATGTCCCTCTTAGATATCTTGTAAAAACTCTTATTTTTGTTTTGCACTTTTTAAGGACCTTAGGCTTTTCTTTTCTAGAAAAACAATGCTTTTTAGACTTTATTTTCATTCTAACAGGAATGGAGGAAGAGGACTAATGAATGCTTTAGTCTGTTGAATGCTTACTATGTTCCAGTATTGTGATAAGCACTATTATAATTATTAAATCATGAATTGCTTAATAACTCTGTCAAAGGTGATACTATTACCATTTACAGAAGAAGAAGCTGAAGCAAAAAAGGAATTTCTTTTTTTTTTCCCACTTGGCCTCTGTTTTATTTCTGATATAATATAGGACATAGAAAACTATTTTCCGTATATCATTGATTAGTGGAAAATTCTTTGGGACCTTTACTCATGCCAGTACGGTCAATTAGCTATCTTTTCCAATATTCCACCTGTTATTAAACACCTAGAAATTTGGAGGTAGATTTTATAAACACTCTTTTAAATGTGTAGCTAAATTTGCAAAAAGGGAAGGTGATTTCATAAGTGCAATAAAATGAAGAAGTAGCTCAAAAAAATACAGTTGTCTCTTGGTATCCGTGGGAGATTGGTTCCAGGAGCCCCTGAGATATCAAAATCCGCAGATGCTCAAGTCACTAATATAAAACGGTGCAATACAGGAATTCAGCCCCCTTCCACAGATTCAGTAGGGGACCAAATTTGAAACCTTTGGATATGGAGGGCTATAGTTTATTTCTTCTGAAACTGCTGGTGTCCAAGGTCTTTGCTGATTTTTATGACCTAATGATTGGTTTTAACAGCTATGTGGGGACAGAGGCAAGGGTTTGGTCTGTTCAGGGTGAGGAATTAGAACCTTAGACATCTCAGCATTCACTCTTATATCGCCCAGGATTAAAAAAAAAAAAGTTTGATTTGAAACTATTAAAGGATATATTTTTTTTAAATAAAGGGATGAATTGATGCTAAGATACTGACCATTTCTAGGAAACTTAGAAATTAGAGAAGTAACAATGACAAAAATAGTAGACCATGGACTAAGAAAATTTCAAGGAATGATTCACCAGCAGCATCAAATCCTAGGGTGATACTAGGGGAAAAGCACGGTAAGCCAAGAGATAAAAAGGCCCAGTTAGAGAGGCAGCTGGGGCTCTTTTGCCTTATCTGATTATCTTAGTGCTTCCCAAGTTTCAGTCAATTTTGTACCAACTTCTCAATTTTTACAGTCACATATATCTAGATTATTAGTTACTTCATATTTTAAAATAAACTTATGATGTTATGCTAATGATTTATTTTTAAAAGAAATCTTTCATATCACAGTAAAATATGGAAACCCTTAATACCTGCCATAAATAGAAATTTTCTATAAAAATTAGTAAAATAAGGGAGCAAGGGACTTGCCTGGTGGCGCAGTGGTTAAGAATCCACCTGCCATGCTGAGCCTGCGCGTCTGGAGCCTGTGCCCCGCAGCGGGAGGGGCCGCGATGGTGAGAGGCCCGCGCACCGCGATGAGGAGTGGCCCCCACTTGCCGTAACCAGAGAAAGCCCTCGCATGAACCGAAGACCCAACACAGCCAAAAATAAATAAATAAATAAATAAAATAAATAAAATAAATAAAGGGAAAATAATTTGATAAAAAAAAAAAAAAAAAAAAAAAAGAATCCACCTGCCAATGCAGGGGACATGGGTTTGATCCCTGGTCCGGGAAGATCCCACATGCCACAGAGCAACTAAGCCAGTGTGCCGCAACTACTGACCCTGCGCTCTAGAGCCCACAAGCCACAACTACTGAGTCCGTGTGCTGCAACTACTGAAGCCCGCGCACCTAGAGCCCATGCTCCACAACAAGAGAAGCCACCACAATAAGAAGCCCGCACACTGCAACTAGAGAAAGCCCGCGGGCAGCAATGAAGACCCAACGCAGCCAAAAATAAATAAATAAAATAAATAAGGGAGCAAAGTTATAAGCTATGTCCTGTTACCTGTTTTTGAGCCCGAGGCCTACCTTCTGTTATAAAGAAGGAAAAACAAGCTTTAAGAGTTACTGAAGACATCATATACAGTCTTCTCCTTTATTTAATAAGGGGAATTGGAAAAGATGGAAAAAGGAAATACATTTTGTCTTAGGTGATTCTGTCTCGCTTGTGTGTGTGATGTGTAGGATCGTTTTTAGTACCAGCAGTGTCCCTGGCTGAATGTGAAATGATCCAAGGAGGGGAGCATGAGTGTGTGTGTGTGTGTGTGTGTGTGTGTGTGTGTGTGTGTGTGTGTGTGTGTGTGTGTGTGTGTGTCTGAGTGCCTTTTAACGTTCATCCTTTGAAAGATACTGCTCTAAGCTTCCTATATTGAAATATTCTTTGTTTTTTTCTTTTTGCAGCTCTTTTAAGAGCCTGTGCTGATGGAGGTGCCAACCGCTTATATGACGTCACGGAAGGAGAGAGGGAAAGGTATGTTCTTTCAGCCAGTGTCTGTTATATCAGTTCTGCTCTTGAGCTTGTTTTTTTCTCTTCTTGGTAAATGGTGACTGTTCATTTTCCTTCAGATTCTTTTTACAGAAAACCACCTCAGGGAGAGACCTGCTTAACCATGTTGTATTATTTCTTTGCTTTGAATGGTATCTGCTAGTAGAAATAGGCCAATCTTATTCTTATTTAAAAACAAAAAAAAATTCTACTATTTCAAAGTCTCATTAAGTAGCATTATCAAATATCGATATTTGTGAGGACTTTGAACATTGACTAAAATAATGGTAATTTGAGTTTTTATTCAAACAGTTTAAAGGAATACAAACTGATCTCATATAAAAGATATATACTGCTGTAGAAGGTTCAAGATTTTTATATTAGCATTGAGTAAAACTCAGTATAATTTAACTTACTTCTGAGTTATGCACACATATATTTTTAAGAGATAAATAATTTATTTCTTAATGATTTGTTATCTGTGCTCTCTGGTTTTCCTGATCTTTGCATGGTGAGCTATTTTTAGATGTGAGAATACGTTTGGTGAAAGCACGGTTTAAATCTAGCTCATTGCCAGCATGTGTATAGTTCATCCTCTTGGCAAACACAAGAATTTATAGTCTAGATATAAGTAGACTAGCTATGAAATTTACTTCTACTTCTACCATATGTGTTATTAAATGTACTGAAATATTTATAGTTTGAGAAATCACCTCCTTGCTGCAAAAAATAAAAATATTTGATGCAGCATACTGTAGGTGTGAATTAAATACATGTATTTTGAAATGATGTAAAATACATCTTTATGGCATCAAAATTTTTACTTCACATTTTTCATATTGGAGCAGTTTATTTGAAAGCAGCTGATTGCCCATAGGAGGAAGGCATGAGATTGGGCATGTCTGGATGCATTATCAAAGAATATAGCCACAGTGACAGCTAGGAAGACAATTTAAATTCTTAACATTTTGTGCGTCTTTATTTTTAAACTTTATGGATTCCTCTGACTGTATTCTCCAAGACTTGACATGGACAGTGTGTGAAAAAATACTCAAGTATGTGTATAGAAGTGTCTGGGCCAGTTGCTTCAGAGGGGAGCATAATGGCCATGTGGGCAAGATATGAATTGGGGGCTGTTTGTTTCATGCCTATAGTCTGCTTACTGGCCAGCAACCTGGTACTGAGTGCTTTTTCTCTTTGTGGTGGGCGTAGCTCATGAACATAATTATATGAACCAGAGCTGCAAAAGGGTAGTAACACAGTACTTCCCAACTCTTCCTTGATCGTAAGAACCATCTAGAATGCCTATGAAAAAATAGATTTCTGTACTGATTAATTTTAGTGGATTGGGCTGGCCACTAGTAAGAAGTATAACATCCAACACGTTTACTCACACTTGAAAGCAATGTACGTCGCCAGATTTGGGAATGGGTGCCATTATTTTTGCCCACATTTCGAAATAATCATTTCTTATGTTTCTTAACACATTTATAAGTAATCTTACGGAAATCTTCCAAGAAGATTTATATGATTTATCTAGCATCCATTTGTCCATGTATGAAGATGTTTAAGAAGAAAATGTATTTGTTGTTGATTTTCGAGTTGTAATAACGTGTTTGCCGTGATGCATAGTCTGATGCTTAGGGACGTGGCTGGCTGGGGTGAAGACAGAGTCCCTAATAGGGAGATGAGTGAAGCTAACTGCTTCATGTGGGAATTAAAAGTCTTGGAATAAATCTCATTAAATCCAAACCCTACCCAGTTAAACTAACTGGACATAGGTGACTAAACATGGTTCCTATGAACTGTATTTTTAACAGAAAGGCTTTACAATGGAGATGGAAAAAATATTCATGAGTTTTGAAAAGCCAAGTTAGGGTTGTGGACCACTGCTTCGCTTGTTCTTACTATTTTATTTATTCAGTGTGCTAATCTACAATGTAATACCTTATAATTATGCAATAAAACACGAATATGTAGAGAATCATCTCCAGTTGAAGAAAAAGTGAGATCTTCACACATTAGGAACAGAAAGAAGGAAGGCTGATGTAGGCAGTAACAGAGGAGAGCAGGGTTTGCCGAGGGATAGCGCTGAAGCAAAACTCAGTGGTGACCTTACGTCTGATCCTGTACCGAATGCATTCAGTCTTCTACATCTTTCACAAATGTTTGTCTTTGTTTCTACTTTGAAAGTCACCTCTCTCCATTTACCAGGTGTTTTTTTTTTTTTTTAAATAAAGAAGCCCTTAATGTTTTTGTTTATTGTGAAAACAATTCATGATGATTTGAGTATATGCTAGTGAGCTGGGAGAAACAAAAAGAAAAAAATAAAAATTATCTGTTATTGGGACTTCTTTGGTGGTGCAGTGGTTAAGAATCCGCCTGCCAATGTAGGGGACACGGGTTCGATCCCTAGTCCAGGAAGATGCCACATGCTGTGGAGCAGCTAAACCCGTGCGCCACAACTACTGAGCCTGTGCTCTAGAGCCCGTGAGCCACAACTACTGAGGTTGCGTGCTGCAACTCCTGAAGCCCAAGCACCCTAGGGCCCATGCTCCGCAACAAGAGAAGCCACCTCAATGAGAAGCCCGCGCACTGAAATGAAGAGTAGCCCCTGCTTGCTGCAACTAGAGAAAGCCTGTGCGTAGCAACAAAGACCCAGTGCAGCCAAAAAAAAAAAGAAAATTATGTTATTTTTTCCTAAGTAGCAAAGAGTTGCATTGAGTTCTGCCATTTGGAGTTCAGAAAATATGACTAATTTTTCTTGCTCAAGTGAATGTAAGCTCAATGAATGTAAAGTCCCTTGTGCCTAGAAAATTGCCTGAGAATATTAGATACTCAAAAAATATTTGTTAATAAGTATTTGATTACAGTTACTCTGTTCTCTCTCACTGTAAGGTTTTGAGTGACTTTGATTGATGACCTGTGTATTTTCAATAACTAGATTACCTCTGCTCTGAGAGCTGATAGGTTCTGATTCGGGTGTGTGTTCAGTCTGTACATCAAACTGAGGCAGGGTGAAGACCCAGTCAAGGAGACATAGAATGGGTGCCGCCAATGATATTTGGATCCTAGCTGTGGTTGTGGACTTGAGATTAAAGAGGAAGACATTTTATGAAGACTCAGTCTTTGTACTGTACTCCTGTACCCTTAACTGACTGTCTTCCTAACCCCAGATGTCTGTTTTTGGAAATGTGGGGTAGTAAGTTTGGGTATCAGATGTGTGGACTAATACCCCCAATTCTGCAGCTCCAGCTGATACTGACTCAAGTCTCATGTTTATATTCTGGTAGTGGTCTGTGATGAAAAAGTCCATTGGTGGGCTCACAACATCTGCCTCCTGTCTTCTCCCAAGTAGGTAAAACCCGTTGGTCAGAACCAGGATGGAGAAGCCTGGCCCCATGATCAGAATAATCACAGGATACAGAGATGAGGGTGAAAAAATAGAAGAGAAGCAGGGTAAGATTTGCTAGGAAGATTTTATGGAGCAGATTTTTTTCTTGCTCATCACTGATAGGCGTTGGAGGTTTGTTTTGTTTTTCTAGCGATGATTTTATTGACACTGTATTAGATTAGAAAAGTGTGAACTGTCCACAGCAAAGAATATTGCACGATTGTTATTTGCATGTACTAGGTAAATAAAAGTGATGATGGGAGGGTTATGCACTCCCCCCCCGCCCCCAACCACCATTGCTCTCCTCCATCGCCCCAAGTTAGTTCTTTTTCTGCATCTTTAACAGATACTGTAAGAGAAGAGCAGTTGTTGCTCTAGTCAGTTTTTAACCAGGGTCCAGAAAGTTGTCAACTATGACAGTAATTACCAATGTTTTCCACCATAATGAATATTAAAAAACAGACAGAGAAGTGCACAAGTTATAATGATACAGCTCAATGAATTTTCACATAGGGGAGCACAGCAGTGTAAACAGTACTGAGATCAGTAAGTAGAGTATTATCCCGGCATTGCCGAAGCCTCCGTCCTGCTCCCTGTCATCACCCGCTCCCCGCAGAGGAAACTGCTGTCTGACCTAATTAATGTTACTTTGGGGCTTTATAAAATAGAATCATAATATATTGAATTTTGAGTGGATGGACATTTTTTGGGATAAAGACTCCATAGCTCTCTGAATCTGAAAAAAAGATGAAGAAACATTGCTGGAGGTTCTCACGGGAGAATTATAGTCACACTGATTATGGTAAGAGATGAAGGAAGTAATGGAGTCAAGTACAAGAGAATAAAGAATTGTACAGAAACAGTCACAAAATCGATGATACAACATAAGTAGTCTGACAATATGGGAGAAATCATTTATATTGATCATTTAAAAAAATAATGACTTTAAAGGTAGGTAAGCATTTTTAAACCCTGTTCTATTAGAATCTAGTTAAGGTAAACTGACTAAAAAAAAAGAGAAAGCTTTGGAATGAGATACAATCTCTCTAGAATAACCCAATGGCAGGAATAAGAATGTAGCATTTAACTTGTGATTCGTTCATTCATTCATTCATTCAAGCATTCATTGAATTCCTTTTGCAGTTAGATATTTTGATGGTTACTGTGAATATATAAATAAATAAAATATAGTTCCTGCCCCCAAGAAACTTACAGTATAATAGAAGTAAAGAGGAAATTAGCATTCAGTGTGGTAGATTATAAAGCACATAATGCGAAAAGCTCTAGTTCTGTGTGATGGGTTCTATGACAAAGGAAAGCATGGGTGTGGACCATTAAACTAGAATGGGGGTGTTAGAAAATATTCTGAGGATCCTAATGGAGTGTAAAAGGTTAGTTAGGGCCCCAGCGTGTGGTGTGTGTTTGTGTGTTTGTGTGTGTGTGTGTGTGTGTGAGAGAGGTTACTGGGGAGAGGTGGAGCATTTCTCCTTTGTCTCCTGGATAAAATCTAAACTCATTTCCGTGAGAATCAGGGTGTGGCTTTTGCTGATGTTGTCAGCCGTGCCTTGTCTTCTCCCAAGTCCTTTCTCCTCACTGCCTGTGCCCAGGGCCCTTTCTCAGGCTGATCTTCAGCTTGTTCACATTGGTACCACCCATAATCCATTCTGATTGTCTGGCAGTCCATTCTGATTGGTCAGAGCTTATAGATCCTTTGCTGTACTGATGTTCAGATGGTTTTAGTAGCATATGCTAGTGTTGTTTTGTTTTGTTTTGTGTTTTGTAGTAAAACTATCCATGCAGCTGTGCTCAATGAAATGCTGTCTGCCCCATGAGGGCTTCCTCTCCTTCCAGCCCGATGGGACTTGGACGTCTCTTACATCTTGTAATACTTTTAAATGTACAATGTTATATTCACATTTTACCTTGATTTAGAGCTGTAAGGACGTATATCTTTTACTAGGTCGTAAATTTCTAGTGCTCTATTGTCCTTTAACTTTGCATAATACTTTGTAATTATTTACCTTCTCATTTTATCTTGTGATTTAGCTATGTGTAGATGTATCTTATCTCCCTCATTAGGTGGTGAACTCCTGGAAGGCAGTGATCATAATTAATCTTCTTTATGTGCCTTATAATATCCAGTACACTAATGAGCACCCAAGAATTTATTGAATTAATGATTTTTCTTTGATATCTTGGCAGAAATGTCACAAAGACGAAACTTTTCTTTTTTACAGCCAGGGTTTCTAAGATACAGTATCAGGTACTAGAAGTATCTTGATACTAGAGAAGAAACTTCAGGGATATATATAAATATAAATATATATTTTAATATTATTAGCATGTATAAATCATAAATGTCTTGTATCTAAAAAGATTATCCATTTTTTGTCTGAAATCATGAATAGTAATATGTCCCACTTATTTCCAGAATGTCTTATATTACACTGTATTCTTTTTTTATGTAATATTTTATTTTTTTAATTATTTTTTTAACATCTTTATTGAAGTATAATTGCTTTACATTGTTGTGTTAGTTTCTGCTGTATAACAAAGTGAATCAGCTCTATGTGTATATATATCCCCATATCCCTTCCCTATTGTGTCTCCCTCCCACCCTCCCTATCCCACCCCTCCAGGTGGTCACAAAGCACCGAGCTGTATCTCCCTGTGCTATGCGGCTGCTTCCCACTAGCTATCTATTTTACATTGTACATTGTTTTACATTATTTGTACATTGTATTCTAATTCCTACTTAAATGACTCTTTTATCGTGAAACTAAGGTCCTTGCCTTTGAATTTATTGGCATTTTGATGCTAAATGTGAGAGGTTTTCTTTTTAAATTGTGATTCTGTGGGACTTTGAGAATCTGAAACTCACAGCATAATAGTCTGAGAAATAGATATGAATTTTGGTGTCATTAATGTGTAGGAATTTGAAATGGGGGGAGTGTTGTTTTTAGATTAGTTTTCTCACAGTAATTGATGAATATAGCATCCTGACTGGGAAGTCCTAAAGAAGATTATTTTTATATAAACAATGTTCTATTTGAGCTTAGTTGGTTAGGAGTTGGTCTTCTCTTTCATTTAAAAGATTAGCACCCAACAAAAATTCCCTGAATTCATACAAATGACCAATCAATGAAACATGGATTAATAAGGGGTAGGATGAGGATGACCTGGGTGCTTAAATAGAAAAGCAAGATTCATTCTTGATTTCTTATGCCTCTCCATTAATTTTCTCACAGTTAAGATTTCGGACTTTCTAGCTTTATATAGTCTTGCAACTTTCTCATCACAGATTAGTACTGTTACCAAACCAAACTTGGGTCCACTTGCCCGCCACACAGCAAAGCCAAACCGCTGACACAGGGTTGTGGTGAATGAAAGTACAGCGTTTATTCAGGGTGCCAAGCAAGGAGAATGGATAGCTCGTGCTAAAAAGACTTGAACTCCCTGATGGCTTTCAGGGAAGGGTTTTTAAAGTCGACCCTTGGGGTGAGGGCTACACCAGCATGCCTTTCTTCTGATTGGTTGGTGGTGAGGTAATAGGATGATGTTTCAGGAATCTTAATCATCAACCTTCTGGTTCCAACCAACCTGGGGTCCAGTGCTTGTGGTCAGCAAGTAGTCACCATCCTCCACCTGGGTTGGCAGAAGTCTTATTTCCTGTAGAACAACGCAAAGATTTGCATCAGGTTGTTATGGATATCCCTTGAGGAGGAACTAGGACTCTGTGCTATGCCTACACTATTGTTTCTTGACTGCTTTTCCTTTGTTTCTGCATTCCCTCACTTCGCTAATTAGTTACCACTTTGGAACTCAGGGAAGGCCTCGGAGACTACAGCCCTTTTCTACAAACAAGAAATGGGGGACACAGAGGGGCTTTTGTACCTGGGAGAGCCCTGCAGGGTCCTTGCTCAGTTTCAGTCCCCACTTTTCTTTGATACTCATCAATCCTGAGGGGAACCGGGGTGGGACAAGAAAAGGAATCAGGTTTTGGATAGAGAGGCTAATCATAAACTGAGCAGAGAAACTGGGTTTTAGGGGGACTCGGTTTTAGTACCACTTTTCAGAGTAACCGAGTGGGAATAAAGGATGACTATTGTAACTCTCTTTCTAAAGCTAACTGTGCCCCAGCTAAACCACTTTCAAAGTATAATTTAAATAACTGAATCAAGTGGGAGACTAGCTCTTCTTACAAATTAGCTTCTAAAGCCTTTATCAATATAATTAAACCAGGCATCTGGAAGCAAGTTATCTGATACACCCATGAAGGAATCAATGACTTGTCTGTCTACATATGAGTAACTTTAACGATTTGTGCTCTCAGTCCCTTTCTTTGCAGGCAGGTAGCCATGGCATCTAGAATGGGAATTGTGTAGTGAGAGTGTGCATGGACTTATTAGTTAGGTCAGCATTCAGAATCCAATTCTGTGACTTCATTACTGTGAGATGTTTTGCAAGTAATTTCACCTCCTTGGGCTGTAGTTTCTTGAAAACTGACATTTGAGGGAGAGATCTAGCTTCTGGATTATTCAGAGAATTCTTTTTTAAAAAAATTTTTTTAAATTTTATTTTTTCATACAGCAGGTTCTTATTAATCATCAGTTTTATACACATCAGTGTATTCATGTCAATCTCAATCGCCCAATTCACCACCACACCACCATCCCCACCCCCCCCGTGGCTTTCCCCCCTTGGTGTCCGTACGTTTGTTCTCTACATCTGTGGCTCAACTTCTGCCCTGCAAACCAGTTCATCTGTACCATTTTTCTAGGTTCCACATACATGCGTTAATATACGATATTTGTTTTTCTCTTTCTGACTTACTTCACCCTGTATGACAGTCTCTAGATCCATCCACGTCTCAACAAATGACCCAGTTTTGTTCCTTTTTATGGCTAATATTCCATTGTATATATGTACCACAACTTCTTTATCCATTCATCTGTTGATGGGCATTTAGTTTGCTTCCATTAACTGGCTATTATTGTAAATAGTGCTGCAATGAACATTGGGGTGCATGTGTCTTCTTTTTTTTTTTTTTTTTTTTTTTTTTTTTTTTTTTTTTTTTACACACACACACACTGTATTTTATTTTTATAAGAGATAGATAGACTGACACCAAGCATTGTACATGGATGACCACAACAAAAGCAACAATGATTGCAATTACCAAACATGAAACACACTTATACTATGTCATAACATTGACATTCAGTCCAGTAATCCTCCACTGTAACAGCTCCTTTACTTTGCAGTGAAAATTGATTTGTATATTCTTTTCCTCTGAGTCCTTGTGGGATTTTTTTTTTTTTTTAATTCAGACAGAAAGTCACAAAAATTATACTCATCCTCATCAGTTCACTCAGTCCCATGTAATTAATTTCTTTTTTTTCATCTTGATCTTTTGTTAGCACTTTTATGAGTTCATCAGTTTTTCATTAGAGTTCTGAAAATGCTTATTCATTCAGTTCAGCAGTACAGTCAGTTACCAGAAACCTGTACTTGTCAGAGTCTTTTCCATGAATTTCTTGAAGATGAAACTCTTTTATAGGAACATATTTGCAAAATCATCAGAGTACACCCAGAACTGTCTGTAAATGACAAAAGACTTAAAAATGACCATGGTTAAAGATTTGATGAAAGTTCATAATAATGCAGTTGACAAGAAAATTAGTTATTTCTGAGATATACATTTTAAAGTAATAACTAGGATTATTACTTATAACATTATACCAGAACATATAAGATTTTTAGACGTTTCCTGTAATGTCTGAAACATTTATATTAACATATTTCCATACAAATACAAATATAAGATTTTTAGAAATTTCATGTAATGTCTGAAACATTTATATTAACATATTTCCATACATATTTCCATACAAATACAAATATAAGATTTTTAGAAATTTCATGTAATGTCTGAAACATTTATATTAACATATCTCCATACATATTTCCATACAAATACAAATATAAGATTTTTAGAAATTTCATGTAATGTCTGAAACATTTATATTAACATATTTCCATACATATTTCCATACAAATACAAATATAAGATTTTTAGAAATTTCATGTAATGTCTGAAACATTTATATTAACATATTTCCATACATATTTCCATACAAATACAAATATAAGATTTTTAGAAATTTCATGTACTGTCTGAAACATTTATATTAACATATTTCCATACATATTTCCATACAAATACAAATATAAGATTTTTAGAAATTTCATGTAATGTCTGAAACATTTATATTAACATATTTCCATACAAATAACCCAATGAAAGTTTAGTATTAGTTGTTTTGTTTGTTTTTTTATACTGCAGGTTCTTATTAGGCATCAGTTTTATACACATCAGTGTATACATGTCAATCCCAATCGCCCAATTCAGCACATCACCATCCCCACCTCATCGCAGTTTTCCCCCCTTGGTGTCCATATGTCCATTCTCTACATCTGTGTCTCAACTTCTGCCCTGCAAACTGGCTCATCTGTACCATTTTTCTACGTTCCACATACATGCATTAACATACGATATTTGTTTTTCTCTTTCTGACTTACTTCACTCTGTATGACAGTCTCTAGATCCATCCACTTCTCAACAAATGACTCAATTTCGTTCCTTTTTATGGCTGAATAATATTCCATCATATATATGTACCACAACTTCTTTATCCATTCGTCTGTTGATGGGCATTTAGGTTGCTTCCATGACCTGGCTATTGTAAATAGTGCTGCAATGAACATTCGGGTGCATGTGTTTTTTTGAATTACGGTTTTCTCTGGGTATATGCCCAGTAGTGGGATTGCTGGGTCATATGGTAATTCTATTTTTAGTTTTTTAAGGAACCTCCATATTGTTCTCCATAGTGGCTGTATCAATTTACATTCCCACCAACAGTGCAAGAGGGTTCCCTTTTCTCCACACCCTCTCCAGCATTTGTTGTTTGTAGATTTTCTGATGATGCCCATTCTAACAGGAGTGAGGTGATACCTCATTGTAGTTTTGATTTGCATTTCTCTAATTAGTGATGTTGAGCATCTTTTCATGTGCTTCGTGGCCGTCTGTATGTCTTCTTTGGAGAAATGTCTATTTAGGTCTTCTGCCCATTTTTGGATTGGGGTGTTTGTTTCTTTGATATTGAGCTGAATGAGCTGTTTATATATTTTGGAGATTAATCCTTTGTCCGTTGATTCATTTGCAAATATTTTCTCCCATTCTGAGGGTTGTCTTTTCGTCTTGTTTATGGTTTCCTTTGCTGTGCAAAAGCTTTGAAGTTTCATTAGGTCCCACTTGTTTATTTTTGTTTTTATTTCCATTACTCTAGGAGGTGGATCGAAAAAGATCTTGCTGTGATTTATGTCAAAGAGTGTTCTTCCTATGTTTTCCTCTAAGAGTTTTATAGTGTCCAGTCTTATATTTAGGTCTCTAATCCATTTTGAGTTTATTTTTGTGTATGGTGTTAGGGAGTATTCTAATTTCATTCTTTTACATGTGGCTGTCCAGTTTTCCCAGCACCACTTATTGAAGAGACTGTCTTTTCTCCATTGTATATCTTTGCCTCCTTTGTCATAGATTAGTTGACCATAGGTGCGTGGGTTAATCTCTGGGCTTTCTATCTTGTTCCATTGATCTATGTTTCTGTTTTTGTGCCAGTACCATATTGTCTTGATTACTGTAGCTTTGTAGTATAGTCTGAAGTCAGGGAGTCTGATTCCTCCAGCTCCATTTTTTTGCCTCAAGACTGCTTTGGCTATTCGGGGTCTTTTGTGTCTCCATACAAATTTTAAGATGATTTGTTCTAGCTCCGTAACAAATGCCATTGGTAATTTGATAGGGATTGCATTGAATCTGTAGATTGCTTTGGGTAGTATACTCATTTTCACAATGTTGATTCTTCCAATCCAAGAACATGGTATATCTCTCCATCTGTTGGTATCATCTTTAATTTCTTTCATCAGTGTCTTATAGTTTTCTGCATACAGGTCTTTTGTCTCCCTAGGTAGGTTTATTCCTAGGTATTTTATTCTTTTTGTTGCAATGGTAAATGGGAGTGTTTCCATAATTTCTCTTTCAGATTTTTCATCATTAGTGTATAGGAATGCAAGAGATTTCTGTGCATTAATTTTGTAACCTGCAACTTTACCATATTCATTAATTAGCTCTAGCAGTTTTCTGGTGGCAGTTTTAGGATTCTCTATGTATAGTATCATGTCATCCGCAAACAGTGACAGTTTTACTTCTTCTTTTCCAATTTGTATTCCTTTTATTTCTTTTTCTTCTCTGATTGCCGTGGCTAGGACTTCCAGAACTATGTTGAATAATAGTGGTGAGAGTGGACATCCTTGTCTCGTTCCTGATCTTAGAGGAAATGCTTTCAGTTTTTCACCATTGAGAATGATGTTTGCTGTGGGTTTGTCATATATGGCCTTTATTATGTTGAGGTAGGTTCCCTCTATGCCCACTTTCTGGAGAGTTTTTATCATAAATGGGTGTTGAATTTTGTCAAAAGCTTTTTCTGCATCTATTGAGATGATCATATGGTTTTTATTCTTCAATTTGTTAATATGGTGTATCACATTGATTGATTTGCGTATATTGAAGAATCCTTGCATCCCTGGGATAAATCCCACTTGATCGTGGTGTATGATCCTTTTAATGTGTTGTTGGATTCTGTTTGCTAGTATTTTGTTGAGGATTTTTGCATCTATATTCATCAGTGATATTGGTCTGTAATTTTCTTTTTTTGTAGTGTCTTTGTCTGGTTTTGGTATCAGGGTGATGGTGGCCTCATAGAATGAGTTTGGGAGAGTTCCTTCCTCTGCAATTTTTTGGAGGAGTTTGAGAAGGATGGGTGTTAGCTCTTCTCTAAATGTTTGATAGAATTCACCTGTGAAGCCATCTGGTCCTGGACTTTTGTTTGTTGGAAGATTTTTAATCACAGTTTCAATTTCATTACTTGTGATTGGTCTGTTCATATTTTCTGTTTCTTCCTGGTTCAGTCTTGGAAGGTTATACCTTTCTAAGAATTTGTCCATTTCTTCCAGGTTGTCCATTTTATTGGCATAAAGTTGCTTGTAGTAGTCTCTTAGGATGTTTTGTATTTCTGCGGTGTCTGTTGTAACTTCTCCTTTTTCATTTCTGATTTTATTGATTTGAGTCCTCTCCCTCTTTTTCTTGATGAGTCTGGCTAATGGCTTATCAATTTTGTTTATCTTCTCAAAGAACCAACTTTTAGTTTTATTGATCTTTGCTATTGTTTTCTTTGTTTCTATTTCATTTATTTCTGCTCTGATCTTTATGATTTCTTTCCTTCTGCTAACTTTGGGTTTTGTTTGTTCTTCTTTCTCTAGTTTCTTTAGGTGTAAAGTTAGATTGTTTACTTGAGATTTTTCTTGTTTCTTTAGGTAGGCTTGTATAGCTATAAACTTCCCTCTTAGAACCGCTTTTGCTGCATCCCATAGGTTTTGGGTCGTCGTGTTTTCATTGTCATTTGTCTCTAGGTATTTTTTTATTTCCTGTTTGATTTCTTCAGTGATCTCTTGGTTATTTAGTAACGTATTGTTTAGCCTCCATGTGTTTGTCTTTTTTACGTTTTTTTCCCTGTAATTCATTTCTAATCTCATAGCGTTGTGGTCAGAAAAGATGCTTGATATGATTTCAATTTTCTTAAATTTACTGAGGCTTGATTTGTGACCCAAGATGTGATCTATCCTGGAGAATGTTCCGTGTGCACTTGAGAAGAACGTGTAATCTGCCGTTTTTGGATGGAATGTCCTATATATATCAATTAAATCTATCTGGTCTATTGTGTCATTTAAAGCTTCTGTTTCCTTATTTATTTTCATTTTGGATGATCTGTCCATTGGTGTAAGTGAGGTGTTAAAGTCCCCCACTATTATTGTGTTACTGTCGATTTCCTCTTTTATAGCTGTTAGCAGTTGTGTTATGTATTGAGGTGCTCCTATGTTGGGTGCATATATATTTATAATTGTTATATCTTCTTCTTGGATTGATCCCTGGATCATTATGTAGTGTCCTTCCTTGTCTCTTGTAACATTCTTTATTTTAAAGTCTATTTTATCTGATATGAGTATAGCTACTCCAGCTTTCTTTTGATTTCCATTTGCATGGAATATCTTTTTCCATCCCCTCACTTTCAGTCTGTATGTGTCCCTAGGTCTGAAGTGGGTCTCTTGTAGACAGCATATATATGGGTCTTGTTTTTGTATCCATTCAGCCAGTCTATGTCTTTTGGTTGGGGCATTTAATCCATTCACGTTTAAGGTAATTATCGATATGTATGTTCCTATGACCATTTTCTTAATTGTTTTGGGTTTGTTTTTGTAGGTCCTTTTCTTCTCTTGTGTTTCCCACTTAGAGAAGTTCCTTTAGCATTTGTTGTAGAGCTGGTTTGGTGGTGCTGAATTCTCTTAGCTTTTGCTTGTCTGTAAAGCTTTTGATTTCTCCATCAAATCTAAATGAGATCCTTGCTGGGTAGAGTAATCTTGGTTGTAGGTTCTTCCCTTTCATCACTTTAAGTATTTCATGCCACTCCCTTCTGGTTTGCAGAGTTTCTGCTGAGAAATCAGCTGTTAACCTTATGGGGGTTCCCTTGTATGTTATTTGTCGTTTTTCCCTTGCTGCTTTCAATAATTTTTCTTTGTCTTTAATTTTTGCCACTTTGATTACTATGTGTCTCGGCGTGTTTCTCCTTGAGTTTATTCTGTATGGGACTCTCTGCGCTTCCTGGACTTGGGTGGCTATTTCCTTTCCCATGTTAGGGAAGTTTTCGATTATAATCTCTTCAAATATTTTCTCTGGTCCTTTCTCTCTCTCTTCTCCTTCTGGGACCCCTATAATGCGAATGTTGTTGCGTTTAATGTTGTCCCAGAGGTCTCTTAGGCTGTCTTCATTTCTTTTTATTCTTTTTTCTTTAGTCTGTTCCGCAGCAGTGAATTCCACCATTCTGTCTTCCAGGTCACTTATCCGTTCTTCTGCCTCAGTTATTCTGCTATTGATTCCTTCTAGTGTAGTTTTCATTTCAGTTATTGTATTGGTCATCTCTGTTTGTTTGTTCTTTAATTCTTCTAGGTCTTTGTTAATCATTTCTTGCATCTTCTCAATCTTTGCCTCCATTCTTATTCCGAGGTCCTGGATCATCTTCACTATCATTATTCTGAATTCTTTTTCTGGAAGGTTGCCTATCTCCACTTCATTTAGTTGTTTTTCTGGGGTTTTTTCTTGTTCCTTCATCTGGTACATAGCCCTCTGCCTTTTCATCTTCTCTGTCTTTCTGTAACTGTGGTTTTTGGTCCACAGGCTGCAGGATTGTAGTTTTTCTTGCTTCTGTTGTCTGCCCTCTGGTGGTTGAGGCTATCTAAGAGGCTTGATGGGAGGCTCTGGTGGTGGGTAGAGCTGACTGTTGCTGTGGCGGTCAGAGCTCAGTAAAACCTTAATCCACTTGACTGTTGATGGGTGGGGCTGGGTTCCCTCCCTGTTGCTGTGGCGATCAGAGCCCAGTAAAACCTTAATCCACTTGACTGTTGATGGGTGGGGCTGGGTTCCCTCCCTGTTGGTTGTTTTGCCTGAGGCAACCCAACACTGGAGCCTACCCGTGCTCTTTGGTGGGGTTAATGGCAGACTCTGGGAGGGCTCACGCCAAGGAGAACTTCCCAGGACCTCTGCTGCCAGTGTCCTTATCCCCACGGTGAAACAGAGCCACCACTCGCCTCTGCAGGAGACCCCCCAACACCAGCAGGTACGTCTGGTTCAGTCTCCCCCAGGGTCACTGCTCCTTCCCCTGGGTCCCGATGCACACATTACTTTGTGTGTGCCCTCCAAGAGTGGGGTCTCTGTTTCCCCCAGTCCTGTCACAGTCCTGCAATCAATTCCCACTAGACTTCAAAGTCTGATTCTCTAGGAATTCCTCCTCCCTTTGCCGGACCCCCAGGTTGGGAAGCCTGAGGTGGGGCTCAGAACCTTCACTCCAGTGGGTGGACTTCTGTGGTATAAGTGTTCGCCAGTCTGTGAGTCACCCACCCAGCAGTTATGGGATTTGATTTTACTCTGATTGAGCCCCTCCTACCGTCTCACTGTGGCTTCTCCTCTGTCCTTGGACGTGGGGTGTCCTTCTTGGTGAAGTCCAGGGTCTTCCTGTCAATGATTGTCCAGCAGCCAGTTGTGATTCTGGTGCTCTCGCAAGAGGGAGTGAGAGCACGTCCTTCTACTCCGCCATCTTGGTTAATCTTCGCATGTGTCTTCTTGAATTATGGTTTTCTCTGGGTATATGCCCAGTAGTGGGATTACTGGATCATATGGTAATTCTATTTTTAGTTCTTTAAGGAACCTCCATACTGTTCTCCATAGTGGCTGTATCAATTTACATTCCCACCAACAGTGCAAGAGGGTTCCCTTTTCTCCACACCCTCGCCAGCATTTGTTGTTTGTAGATTTTCTGATGATGCCCATTCTAACTGGTGTGAGGTGATACCTCATTGTAGTTTTGATTTGCATTTCTCTAATAATTAGTGATGTTGAGCAGCTTTTCACGTGCTTCTTGGCCATCTGTATGTCTTCTTTGGAGAAATGGCTATTTAGGTCTTCTACCCATTTTTGGATTGGGTTGTTTGTTTCTTTAATATTGAGCTGCATGAGCTGTTTATATATTTTGGAGAGTAATCCTTTCTCCGTTGATTCGTTTGCAAATATTTTCTCCCATTCTGAGGGTTGTCTTTTTGTCATGTTTATGGTTTCCTTTGCTGTGCAAAAGCTTTGAAGTTTCATTAGGTCCCACTTGTTTATTTTTGTTTTTATTTCCATTACTCTAGGAGGTGGGTCAAAAAAGATCTTGCTGTGATTTGTGTCAAAGTGTGTTCTTCCTATGTTTTCCGCTAAGAGTTTTATAGTGTCTGGTCTTATAGTTAGGTCTCTAATCCATTTTGAGTTTATTTCTGTGTATGGTGTTAGGGAGTGTTCTAATTTCATTCTTTTACATGTATCTGTCCAGTTTTCCCAGCACCACTTATTGAAGAGACTGTCTTTTCTCCATTGTATATCTTTGCCTCCTTTGTCATAGCTTAGTTGACCATAGGTGCGTGGGTTTATCTCTGGGCTTTCTATCTTGTTCCATTGATCTATGTTTCTGTGTTTGTGCCAGTAACATATTGTCTTGATTACGGTAGCTTTGTAGTATAGTCTGAAGTCAGGGAGTCTGATTCCTCCAGCTCTGTTTTTTTTCCCTCAAGACTGCTTTGGCTATTCAGGGTCTTTTGTGTCTCCATACAAATTTTAAGATTTTTTGTTCTAGTTCTGTAAAAAATGCCATTGGTAACTTGATAGGGATTGCATTGAATCTGTAGATTGCTTTGGGTAGTGTAGTCATTTTCACAATGTTGATTCTTCCAATCCAAGAACATGGTATGTATCTCCATCTTTTGGTATCATCTTTAATTTCTTTCATTAGTGTCTTATAGTTTGCTGCATACAGGTCTTTTGTCTCCCTAGGTAGCTTTATTCCTAGGCATTTTATTCTTTTTGTTGCAGTGGTAAATGGGAGTGTTTCCTTAATTTCTCTTTCAAATTTTTCATCATTAGTGTATAGGAATGCAAGAGATTTCTGTGCATTAATTTTGTATCCTTCAACTTTACCAAATTCATTGCTTAGCTCTAGTAGTTTTCTGGTGGCATTTTTAGGATCCTCTATGTATAGTATCATGTCATCTGCAAACAGTGACAGTTTTACTTCTTCTTTTCCAAGTTATATTCCTTTTATTTCTTTTTCTTCTCTGATTGCTGTGGCTAGGACTTCCAAAACTATGTTGAATAATAGTAGCGAGAGTGGACATCCTTGTCTTGTTCCTGATCTTAGAGGAAATACTTTCAGTTTATCACCATTGAGAATGATGTTTGCTGTGGGTTTGTCATATATGCCCTTTATTATGTTGAGGTAGGTTCCCTCTATGCCCACTTTCTGGAGAGTTTTTATCATAAATGGGTGTTGAATTTTGTTGAAAGCTTTCTCTGCATCTATTGAGATGATCATATGGTTTTTATTCTTCAGTTTGTTCATATGGTGTATAACACTGATTGATTTCTGTATGTTGAAGAATCCTTGCACCCCTGGGATAAATCCCACTTGATTATGGTGTATGATCCTTTTAATGTGTTGTTGGATTCTGTTTGCTAGTATTTGGTTGAGGATTTTTGCATCTATATTCATCAGTGATATTGGTCTCTAATTTTCTTTTTTTGTAGTATCTTTGTCTGGTTTTGGGATCAGGGTGATGGTGTCCTCATAGAATGAGTTTGGAAGTGTTTCTTCCTCTGCAATTTTTTGGAAGAGTTTGAGAAGGATGGGTGTTAGCTCTTCTCTAAATGTTTGATAGAATTCACCTGTGAAGCCATCTGGTCCTGGACTTTTGTTTGTTGGAAGATATTTAATCACAGTTTCAATTTCATTACTTGTGATTGGTCTGTTCATATTTTCTATTTCTTCCTGGTTCAGTCTTGGAAAGTTATACCTTTTGAAGAATTTGTCCATTTCATCCAGGTTGTCCATTTTATCGGCATAGAGTTGCTTAAAGTAGTCTCTTAGGATGCTTTGTATTTCTGCCGTGTCTGTTGTAACTTCTCCTTTTTCATCTCTAATTTTATTGATTTGAGTCCTCTCCCTCTTTCTCTTGATGAGTCTGGCTAGTGGTTTATCAAGTTTGTTTATCTTCTCAAAGAACCAGCTTTTAGTTTTATTGATCTTTGCTATTGTTTTTATTTCATTTATTTCTGCTCTGATCTTTATGATTTCTTTCCTTCTGCTAACTTAGGGTTTTGTGTGTTCTTCTTTCTCTGGTTCCTTTAGGTGTAAGGTTAGATTGTTTATTTGAGATTTTTCTTGTTTCTTGAGGTAGGTTTGTATAGCTATAAACTTCCCTCTTAGAACTGCTTTTGCTGCATTCCATAGGTGTTGGATTGTCGTGTTTTCATTGTCATTTGTCTCTAGGTATTTTTTGATTTCCTCTTTGATTTCTTCACTGATCTCTTGGTTATTTAGTAACATATTGTTTAGCCTTCATGTGTTTGTGTTTTTTACATTTTTTCCCCTGTAATTCATTTCTAATCTCATAGCGTTGTGGTCAAAAAAGATGCTTGATATGATTTCAGTTTTTTTAAATTTACTGAGGCTTGATTTGTGACCCAAGATGTGATCTATCCTGGAGAATGTTCTGTTCGCACTTGAGAAGAAAGTGTAATCTGCTGTTTTTGGATGGAATGTCCTATAAATATCAATTAAATCTATCTGGTCTATCGTGTCATTTAAAGCTTCTGTTTCCTTATTATATTTTCATTTTGGATGATCTGTCCATTGGTGTAAGTGAGGTGTTAAAGTCCCCCACTATTATTGTGTTACTGTTGATTTCCTCTTTTATAGCTGTTAGCAGTTGTGTTATGTATTGAGGTGCTCCTATGTTGGGTGCATATATATTTATAATTGTTATATCTTCTTGTTGGATTGATCCCTTGATCATTATGTAGTGTCCTTCCTTGTCTCTTGTAACATTCTTTATTTTAAAGTCTATTTTACCTGATATGAGTATTGCTACTCCAGCTTTCTTTTGATTTCCATTTGCATGGAATCTCTTTTTCCATCCCCTCACTTTCAGTCTGTATGTGTCCATAGGTCTGAAGTGGGTCTCTTGTAGACAGCATATATATGGGTCTTGTTTTTGTATCCATTCGGCAAGCCTGTGTCTTCTGGTTGGAGCATTTAATACATTCACGTTTAAGGTAATTACTGACATGTATGTTCCTATGACCATTTTCTTAATTGTTATGGGTTTGTTTTTGTAGGTCCTTTTCTTCTATTGTGTTTCCCACTTAGAGATGTTCCTTTAGTATTTGTTGTAGAGCTGGTTTGGTGGTGCTGAATTCTGTTAGCTTTTGCTTGTCTGTAAAGCTTTTGATTTCTCCATCGAATCTGATTGAGATCCTTGCCGGGTAGAGTACTCTTGGTTGTAGATTCTTCCCTTTCATCATTTTAAGTATATCATGTCACTCCCTTCTGGCTTTTAGAGTTTCTGCTGAGAAATCAGCTGTTAACCTTATGGGAGTTCCCTTGTATGTTATTTCTCATTTTTCCCTTGCTGCTTTCAATAATTTTTCTTTGTCTTTAATTTTGGCCAATTTGATTACTATGTGTCTTGGCGTGTTTCTCCTTGGGTTTATCCTGTATGGGACTCGCTGTGCTTCCTGGACTTGGGTGGCTATTTCCTTTCCCATATTAGGGAAGTTTTCAACTATAATCTCTTCAAATATTTTCTCTGGTCCTTTCTCTCTCTCTTCTCCTTCTGGGACCCCTATAATGCGAATGTTGTTGCGTTTAATGTTGTCCCAGAGGTCTCTTAGGCTGTCTTCATTTCTTTTCATTCTTGTTTCTTTATTCTGTTCTGCAGCAGTGAATTCCACCATTCTGTCTTCCAGGTCACTTATCTGTTCTTCTGCCTCAGTTATTCTGCTATTGATTCCTTCTAGTGTAGTTTTCATTTCAGTTATTGTATTGTTTATGTCTGTTTGTTTGTTTTTTAATTCTTCTAGGTCTTTGTTAAAGATTTCTTGCATCTTCTCGATCTTTGCCTCCATCGTTTTTCCGAGGTCCTGGATCATCTTCACTATCATTATTCTGAATTCTTTTTCTGGAAGGCTGCCTATGTCCACTTCATTTAGTTGTTTTTCTGGGGTTTTATTTTGTTCGTTCATCTGGTACATAGCCCTCTGCCTTTTCATCTTGTCTATCTTTCTGTGAATGTGGTTTTTGTTCCACAGGCTGCAGGATTGTAGTTCTTCTTGCTTCTGCTGTCTGCCCTCTATTCAGAGAACTCTTGATGATGAAATGTTATCACTTTTTGGGGTGGTTCATTCTAGACTTGGATAAGCCAAGAGAATGGAGGGTGGCCCTTCAAAGCTACAGTGTGTGATGAATTATAGAACAGTTGCAGAAGCATATGAGGTAGTTTTAAGCAATAGCTATAAATTCTTTCATCATTAATATTCTGTGTGCAGTAATTGTATAACTAGTTAGAAGGCTTGTAAGAGCTTATATTGTGTTTGGCATCATGGAATGTAGTGTCTGTCTTCTCTGATTCTTTTCTGTTTTTAATCAGCTTTGTTCAGGAATAATTTCACACAATAAAATTCATTTTAAACAGAGAGTTGAATTAGTTTTGAAGTGGTTAACAGTTGTATTCACCACCGCAGGAAGATGAAAACTTGTCTGTCATCCCCCAAATTTCCCTCCTGTTTCTTGGCAGTTGATCCCTTATACTCTGGCTCCTGCAGCCTTCTCGAATATCAGATAAATGGAATTACAGGGTTTGTTTTCTTTTGTCTGACTTTTTAACCTATCCAGTGCTTTTGAGATTGATCATGTTGTTGTGTACCTTTTCACTGGTGAGTAGGGTTCCATTATACGGGTATACCACGATTTTGTGTATTCATACAATGCAGTTGATGGAGTTGATTCTTAAGAATTACCTTTTTAGTTGGAATTTGTTATCATTTCTTCACATTCTTTGGGAGGAATGTTAGTTCTTTTAGCTAGAACCAAACAAAAATTACAAAGTTGTCACTTCAACCCCAGAGGTTATGTAAGTAGTAGTAGACACTCATCTATAAGGCCTCTATTTTCTCTGTCATAGTGAAAATTCTGCAAAAGCTTGCTCAGTATCATAGGCTTTTATGGAATAACATATATAAATATAAAACTGTTGTGGAGTAAGTTGGTATCAAGTGTCTGAACATACATCGTGATCTTAATAACCTCCAATATATGTGACAATTGATTTCAGTCTACCTGTGAGTATAGTTTTCTCAGTGATTGGGATTCATTTTCAGTCATTTCATGACATAGTTGAAAATGCACTTTCAGTATGCTTTAACGTGCATAAAGAGGAAACATGTACTTTGCTTAAGAAAAACCAAAGATCTTTGGTTTTGCTTGATTCTTATTAGCCTAGCTGTAAGCAATATTTTATCATTTGCTTTGGCAAATTTTTATTAAAAAGTATTTATGAAGTCAAATTACTAAGCTCTGTAAGCATGTCAACATTATTGAGTCTTTGAATCAAAATGATGGAAGGTAAAAATGATTATCACATTTAAAAGAAAATTTATAATAGGAGTCTTGGTATTAATGAACCCTACACAACAAACTGTGAGGACATATTTATCTTGTATTATTGATTGGATGAGTTTAGTAATATATTTTAGTCTGTTGGTTATCAAATGCTATAAATCAGAGATCCCGAAGTTATCCATGCATGGCTCCTGAATCATTTCGGGGTATTGGAAGAGGGGGAAAATATGTATGTAAAGATGCTATGTTTGTCAGATCATGCATGAAGTCAAAATAAATTTTCAGAGTCAGATCATTTTGAGCAGCTACAGAAGTCAGTTTTCAACTAAATTTAATCAGGGGCATTGTTCTTTATGACTCTTCTATTTCATAAAGTATGTTCCTGACAAATCGCTTTTCCTTTCTTGCACTGGGGGTGAGTCTTCGGAAATAAATTACTTTCAGATGATTTTTCAGAGAAACCTTGATCATCTGTCAAAAGTTTTGAGTAGCACATGGCTCTATTAATTTTATTAAAAAAAAATACTGAATTTTTTAGCACTTGTTAATACCATTGAAGAGCTCATGTATTTCATCACATTTTTTTTGCTTATTTTCAATATATTATTAGATTGCTGAGTTAAATAATAAATGAGAGTAATCATATAATATCACATATATGTTGTATATTTCTAATATATAATCACATATATACCTCATGTATGTACTATATACTACATATTGTATATATAAAATATATAATCACATGATACCACATATATATAATTACATGTGCATATATGTATATAATTTTTAAGAAAAATTATGGAATGGTCCCTGTCTGATTTTTCATATGCATTTACATACATGCATGCTTACACACACACACACCTAGCATACCTAGATACTTCCTGCATCATTTTTCATTATTAAAATTTTGGTTTTGTGCGATTGGACCAAGGGTAAGCAGAGTAACTTCAACAACTAGATGGCATATATGATTTGTTGACACATCATTGTAGGACATGAAATTTGAGTTGATGATGAGATTGTACCTAAGCCAGCTGTGGCCTTCCTGTTGTTAGGGGCCAGAAAAGTGACAGCTGGAGTTCAACTAGCAAGGGCTAGTCAATGAACTTTGTTGGAAAATATCCAAATGGCAGTTACACCAAGATGAGCACTGAGCTGTCACTTGCAAACCTATGTTTTAGGTCTGAGAGTTGTATTCCTTGAAAACGTCAGTTTTGTCTCTGTAGCCAGAGGGTTCAAGAATATGCTAAAGAATCTGAGAAAGGGCATCTAAAATACAACAAGGAAATATTTTACCACCTTGAGAAAAAAATCACTGTGTGTGTGTGTGTGTACTTATATATATATATATGTATACACACACACATACACATACATATTATATCGTAGTTGTTTAACTCTTGGGTATTATTTGCCTTAGGAAGTAGAAGAGACCTAGAGAAAGGAAGGGAACTTAAATAATGAGCAAGAGGACATTAATCTGTAAATGCACAGGCTGAAAGGAGCTAGAATGAAAAATCGTGATTATTAAAAACGTTGACTTACTCTCTAAACTCTGTGATCTAAAATTGCAGTTATTACTTTTTGTCAAGTGAGATTAGTAGTGCTTCTGCTTGGACTATGGGAAAGAAGGTGTTGTCTCTCACCACGGGGTTTAGACCAGTGAGCTCTTTATTTTTGACCTTGGATATCAGGGTTCATCCATTTCTGCTGAATACCTTGTAGGGGTGCTTGACAGCTGGGGTGTGCAACTTAGGGCTAGAGGAGCCATGAAGGAGGAGGTTGTTTAAGCATTAGCACTCTTTGTCAGTGATTAATTGAAATATTTGTGCCATATTGGTCTCCTACTCAGCATGTTGTTTAAAACACCATTGG
This sequence comes from Balaenoptera acutorostrata, assembly GCF_949987535.1. NCBI lineage: Eukaryota > Metazoa > Chordata > Mammalia > Artiodactyla > Balaenopteridae > Balaenoptera > Balaenoptera acutorostrata. The sequence goes on from NC_080070.1 coordinate 11,279,212, forward strand.
AATGCCCATTGAAATGTCAACATGTACCCCAGTGTTCATGGCAGCACTATTTATAATAGCCTAAGACATGGAAGCAACTTAAGTGTCCATTGACAGATGAATGGGTAAAGGAAGATGTGGTCTGCATATACAATGGAATATTACAGGGCCATAAAAAAGAATGAAATAATGCCATTTGCAGCAACATGGATGGACCTAGAGACCATCATACTAAGTGAAGTAAGTCAGAGAAAGACAAATATCATATGATATTGCTTATACGTGGAATCTAAAAAATGATACAAATGAACTTATTTACAAAACAGAAACAGACTCAGACATAGAAAACAAACTTATGGTTACCACAGGGGAAAGGAGGGGGAGGGATAAATTAGGAGTTTGGGATTAAAATATACACACTACTATATATAAGATAGATAACCAGCAAGGACCTACTGTATAGCATAGGGAACCATACTCTATATGTTTTGATAACCTATAATGGAAAATAATTTTAAAAAATATATATATAGCTGAACCACTTTGCTGTGTACCTGAAACTAACATAACATTGTAAGTCAACTATATTCAACAAGGATTTTTTTAAATGTCAAGGAATTAGTTTTTTTGGTTTTGATTTTATAAATTTATTTATTTATTTATTTGTTTTTGGCTGTGTTGGGTCTTCGTTTCTGTGCGAGGGCTTTCTCCAGTTGCGGCGAGTGGGGGCCACTCTTCATCGCGGTGCGCGGGCCTCTTACTGTCGCGGCCTCTCCCGTTGCGGAGCACAGGCTCCAGACGCGCAGGCTCAGTAGTTGTGGCTCACGGGCCCAGCTGCTCCGCGGCACGTGGAATCTTCCTGGACTGGGGCACGAACCCGTGTCCCCTGCATTGGCAAGCGGACTCTCAACCACTGCGCCACCAGGGAAGCCCAAGGAATTAGTTTTAACATCAAATGAAGATACTTTTTAACAGAACACTATATCTGATTCATTTATGAAAACTATAAAAAAAACCCTTCTTTTAAAAATTCATTTACAAATATCTTTATTTTGCTTCCTTCTAAGTGTTACAATCCTTATCTTTCAAAACTTGGCTCATGTCTTGTTTCCTGCCTGTTTCCATATCTAAGTCAGGCACAGATTCTCTAAGCAGCCCTTTACTGTCACTCCACATTATGTTGAAATTTTCTATGAGTGTTTCTACTTCATTGTACAGAATTCCTTGTTCTCGTTTTATTCATCTTTGGAAATACCACTAGTACCCAGGATGAGGTTTGACAAATAATAGATGAGAAATAAATATTTTTAATTGAGCAGGATTGCTCCTTTTAGATGGTTTTCTCTGAAAATAATAATACTTTTCCTACAGATAAGTCAGTAAATGATAAATCCTGAATGAACTAAGGATATTTGTTGACTAGATTTCTTACTTTACCAGGTTAGGTTCAGTTATTCCAAGTCTCTTTTACTCTGTTCGTCCTTCCTGGATGGTCTTTTATCCAGTGCTTCCCTTAACTTACCATAGCATTTATCACAACACGCTGAAATCACCTGTTTGCGTGTCCCACCAGCCTTTAACCCCAGTGAAGGCTTATTGTCTGGCTTTTTCTCTTTCTCATCCCCAGTAACTAGTTCACTCTGTGCTTAATAGTTATTAAAGCATGATTAGGGGATTTCCCTGGTGGCACAGTGGTCAAGAATCCACCTGCCAATGAAGGGGACACAGGTTCAAGCCCTGGTCCGGGAAGATCCCACATGCCACGGAGCAACTAAGCCCGTGCACCACAACTACTGAGCCTGCAGTCTAGAGCCTGCAAGCCACAACTACTGAGCCTGCGTACCGCAACTACTGAAGCCCGTGTGCCTAGAGCCTGTGCTCTGCAACAAGAGAAGCCACCGCAATGAGACACCCGTGCACAGCAACGAAGAGTAGTCCCGCTCATTGCAACTAGAGAAAACCCGCGTGCAGCAATGAAGACCCAATGCAGCCTAAATAAATAAATACATACATACATAAAATTGAAAAGAAAAAAAAAGGAAGGCATAGATTAAAGAAAACCCATGATTAGGCATGATCTTCGATAAAAATGTGATGTATTTTTCTATCATAGATTAAGTATGAAAGCATATTTCTGACCCAGTAAAGTCATTCTTAAATTTTTTTTTCAAGAGGAGAATTAGAGAATGACACAGCTCTTCTGTTAATGTTGTTAGGAGTTTTTTTGTTTGTTTGTTTGTTTGTTTTTAACATTTTTATTGGAGTATAATTGCTTTACAATGGTGTGTTAGTTTCTGCTTTATAACAAAGTGAATCAGTTATTCATATACATATATCCCCATATCTCTTCCCTCTTGCGTCTCCCTCCCTCCCACCCTCCCTATCCCACCCTTCTAGCTGGTCACAAAGTGCCGAGCTGATCTTCCTGTGCTATGCGACTGCTTCCCACTAGCTATTTTACGTTTGGTAGTGTATATATGTCCATATATACACTACCACTCTCTCAGTTTGTCCCAGCTTACCTTTCCCCCTCCCCGTGTCCTCAAGTCCTTTCTCTAGTAGGTCTGCATCTTTATTCCCGTCTTGCCCCTAGGTTCTTCATGACCTTTTTTTTTTTTTTTAGATTCCATATATATGTGTTAGCATATGGTATTTGTTTTTCTCTTTCTGACTTACTTCACTCTGTATGACAGACTCTAGGTCAATTCACCTCACCACAAATAGCTCAATTTCATTTCTTTTTATTTAAATTTTTTGTGTCCCTGGGTTCTTGGTTGTAAAGAACAGAAAAAAACTCTGACCAATTTACACAACAACAAAAAAACTCTGCAAACATGTTATAATTGACAGAATAAGTGAAAAGCCTAAGGGGGTTGGGCTTGGGAAGTAGGCAGGAAGCTGGAAACCAGATCTACAGCTATGTTTGTGTTCTAAGAACAAGAAGAGGCTTGCAGTCAACCTCTGTGAGCCTGGCACTGGGTGCTGCAGATGAATTCTCAACCGTCTCTTGTTCCTTGCGTAAGAGCACATGATTGACTGACCAAGTGGACGTGGTTAAGGGAATATCTGCCCACGCCCTTGTTTCTCAAGGTGGTGGGAGTCCTGTCTGTTTCTGGAGTGGGCTGTGCCTGGCATCAGGACTCACAACTTGCCAGTTTCTGTAAACAGGGATAGGAAGAGCCAAATGCAAATACAGATAAACAAAACCAAATGTTTCCTACGGATACCCATCCACAACATCTTTCTTTGGCTGCCATTGTGCCCTAGGACAGTCTAGTGGTCTTTATCAGTCTCCTTCATACTTTTCATTCCAGTGCACCTCCCAACCTTAATATTTAGTGTCATGTAAAATACCCCTAGTTATGAGATTTTTTTTTTTATTCTTCCTGGTCTTAATGACAGTGAATTAAACGGTTACCTGTCATGCATATGGAAATACCTTTCATGCATTCAGAGAAATTTATTAATAATGTTCCTCCCAAGTTTTAAAAAAAAGTGTACCATGTACACTTCCTTAGTTTTATAAAAACTTGTTAATCAGAGGATTCTGTGTATTTTCCCTGACTTCATGTTATCATATATTTTTTTCTGAGTAAACTCGTTTAAATCCCACTCTTAGGATTAATGATTTTTCGGGGGGGGGTAATTTTTTAAAGATACGTTTTACGTTTAAAAACAAGTTTCTCTTAATGAAATACTACTAAGACAAACTAAATTGCACAGCATAGGTGTTTCTTTACCTGATCTGGATCTTTGTGACAACTGAGTTTAAGAGAATACAATTTTTTTTTGATTTGTAATATGTAAAAAGGTTTCATTATTTGAGAGCACAGTTTTGCTTTGAAAATACAATAATATAGTGTTTTGTGTTTTTTTTTTTTACAATATTTCCTTGGTTTGTCTTTTTTAGATGACATTTTTTCAGATGTGTTCCTTTATTAAAAAATATTGACAAATTTATATACAGGAAAAAAATGTTTTCTGACTTAAATCATAGTATTTAAAAAGGCAGCTGAAGCCGACCGAGAAGCTTAGAATGCAGTCTTCTTTGTACAACTATCATCATGTTTTTTCCTTCATGCGAAATTCACTTATTTATTTATCACTAGCGGCCTCTAGTGTGTATTTTTTTTTTCCTGCTAGGCTGTAAATTAGTAGGTTATTAGTAACTGGAGAGCAGTACCATGTGTTAGGAACAAGAAAAACAACTATAGTTTCTGTCATCTTAGCATTACATCAGTCAGTGGAAAGGACATTTTCGCATAATGGTGTAGCCTTATGAGCCCTATTACCAGTAATAGGGTGTTTATAGTGACTTTCCTCTGTGTGGCAGTTGTTCTCTGAAGTATACTTGTGATACACTGGGAGGAAGCAGTGATGGTCTTGCACTGCACTGATGCATTCTCATGCTTTTAGTAGGATGGAATCATGTTAGGATACAGGTGGCAGAAGTTACCAAAACCAGAGATTTTAGCCAAGTCATACAGCAGAAGTCTGAACCAAACTGTCCTTAGTTGTTCAATTTTAAACAAAACTGTATTCAAGTGCTTTTTAAAGTAATCATAATTACAAATAATAACAATACAAAAATAAGTTAGTTTAAATGAATCAAATCTGAATTTAGTATTTGCCTTTGGTTTTTTGTTTTTACCTTTATATATTCCTTTTTTTTTTTAAAGGCACATTCTCCCCTACCCCAACCCACCCTCCCACTTACAGAAGTAATTCAGGTTCATTACAGTGAACTTGGAGAATACAGGACGATACAAAGTGAAAAATAAAAATTACCTGAAATCACCTAGATTCTTACTGTTTATTTTTTTACACACTCTTTTCAATTTCATATTTTTCTAAGTTTGTTTCTCTTGTTGAGTGTATATATGTGTGCATATGTAATAAAATAGGAATTTTTATGCATATTTTATATCATACCTGTTTTATCAACATTGTATTGTGAATACATTATCATATCATTAAATGTAAATTTTGTTATGTTCTTATTTATCAACCATTCTCCATATATCAGGAATGTATATTGTTCATAATTTTTTATAACTCTGATGAGTAAAACTTAGATAAGTTTTGTAAGTAAAACTTTGTACAAGTTCCTGGCTCTTAAAATAGATTCCTGGGAATTTAGATATGAGATCAAAACTTATGAATTAAAAAATTTAAATTCAAGTTGATAGTTTGCTTTCCAGAATATTTGTGCTTATCTGTGCTTTTATCAACAATGTAAGATGATATACATTTCTCTCCACTCTTGCCGGCTTTGTTAATTTATTGCTGTGTGATGCAGGAAATTATGCTCAATTGTTACTTTAGCATGTTTTGTATTATAGTCATTCCATATGGAAGACATTATTGTAGGAATTGGGGATGCAGCAGGGACCAGAAAGCCTGATTTCCTTGAAGTTTCATGGAGTTAGACAAGAAGTCAGATAAATAATGAAAATATAAAGTATATTACTAGTGATACGGAGAACAGAAAAGCAGGAGAAGGGGTAGAATGTTTTGTGGTAGAGTGGTAGAAATTAAAGGGAAGAAGCCTCACTGAGAATGTGACTTCTGAGTTAAGACCTGTAGGAGGGGAAGAGGGGGGCCCCTTGGAATCCACAGGAAGAGCAGTGTAAGCAGAGGAATGCCTCTGTGGACAGTCTGACGCCTGAGAATGGTGTCATTTAATAACAAACCACCACAAAATTTAGTGGCTTTAAACAACAATGATTTATTGTTTCCAGTCCTACGGACAGCTAGGCAGATCTGGGCTCACTCGCGTCAGTCATGCGGGTTGGGTAAGCACTTCTGCTCATGACGTTAGCTTGGAGACAGGACTTGTTCACATGTTTGAAGGTTGGCTGCCTATAACCTGGGTCACCTGACTCTTCTCTCTTACCCTCCATCCTTCAGCCTCAGGCTTGCCCACAATTCTTCTCATGGCGACGGGAGGGTTCTGGGAGAGCAAAGGGAAGGCTGAAGCTCCATTGGAGGCCTTGGTTCATAACTGCTAAGCCATCATCATTTCCACTGTATTTTGTCAATCACAGTAAGTCACCAGGTTAATACAGATTCAAGTGGGGGAGAAATAGGCTTGTGTTAGCACCTCTTGATGGGAGGTTCTGGAAAGTCACCTTAAAAAGGAGTATAGATGGAGAGGGGAAAATAATTATGGATCATTTTGCAAACCATCTGCCACAGGTATGAGGGGGAAGCTTATTAGGGGGAGAGTGGTTAGAAAGTTAACGGAGGGTAGATCTTGTAGGGCCTTTGTAGGTGATACTAATGACTTACTCTCAGTGAGATGGGAAGCTGTTGGGCGGTATTGAGCAGAGGATTGGTCTAAGCTGTCTTATCAGCATTCTAGCTTGGAAGATGGTAGGAAAGAGCAAGATTCAGAGTACGTTCTGCAAGAAGAGTCTATAGAACTTGCTGACAAGCCAGTTATGAAGAGGAAAAAAGAAGAATCAGGGATGACTCTTAAGGGTTTTGGCCTGAACAACTAGAGAAGATTGATTTTTCGTTTAATGAGATTTGGAAGACTGTAAGGGGACAGCGTTGGTGGGGAAAGGAGCAGAGATTCAGTGATACATGTGTGGAGTTTGAGGTGTTCGTTATATATCTAATGTTGAGTAGAATGTTCAATACCTAAGTCAGGAGTTGAGGGAACATGTAAGCTTCAGAGCCATCAGTATACAGAAGGCATTTAAATGACTTGGTAAGATAACCTAGTAGTAAGTGCAGACAGAAGAGAAAAGAGGTCCAGGGACTGAGCTGTGGGCACTCCAGTGTTAAATCCAAGTGAAGTGTGAGAACTGTCATGCAGACAGAGCAGGAGTAACCAGTGACTTACAGGGAAAACCAGGGAACCATAGTTCTTAAATCAAATGAAGAAGGGGGATCAAGGAATAGAGAGTAATCAGTTCTGTTATGTGCTTCTGATGGATAAAGTAACATGGAAGAATTGATCATTAGATTTAGCAATATAGCAATATGGAAGCTTTGAAGATTGAAAATGTAAAAGCTATATATACACATACATACCTATATAATGATGATAAATTATATATACACACACAGTAACACATTTAAATTCCTTCTCTTCGTATCATATCTTTTATTTGATTTTTCCTATTTGATTTTATTTCTATTTGAATCAACTGTTGGTGTCAACTTATTTGAACACGGTTGGTCACCCTTTGTCTTTTATATTTCTTCTAAATGTTTTCCATAATATGCTTTTTACATTTGTTAATGATACTCTTCTAATGATTTTACGATTTCAAGGTGACCTATACCTAAGCCATTATCATCAGATTATCAATTCTTTCCGATTCCTATAAGACAGAAATCATTACTAAGTGCTGTAGAGAACTTCCTGAGCTCTGGTCCCTGTCTTTTAGGGTAATGGTTCACACATTCATGTATAATGGATAGAAGCAGCAAGGTAAAAACAGAAATTTGCAAGGATAGGAAATGCAGTATTTACTTTAGCAGGTCAGCATATGCCTTAAATTCTTTTGTCATTTTCTTAAATAAGGTTTAATTCCTGCTATGAGGGAAGCTGTGGGGAAAAAGGAAGAATAAGAATTAAAAACACTGTACTAGCAGAATGGTTAGCTAGGCAGCTTATTATGCTTGACTTTGGAAAATTTGGGAGGAGCAGACAACCTATTAGTGACCCTAATGGCATTTATCACTAGCTGTATTTATTGAATTCTGTGTATTATGTCTCCACTGAATCACAGAGAGAAGCATAAAGCAAATAAATTACACAAAGTAAGTCACTCTCAGTGAGCTAGCCTTTTATATTAAGGTGAAGAATTGGCATTAACCCGTATATATGCTTTGGGGCTCTTTCATGTTTGTAAATAAGACAAGATGAAGCCTTCCACTCTGCATTATATCAAGCTTAGCATGATTCCCCTCAATATACATAGCATTTTCTGGCACTACCCTGCAGCCCTACCACTACTGCCTTCTAGGAAAATAATCCCATAGCTTACTTTCTATTCAAATAACCCCTCTCATTCCTTTCCTCTCCTCACCACTTTTGGAAAATAAGTAATTACAGAAAAGGGCAGGAGGGGAAAGTGACCTAATACTAAGAGCCCGAGGAAATATTTAATTGTACAACTTTTATTGCATTTAGTGTGCAAAGCCCTGTTCTGAAGCTAAAAGAGGCACTAAGTCATTCTCCCGTGTTTTAAAGATGGTAAAATCGCCAGCCACATGTGAATAGAGGTGACTGAAAGACAGATCAGCTGTCATCTAAGAAATGAGGAAGTGACTTCGTGGAGTATATACACATGCTTTTCCTTCATTTCCTAACTTTTCTTTCACCTCTTCCGACTCTTTTTCTTTTCATAGCCTGAATGCGGGCATTATGTTTATCTCTCATCCTCTTGTCATGATCTCACTCATTTATAACTTTCCACGCAGGATCACCTGTTATCAAGCCTTTGCTTCCCTTTCTCTGACTGGCCAGCTCCCCCTAGTCTGGCAAGTCTGTGTTCTATTGCATTCGGTGCTTGACGGAATGTCAGTGATTCTCTTCTATAATATCCATGCTTAGACTTTGAACTGTTTGGATCTGTAACTTTGGTATCTGCAGCGTGGCACACATTGTATACATTTAATAAATATTTGATAAATTAAGTATCCAATGTATGGAAGATTCACGAGTATATAATTTTACCTCTGACCTCTCCTCAGCGCTCTCTCTGCATTTACAACTTTCAGCTGAACTTGGGCACTGAAATATTCTGTAATCTCAAACTCCCAACTGTCTAAAACTCTAGTTCTTCTTATTTTGTCTTAACCAGTGGTATTAAGATGAAATCAAATTTCTGAGACTTAAATATTGATTTTAGTCTTTCAAAATTAAAACTGTTTCCTGTTTATGGAGAATGTTGAGAGATAAGTTTCAAAAGATGGATTGAACCATTTTATAGATGCCTTAATGACTAGTCAGTCTCAGGAAGTTCCTCAAATGTGGTGCCTTGTTAGAAGAGTTTCACGCTAAATCACTGTACTCGCCATGTGCGTAGTTGGGCAGCAGTTAGCACTGTATAAATCGTGACCCAGTCTCTCTATCTCTTATCCAAAAACCTCATTTCCATCCTAAAACTTGATAATGAGTCTTTTAAGAATAGCATCTTGCAGGAATGATGAAAGTGAATAAAATGACAAGATGCTATGTGCTTGAGTGTAGTTTATATTATAAATTTTGTTTTCTGGAAACCCACTGTATAAATATGATTTACTAGAAAAACTGTCTTTTCACAAAAACTCTTATTTAGGTCTTGACACATCATTCACCTCAGAGAAAACTTGCTAGGTTATATGCAATATATAAAAATTTTTTTAATGACTTGTTTATTGTCTTTGTGTATTATGTGATTCAGTATGTGCAGACTCTGGTCTCCATGTTTTTAGTGTAAATATTGTATAAATTTTACTTCTGTGGTTCTCATTTCTTAGTGTTTTCATCTTTCTTCAACTCTTTGTGGAGCAAAGGAAGCAGTACGTTTTGGGCATAGAGTTGATATTAAATTTTAAAACTACTTCTCTTCTGAAATCTTTTTACCTTAGATTTTGCTGTTGAATTTATTATTTTTTTTTCTTCTTTATATCTCGTCCTTCTTTGGTGCCAGCTAGACAAGTCATTAATTAAACATGTAAACTGGTTCTCTGCAATGGAAATAGTCTCACTCCCGAAACTACTGGTTGGTTATGTAGTGTTATCTGAGCTTTGAAAATCTAGCAAAGCCACAAGGGAAGACCCAGTTTATCCTTCTGTGTAGAGAAAATCCATTCCCATGTGTCATGAAAGCCACCGACAACACGTTTCACCACCTGCATGTATAACATTAAACTGCCAGCATTGGGGAGGCAGTAAAATGATTTCTGAAGTAGCATCTGATATATGCTTGGTACAATTGTAGTAGCGTCTTACCAAGTGTTATACTAAATATTAAGCTTTTTGATTAAATATGTGATTTATAAAATTGCTGTTAAATTATTACTTTAAAGAATAATGCTCACTGTAACACTTTGGGTCTTGATTCACAGTGGAAATGATACATTTGTCAATGAGAAAATTATTTTCTAAAGTGTATATTTTTCAAAATTTGAGGTGCACCTGAACTATAAAATATTGTAAAATTAAATTGGTTATATTTGCATTATGTATATATAAATAAATGTTAAATATAATACATAATTATATAATTTAGTGGGGCAATTAAGCTAGTGTGAATTATAAGTAGGATAAAATATATTTAGAAAAATGAAATCCACAAGCTACTTTAATGACATATGATTGATTTTTAATTAATAACAATTTCATTGTGTGTATAAATGGAGATTTTAAAGTCTCAAATAGCTTATTCTCTTAGTGATCATACTTCATTCCAGGAAGTACTGATTTACAGTTGATGATTTTGAGCAAGTGAGAAAAGAAAGAATATTGTGTGTCATGGAACATACCTTGTATGATGTCAGTCCCATTACATCTATTAAGTCTTATTTTTGGCCCATAACAGGAGTTGGCAAACTATAGCTTGCAGGTCAGCTGCCTAGAAGTAAAGTTTTATTGGAACACAGCAGTGCCCATTGTTTTCCTACTTTCTACAGCTGCTTTCTTGCTGTCATGACAGAGTTAAGTAGTTGAGACAGAGACATTATAGTCCACAGAAGCTAAAATACTGACTGTCTGGGTCCTTAAGAAAAAAATTTGTTGACCCCTGGCCTAGAATATGGTCTATTTTGAAGAATATTCCATGTGCAGTTGAAAAAGAATGTACATACCTGCTGTTGTTGGCTGGAGTGTTCTATAAATACAGGCATACCTCAGAGATACTGTGAGTTTGGTTCCAGACCACCGCAATAAAGCAAATGTGGTAATAAAGCAAGTCACGTGGATGTCTTGGTTTCCCAGTGCATATAAAAATTATGTTTACACTATACTGTAGTCTGTTAGGTGCGCAATAGCCTTACGTCTTAAAATACAATGTATATATCTTAAATAAAAAAATTTCTTTTGCTAAAAAATGCTAGCCATCATCTAAGCCTTCAGTGACTCATAATCTTTTTGCTGGTGGGGGGGACTTGCCTCAGTGGTGCTGGCTGCTGACCGAGGAGGGTGGCGGCTGCTGAAACTTGGGTGGCTGTGGCCGTTTCTTACAATAAGACCGCCATGAAGTTTGCCACAGCGATGGACTCTTCCTTTCGTGAATGACATCTCTGTAGCATGCAGTGCTGCTCGACAGCATTTTACCCACGGTAGAACGTCTTGCAAAACTGGAGTCAGCGCTCTCAAGCCCTGCCCCTGCTTTATCAACTAAGTTTATTTAAATTCCAACTCCTTTGTTATCATTTCAGCAGTCTTCACAGCTGCCTCACCGGGAGTGAGGCTTTCTAGAGCTCTCTTTCTCTGTGTGGTTCCACTGTCTGCATTTTCAAGCCCTTCACCTTTCCTTAAAATTAGTCTTGGTCTCTTCAAGTTAGGGAGGCCGCAGGTCTCTGAGTTTTCCCTCACTGTGCTCTGAGATAGAAATTGCCTTCAGAAAGAAGGCTGAGGAATAACAGGGGCTCATCTTATTTGTTTCCCTTTTTTTAACAGCAGCTGTCCTGAGCTGCCTGCTTTCCACTGTCTGAATACCATTGTCTAACATATTTTGTCTGATTTTCCAAGTTGTTACAGTGAGAGGTAAATTCCCATAGCATGGGCGGTAGTAGCTGTCTATATATTTTAACTTTTTACTGATCCATAAAACTTGCATTGTTTATTTTGAGTTCGAGTGCTCAGTTACAGAACTGAATTATTCATTTGTTTGTTTGTTTCCTGCCTAGAATGAAATACGCTTTCACAAAGCCTCATATGATTTCATAATTGTGCCTCTCTTTACCACTTCTCTATTCATTAAAATAAATCATAAACCTAGAAGCGTAAGCAGAGCGTACCTAGGGATTGATAGCTTATGGTATGGAGTAACTTGGTATTCACACTACTGCTTGATTACCATGCAGCTCTGGTTGGATATACAGGTAGGGCAGATTTCAAATAAGGGCCAAGATTTTGTGAGAAGTTAAGTTGCGTATTCTAATGGAAGTGTAGCAAGAAAATTTTCGTATGCCAGGCGAGGTAATCCTTCAACTCAGAGAACACTTACATTAGCCTACAGTTGGGCAAAATCATCTAACACGAAGTCTGTTTTAAAGAAAGTGTTGAGTGTCTCACGTAATTTATTGAGTACTGTACTGAAAATGAAAAAGAGAATTATGGTGTGTCAGTTGTTTACCCTTGTGATCCTGCGGCTGCCCAGCCTCTCCAAGAGAGTATGTCATATCACCAGCTTGGGAAGAGGTTAAAATTCAGAATTTGAGGTGTGATTTCTACTAAATGCTCATTGCTTTCACACCACTTAAAGTCGAAAAATCTTAGATTGAACCATTGTAAGTCAGGGACCGTCTGTATTTAAATACCTTTGATACCTTTATTGTATTAGGGACTTAGTAAAATAATCTGATTGTATCTATAAACACAGTCAAAATGTGGTACCATTTTTACTTATTGTATTTTAGATCACCCTTGTTTTTTTCCTGCCTATTAATTAAGTTATGCAGTTTTGCAGAGAATATTCGCTCAAACCTTTGAATGATCAATTCCTGTTTCTTTACATTGGACACCATTATTTTTTTCTTGTATCTGGAGCCATATTCTTTCTCAACAATGTTCTCAAAATTTCTCCTCCTAACATATTCCTTTAATCAAGATCCTATCCTTTATTCAGCAATGAGCACAAATCCTTCTTTCCTTCTGCCTCAGTGATACTTTTCTAATATATACAGGTTGACCAAATGAACACTGATTAATAAAATCAGGAGGGGAATAATGCAGTTATGTAGAGAACTTTCTCCATAAGAAACTCTTACTCCATTTCGTAAATGCATGTATCTGGGCAGCTGTAGACACAGCTGTTAGAGAATAAAGGCGGTGCTGCCTGGGTGTGAAAGTTGGTTCTAGCTCTTATTAGCCTTCTAACCTTGGGCACGTTACTTAGCTTCTCTAGTAATAACTTCTATTTTAACTGAATGGCTTAAATCCTGCTTACTGTGTGCCAGGCATTTTCTAAGTCCTTTACATATATTAACTCTTAATCCTCACAACCACTCCAAATTATCCTCATTTTACATAAGATGAAATGAGGCTCAGAAAAGTTAAATAATTTGGACAAGCTAAGAGTTAGGGAGAAGGCATAATAATAAGTTCATATTGAAGGTTTCCTTCCTTGTTCTTTTCCACTTCCCTCTTCCCCTTCCTTCCCTCTCCTGGCCTTTTTCTTCCCCTTTTGCCATTTTTTTCTACTTGCTCCTCTCCACTCTTTCCCTCCCCTCTCCTCACTCTTCTTCCTTCCTCTTTTTGTCCTACCTTCCTTCCCCCGACCCTCTTCCTTTTTCTCCTTTTCCCTCCTACTCCCACTTCTCCTTTCATCACCTCATCCCTCCTGCTTCTCCTCCTCTGCCTTTTCACTTTATTACATTATTGTCACCATCTATGTACTTGGTGCTTTGGGGAATACCAAGATCAATCAGAGAGCTCCCGCTCCAAGAACTTAGTCTAGAAGAAGCTAAAAGACATTTACAGAAATTGCTTAAAATGAAATGGAAAGTAAGAGATTTCACTGCTATGGAAGTTGGAAGGGAGTGGTTGTATCTTCTTTGGGAGCAAAGAAGGCTCTGTGGTCAGAAAATGTCTTATGAAAGACAGAAATTGTGTTGTAACACACCATGGTTAAGTATATCTTCTATATGTGTCACCCTTTCTCTCAGTTATTACATGTGATGGATCTTTAGCTCATGAATTAATCTCAACTCTTTTTGATCTCTTATGTTGTCATTAGTGTGTAGCAAGTGCAGTAATATTTAAAATGTAAATATCAAAGGAGTCTATGCCATTTTTATAGAGTTTGTAACACCTTTTAATACTAACGAGTCAGTGCTGGTAGACTGAGGGTACCAAGAAGAGGTCCACTGGTGTGATGTACATCAACAGTAGACAGAAATGAGATCACTGGTGACAAATATCCATTTACTCTTCATCAGTTGCTATGTGCAGTCAGTCTCCAAATAGTTTTGAAAATTTTCTTCTGTGTACACTGCCTTTTATACCATAATATAGTTCCTCTACATCTGTGAAGTGTCATCCCCAATAAGTACCTCTTCAGAATGCCCAGGTGCCTTGGCAACAGGTGCCTCAGAAAATGTTAGATGGGCTTTTTTTTTTTTTTTTTTTAATGAGGATCTTGAATCAGATGCGTATGTTTGATTGATTGATTGATTGATTGATTTTGGCTGTGTTGGGTCTTCGTTTCTGTGCGAGGGCTTTCTCCAGTTGTGGCAAGCGGGGGCCACTCTTCATCGCGATGCGCGGGCCTCTCTCGTTGCGGAGCACAGGCTCCAGACGCGCAGGCTCAGCAGTTGTGGCTCACGGGCCCAGCCGCTCTGCGGCATGTGGGATCTTCCCAGGCCAGGGCTCGAACCCGTGTCCCCTGCATTAGCAGGCAGATTCTCAACCACTGCGCCACCAGGGAAGCCCTAGATGGGCTTTTAATTGCAACGTCCAAAAGCACATTTCAGGAAGATTCAAAAACTAGTGTATTATATCAGGAAATGTTATAATTATTTTAGGTATCTCAGCATGTATACCAGGTATATTTTTGCTATGAGTCTTTTTAGAAATAAGCATCCTCATTCATTTTAAAAGCATCTATGTTATACTGGAGAAAATTATATTAAAAATTTACTGAAGTTGGTTATCTTTTATTTGTATAATTTTGTTTTCCTGTTAATATTTTACATGAATATATAAGTGAATTTACATGATTGCTTTCCTTCATTAATTGCAGAGTAAGAAAAATATCTAATGCTCTTTAAGATGTTATATCCTAGGGGATAGATGTTCAGCTGACTACATTTATCAGCTTTTATTTTTCATTTTTATTTATTGTCAAAAAATGTAGTATTTGGAAACTGCCAAATTGATTCTTGATATTTGAGGTGCTAAAATTTGTGGAGGAACATAGAGTAGGTCTTATTAGGAAGTCACGTGATTTGGACTGCACAGAACCAGAGTCCTAAGTTAAAATGACTGCTTCACATGGTGAAGTACTGGCCAAACTCACTTGACACACAAAACTCACTTGACTTCTTAGATTTCAGTTCCTTTAAAAGGATAATGGAGGTATTGGAGGAGTGATTCCTTTTATCCTTTCCAGCAACGTCTCAATCCCTTTAAGTTGCTGTAACAGAATACCATAGACTGGATGGTTTACAAACAACAAACACTTACTTCTCCCAGTTCTGGAGGCTGGGAAGTTCTAGGTCAGAGTGCCAGCAGATTCACTGTATGGTGAGGTCTGTTCCCTATTTTATAGATGGCTATCTTCTTGCTGTGTCCTCATGTGATGGGAAGGGGGAGAGCTTTCTGGGGTTTCTCTTACAGGGGCACTCATCTATTCATGAGGGCTCCACCCTCTTGACCTAATCACCTCCTAATTTAGGTGTTAGGGTTTCAACATATGAATGTGAATTTTGCGGGGACATAAACATTCAGACCATAAGAAGCATGAATATTCTGTGATCCATATGCGTTTTAACTTGTGTATGGTTGAATGGTGGTAGGTGGGGAGGCATTTGAAAGAAACTTTGAAAATGAATTAATTTTTGCAACAGGAAGAAAAAAAGAGATGTGAACTAATAGTCTATTTTTAGTCCTAATATATAAGGGAGTTACCAAAATGGGTATAAAATGAAATTTTGAAATTCATAGATACTATGATAGGGACGTTTTGAGGAGAAAAGTTTGTAGGAAGATGTTGAAACCAGGCAAGGTGATTTAGAAACCTATTTTACTTCCCAGTTTTGCCTTATTCTGAGAGAACTGTTGTTTTTTGCACATGGCTGATGTTCAGTGAATGTTTCTGAAATCAACTGATTGAACACTTTAATAAGTAACTATCATTGTTTAATGAAAAGACAAAACTGTGCAGTTTCTATGGAACAGAACTCTGTGGTCGGATTGTCTCTTAACCGTTTAGTCCTAAGAAGATGTACAGCTCAAGGAAGAGTTGGTCCAACGTAGACTAGCTAGAGTTGACCTAAGATGTACTATTTCCAATTGGGTTAAGAACTTAAAAACATTGTACAAAAGAACAAGGTTAGTAATAGGTTTTTTTTTTTAAATTCATTCCTTCATTCATTCATTTTTGGCTGTGTTGGGTCTTCATTTCTGTGCGAGGGCTTTCTCTACTTGCGGCAAGGGGGGGCCACTCTTCATCGTGGTGCGCGGGCCTCTCACTATCGTGGCCTCTCTTGTTGTGGAGCACGGGCTCCAGACGCGCAGGCTCAGTAGTTGTGGCTGACGGGCCCAGCTGCTCCGCGGCATGTGGGATCCTCCCAGACCAGGGCTCGAACCCGTGTCCCCTGCATTGGCAGGCAGACTCTCAACCACTACGCCACCAGGGAAGCCCAGTAATAGGTTTTTAAATACTCGTCCTTATTAATTTTATCCTGAATGTGTACATGAGAAGCTCTGAATCGGAGTTCTTATTACCTCTAATAAAAGTTAGATGAAACAAGTATTAAATATTTAACTTTCATGGAATCCTATCAACCTCCTCTTGGATATGAAGGCCTTCCTTGCCTTTTGCACCACTTCCAGTTATATTTTGATATTGCATCAATTCCTGTGCTCTAGTTTTTATCCCTTGGCTCATGCAATGATAGGTCAATGGTCCTGTGCTACCATACTGCATACTCCATATGTGAAAGACAAGGGAATATGATATTTTCCCTTAACTTATTAAGTGGGAGGTGTCAGCTGTGCTTTGTCCCCTCTTGAAAGAGTCTCTGGTGGAAATTTTATGGGCCTGAATCTTAACCCCAACCGATCTGACCATTTATATCAGTAAACTCTCTCCAGGAGCCGCATAGCTCCGTGTGTCTTAGCTTTCATGACCTAGAGATGTCTCTAGGTTCTGGGGCTTTATCTCTTTTGACGTGTAATGCCCAGCAGTAATATTCGGTCTCCCTTTAACTAGGAACCTGGTTCCTTATGTAACAATTTGGCCATCTTGAGAAGACATACAGAAGTTATATTATTCTTCTGAATCAGAACAATTAGGTAAAAAGCTAGATCTAATTTTTATGGTATATGAAGAGCAGAATATTTCTGGAAGACATGAAAGCAGCTATTCTCTTCTTTATATCATATGTACTTTGGAAGCTCAGAAAGCAAGAGCGTTTGGCAAGAGCACTGAGAAGTCCAGGGAAGTTTTATTTCTCCACAGTTAGGTGTTTTAAGTGGGAAGAAATTCTACCAGGTCATGTCAATGTTTTATGTAAAAAATAGTAAAGGATGGCTTGTGTAGATACAGTAAGGTAGGTTTTCCAAAATGAGTTCTGAAAAAATATAAATGGTAAGGAAGAGAAATAAGGTAACAGTGATATAATGAGAAACATCCATTTGGGGGAATTCTCTCTCTTTATTTAGTAACCGTGACCTTTGTGGTATTGCAGACCTATCTAGAAGATTCCTATTTCTAGAAGTATGTCAGTAGGATATTTAGAAAATGTTTTTGAACTGACTCCTGCTCTACAAAGAATGCATAATCCTCATCATCATTTGTTCAGTTCAAATCTGCTGAAAGTTTTAAACTGGTATAAGGGTAAAATACTGTCAAAGTTTGTATCTATTTGTAGAAGGTACTATGCAAAGACTATGAGTCTTTGTGTTAGGGTTTTCAACTGGGAGCTTTTTTTAAACCAATAATCTTCTTTAATCTTTATATATATATTTTTTTAATAAATTTATTTATTTATTTATCTATCTATTTATCTATCTTTGGCTGCGTTGGGTCTTCATTGCTGAGCGCAGGCTTTCTCTAGCTGCGGCGAGCGGGGCTACTCTTCGTTGCAGTGTGCGGGCTTCTCATTGTGGTGGCTTCTCTTGTTGCAGAGCACGGGCTCTAGGCGCGTGGGCTCAGTAGTTGTGGCTCGCGGGCTCTAGAGTGCAGGCTCAGTAGTTGTGGCGCATGGGCTTAGTTGCTCCACGGCATGTGGGATCTTACCGGACCAGGGCTCGAACCCATGTCCCCTGCATTGGCAGGCAGATTCTTAACCACTGCGACACCAGGGAAGCCCCTTTATATGTTTTTTTAAGCAAGATAAATATTGACTGATAGTGAGACTAAGTTGACGCATTAGTTGGATATGTGGAGTTGCCCTCAATCATACTGTATGGAAACTAAGCGTATAAGACATAACATCCTGTTCACTCTGAAAATAGGCTCTGTTTCTTTTTCCTTTTGAGTACATTAGCTCTCTCTCTGGTCCTTATAATCATAGTTTTAAAGGTTAGCAACTAAGTAGCCTTTAATAGTTGACTTACTTGGAACTCTTTCTTTCAGCTTTCTGCCTGAATTCATCAGTGGAGACTTTGATTCTATTAGGCCTGAAGTTAGAGAATACTACGCTATTAAGGTAAACCATTAACACTTCTATATTTAAGGTCTTTCTCATTTGATTGCTTTTCCTATGTTTTTTCCCTGGTTTTCTGGGTGTATGTGTAGGGATTGAGAAACTCATTGTTTGGTTACTTTGTTACTTAAGAAGTATTTTTCTAGCAATTGTCATACACATTCAAATGGAAATTTAGAAAATGACAAGTGGGAACACGATCTTAGAATTTCTATGACCATCAGTTAAACATTAATGCTTAGTCTTTTAAGCGTGTATATTTTAAATGAGTTTATAGTTTTTATGCCTCATTAAAAATATACTATATTGTCTACATCCTCATTAATTATGTATTTTTCACACATCATTTTAAATTTCATTTAATGAATGTATTGTATTTTACTTAATCAATTCCCAATTGATGTACATTTAAATGTCCATTTTATTGTAAATGAAAAACATCTTTGTAAATGAATTTTTATAAAAATCCCTAATTGTGTGTGCCTAGAATTTTAGAACCAAAGTTATTTTTTTTAATATTAGTTTTCTTGAAACTATTACTAAAATAATAGTGTTATTCAGAACAGAACTACTCTGTTCTGAATAACACTATTCATTACAACTTGAAATTAATAATAATGTACAACTTATTAAGGTGTTCATTTTGTCACTATTGTGCAAATCTTCCAAAGATCCTTGCCACTTAAGAACATACAAATGATCTAATTGCGAATGATAAAAGACACAGAGGAGTGTCATATACTAATTAATAATTCAAGCTTTCACTGGCTTTAGAGGACAATGCAGGGTTTTTAAAATGAAAATTATAGCCTCAGCAGTTCTTCTAGCCACAACACCATCATCTGTTATTCTGAACTGGCATTAGTAAATTGTGCATTTTTTAAAGAAACAGCAGTTATTGAAAGAAACTTTAAATTCTTTATAAGGCTCTGGGATGGCTGAGATAAATTCATAAAGAAGAAAGAGGAAAACTTTTGTAGGAAGGAAGGAGGGAGGGGGAGGCAGGGGAGGATAGAAGGAAAGAAGGGAAAAGGAAAAAGAAAAGAAAGAGAAAAAAGGGAAACATGAACCTAGGTGAGGAAACAAGGTACCGAGGTTATAAAGTGTAGGCTGTTGTGATGGAAATTCTGGGGCCAGCAGTGAATGCAGATCTGTGCACACCCCATCTACCCACCAGGTGATCAGCCTTTCCATCAGCAAATGAAGACTGCTCCCAAGTCAGTGTTTGATATTCATGCTCAATTACTTTAACAATGGCATGTTTCTGTTCATTCCCCGCAGTCTCACTTCTCATTAACTCCATACCTCAGCCTCCTTGGGACGGAAAGCCCTCAGCCTTGCTTACAGTGCAGAGTTTTGCAAATTCATAGACATTAATCATATTTTCGGGGGCAGAAGAAACAGCAGGAGAGGCAGGGACAAACAGACTCAGAAACCAGTTGAAGCTCTGGCCAGACGTGACTGTTCTCTCCCTCTCTTGAATGCTGCCAGCTTGCCAAGACTGTAGGTGTCAATCTGACGGGATGAGGAAATAGCAGGGAAGAATGGGAAGCCAGCTTTTTTTGTTTCTGAATGGCTCAGGGGTGAAGGAAAACTTTGAGTTAATATCTTTAGATGAATTTCCCTTATATTTCCTGCTTCACTTTTGATTTTAACCTCCAAAGCTAACTTATATTTGTTAAGGTTTTGTTTGAAAAGTAAGATTAACCGAATCTTCTAATTCCTACATTGCGTACTTCTAAGTTGATGTAGTACAATCTAGGTTGTTTTTTTTTTTTTCATGTATCGATGAGAACTCACTGCTTTTGAACTCTTTGGATCTGTTCTTAGAGGGCATCAGTGATGTCTTGTATAAGCTAATGTGCCCTGTAGAGCACATGGCGAATGTTTGGCTGCAGTTTTAATAATGATGGTAATGACAACAAGTTAATGCGGCATTACACACAATTCATATAAGCCATTTGTTACAAACGAAAGGAGGTTATTTCCACTGAAAGTGGAAAATACACTTTTTTCCCACCTGGTTTGGATCATCAATGAAGCTGAAACTGAGGCTCTATTGAAGAAAGTAAAATAAGGAAGAAATTTAAAATGCTAAAGTTTTGTTAAAATCATAAAGTCGATTCGTAGCCAACATTGGTTCATACGACTTTTTTCCCCCAATAGATATATCACTGACTTATAGGAAAAATCCAGGTTTATATGACTATACGTGACTTTTACTTGGTTTGCCTGCTTAATTTCTGAAAATGCTGAAATATTAAGTAGTTGGTTTGTCAGCTTTTAAACAGAATATACCCTAGTTCTTGCCATCTGTATTCGTTAGTTATTACTGTGTAACAAATTGTCCTAAAATTTAGCAGCTTAAAACAGCAAACAGTTCTTCTCTTGCACAGGGTCTCTGGGTAAGAAATATGAGAGTCAATTAATAGGGCGGTAGTGGCTCAAGGTTTCTCATGAGGTTATAATGTAGCCTGGTTTTTCCATCATCTCAACGCACCCCTGGGGCTACAGAAATTTCTTCCAAGATTATTCCTGTGGTTCTTGGTTGGTTTTACTGGCTGTTACTTCTTACTGGCTCTTGGTTGGAGACATCAGTTCCTGGCCACTGGGCTGCTCACAGCATGGCAGGCTGCTTTCCGGGGAAAGAGGGAGGGAAAAGAAAACATGTATGGAAGAGAGCCAGCCCAAGACAGAAATAGTGGCCTTTTTTATAACCTAATTTCGTCAGTGATATATCACCTTACTATCTCTTCTCCCAGTTGTTATTAGTCGCAAAGACCAACCCTGGTACAGTGTGGGATCAGGCTACACAAGGGTGTCAATATCAGGAGGCAGGGATCATTGGTAACCATGTGGAGGCTGGCTACCAAACTGTCTGACCTGGTACTGATAAAACTGGATTGTTAGGCAATGAGAAAGATGTTTTAATATCATCATAATGAGCTCTTGGTCTTTAATTAGTAATATGTAAGAGGAAAGAAGAAAACATAGCCATTAGCGATTTTTCTTCGATTAGGTCTCTATATGCATAACCTGCTTCAAGTTAGGTTACATACCAACCACCTAATCACTAGTCTTTATGTCTATAGCCCTTCATTATTTATTCCTTTGGGTTTTGGACAAGAAGGGGGACAAGCTCTGGTCTACCGCTTAATTCCATATGGTCCACAGGATATGAACCAAGATATACAATTTATACCTCTTGTTAGTTAACGTGCAGCAGTTTGAAAACTGCATATTTTAGAGAGAAGTGATGTACCATTGGATCCATGCCAAAGATGTAATTTGAAATTTCAGTTGAAGGACAGTGTGACTTGTAACTGTCAGTGTATTTTTCCATGCTGATAGCTCCCTGTAACCTGTTTTAATATTAAACATAAAGATATAATAACCATTGATTATATGTAGTGATAGTCCAACTACTTGTGATCAACTTCCCTGATGCACATGGTATGCCATTCTTTTTTTTTAACAAGAAATAGTTTATTTTATGACTTATACATTGACTTAATTTTTAAAATATTTAATATTTTCAATGTTATTTATTCTTAACTTATAAAGAAGTATATTTTTAAAATTTTTTAATTTTTAATTTTTTAACATCTTTATTGGAGTATAACTGCTTTACAATGGTATGTTAATTTCTGCTTTATAACAAAGTGAATCAGCTATACATATACATATATCCCCATATCTCCTCCCTCTTGCATCTCGCTCCCACCCTCCCTATCCCACCCCTCTAGGTGGTCACAAAGCGCTGAGCTGATCTCCCTGTGCTATGTGGCTGCTTCCCACTAGCTAGCTATTTTACATTTGGTAGTGTATATATGTCCATGCCACTCTCTCACTTCGTCCCAGCTTACCCTTCCCCCTCCTCATGTCCTCAAGTCCATTCTCCATGTCTGCGTCTTTATTCCTGTCCTGCCCCTAGGTTCTTCAGAACCATTTTTATTTTAGATTCCATATATATGTGTTAGCATATGGTATTTGTTTTTCTCTTTCTGACTTACTTCACTCTGTATGATAGACTCTAGGTCCATCCACCTCACTACAAATAACTCAATTTCGTTTCTTTTTATGGCTGAGTAATATTCCATTGTATATATGCGCCACATCTTCTTTATCCATTCATCTGTCGATGGACACTTAGGTTGCTTCCATGTCCTGGCTATTGTAAATAGAGCTGCAGTGAACATTGTGGTACATGACTCTTTTTGAATTATGGTTTTCTCAGGGTATATGCCCAGTAGTAGGATTGCTGGGTCGTATGGTAGTTCTATTTTTAGTTTTTTAAGGAACCTCCATACTGTTCTCCATACTAGCTGTATCAATTTACATTCCCACCAACAGTGCAAGAGGGTTCCCTTTTCTTCATCCCCTCTCCAGCATTTACTGTTTGTAGATTTCTTGATGATGGCCATTCTGACCAGTGTGAGGTGATACCTCATTGTAGTTTTGATTTGCATTTCTCTAATGATTAGTGAAGTTGAGCATCCTTTCATGTGTTTGTTGGCCATCTGTATATCTTCTTTGGAGAAATGTCTATTTAGGTGTTTGGCCCATTTTTGGATTGGGGTATTTGTCTTTTTGATATTGAGCTGCATGAGCTGCTTGTAAACTTTGTGGAGATTAATCCTTTGTCCTTTTGGGCATTAATCTTCTTTTAACCTTTTGGAGATTAATCGTTTGCAAATATTTTCTCCCATCCTGAGGGTTGTGTTTTCGTCTTGTTTATGGTTTCCTTTGCTGTGCAAAAGCTTTTAAGTTTCATAGGTCCCATTTGTTTATTTTTGTTTTTGTTTCCATTTCTCTAGGAGGTGGGTCAAAAAGGATCTTGTTGTGATTTATGTCATAGAGTGTTCTGCCTGTTTTCCTCTTAAGAGTTTTATAGTGTCTGGCCTTACATTTAGGTCTTTAATCCATTTTGAGTTTATTTTTGTGTATGGTGTTAGGGAGTGTTCTCATTTCATTCTTTTACATGTAGCTGTCCAGTTTCCCCAGCACCACTTATTGAAGAGGCTGTCTTTTCTGCATTGTATATTCTGCCTCCTTTATCAAAAATAAGGTGACCATATGTGCGTGGGTTTATCTCTGGGCTTTCTATCCTGTTCCATTGATCTGTCTTTCTGTTTTTCTGCCAGTACCTTACTGTCTTGATGACTGTAGCTTTGTAGTACAGTCTGAAGTCCGGGAGCCTGATTCCTCCAGCTCTGTTTTTCTTTCTCAGGATTGCTTTGGCTATTCGGGGTCTTTTGTGTTTCCATACAGATTGTGAAATTTTTTGTTCTACTTGTGTGGAAAATGCCAGTGGTAGTTTGATAGGGATTGCATTGAATCTGCAGATTGCTTTGGGTAGTAGAGTCATTTTCACAATGTTGATTCTTCCAATCCAAGAACTTGGTCTATCTCTCCATCTGTTTGTATCATCTTTAATTTCTTTCATCAGTGTCTTATAGTTTTCTGCATACAGGTCTTTTGTCTCCTTAGGTAGGTTTATTCCTAGGTATTTTATTCTTTTTGTTGCAATGGTAAATGGGAGTGTTTCCTTAATTTCTCTTTCAGATTTTTCATTATTAGTGTGTAGGAATGCAAGAGATTTTTGTGCATTAATTTTGTATCCTGCAACTTTACCGAATTCATTGATTAGCTCTAGCAGTTTTCTGGTAGCATCTTTAGGATTCTGTATGTATAGTATCATGTCATGTGCAAACAGTGACAGCTTTACTTCTTCTTTTCCAGTTTGGATTCCTTTTATTTCTTTTTCTTCTCTGATTGCTGTGGCTAAAACTTCCAAAACTATGTTGAATAATAGTGGTGAGAGTGGGAAACCTTATCTTGTTCCTGATCTTAGTGGAAATGGTTTCAGTTTTTCACCATTGAGAACGATGTTGGCTGTGGATTTGTCATATATGGCCTTTATTATATTGAGGTAAGTTCCCTCTATGCCTGCTTCTGCAGGGTTTTTATCATAAATGGGTGTTGAATTTTGTTGAAAGCTTTCTCTGCATCTATTGAGATGATCATATGGTTTTTCTCCTTCAGTTTGTTAATATGGTGTATCACATTGATTGATTTGCGTATATTGAAGAATCCTTGCATTCCTGGGATAAACCCCACTTGATCATGTTGTATGATCCTTTTAATGTGCTGTTGGATTCTGTTTGCTAGTATTTTGTTCAGGTTTTTTGCATCTCTGTTCATCAGTGATATTGGCCTGTAGTTTTCTTTCTTTGTGACCTCTTTGTCTGGTTTTGGTATCAGGGTGATGGTGGCCTCGTTGAATGAGTTTGGGAGTGTTTGTCCCTCTGCTATATTTTGGAAGAGTTTGAGAAGGATAGGTGTTAGCTCTTCTCTAAATGTTTGATAGAATTCACCTGTGAAGCCATCTGGTCCTGGGCTTTTGTTTGTTGGAGGATTTTTAATCCCAGTCTCAATTTCAGTGCTTGTGATTGGTCTGTTTATATTTTCTGTTTCTTCTTGGTTCAGTCTTGGAAGGTTGTGCTTTTCTAAGAATTTGTCCATTTCTTCCAGGTTGTCCATTTTATTGGTGGTATGCCATTCTTAATTTATTCCATAAAGCCTCCTTTTCAGATAGCTGTGACATCTTTGTGTTTCCC
Source organism: Balaenoptera acutorostrata (assembly GCF_949987535.1). Classification (NCBI taxonomy): domain Eukaryota; kingdom Metazoa; phylum Chordata; class Mammalia; order Artiodactyla; family Balaenopteridae; genus Balaenoptera; species Balaenoptera acutorostrata. Next base: position 11,304,351 of record NC_080070.1, read on the forward strand.
CTTTTGCCCATTTGTCTTAGTTCGTCTCTGCCTGGTTCACTAATATTAACTCAGAATGAGGAATGTCTCTTACAGATTTTCTCCTTGATATTTTGTTTTCCTTTATATTTTTCACTTTCTGAGTCAGTCAGTGCTTCCTTGATTCAACGTTAAAATCACCTATTTCAGTCTTTTTAGTTATCCTGTCAGTCATGCCCACATGTGTTTCAGTTTCCTGAGACCTTTGAAGAAACTGTAATATCTCATGTAACTTCTGATATTCTTTTACTGTTGTATATAGTCTTTGGGGTTTTTACTGGACATAGGAAGGTGGTTTTAAAGCATGCTTCCTTATGCTTAGGAGGTTAAGGAATTAGTTGCAGTATTTAATTAATGCCTTAGAAAGTCACCGAAAAACAGGTTTTTCCATAAATGTAGATGTGTTAGGATATAAGATAGCAATATGTTGTAAATATACTGATAAAAATGTAAAATAATTTAAAATATTATAAAAATTAAACAGTGTTATTAAGCCCAATTTTATGATGTGGAAACTGAGGCCCATAAAGCTTAAATGACTTAAGGAAAATGGTAGAACTATTTAGAGACAGCTCTTGTATCAATGTCCATGTTTTCTATAAAAATTTTTTATTGAAACTGGGACTCAGTTACTACTGTTGCTCTTAAACAGATTACATCTTTGGTCTGTTGGACAGGACAGTTGTTTTTTGCATGAGGTATTTAGCATCCCTGGGAATGAATGCCAGTATCACCAGCAATGTGATAATGGTCAGTGTGAGAACCAAACACTCTCCCTTCACATTTCCATCATGTCACTCCCTTTCACCCACATTTCTGGGGTGGCAAGAGTAGAACTGCAGTAGTTGGGCCAGACCAAGAATGACCAAACTGGTAAATTATTACATTACATAAAATCTATTTATAGGACATGGAATTGAGCCAAGATAGAACATTGAAGAACCAAGGTGATTTGGTAACAGAAAGATAGCAAGGGCATGGGTAGGCTGTAAGTATTAAGAATGTCGTCTTTGTGCTATGACAAAAGTGAGTCTTTTGGCACTCCGAAAACTGATGCCATCAACACAAGGCCATGTTCTTGACAGGGTGGCGAAAACTACCCTCGTCATAAGTCAGGAATAGGCCTCTAGATCTTAGTTCTGATATTATCTTCTCTGTGAATTCTTCCAGATCCTGGAAGAACATGGTATGGTATCCTAACGATGGTCAAGAGTATTGGAACACGGTGTGGGCCAAAGACCCTGTTAGCTCTGCGGTTACAAAGATAAGACTTGGTTGAAGAGATACAGTGAACTCCAGTATAAATGATGAGTGAGACTTGCAGTAACATTGAGTTGATGCTAGGCCACTAGTTTTCTATTAGAGACATAACAAGATTATTCTAGGCCAGCTGGTAATTCTACAGCACTGTAAACTGCAGGCGCGGAGACAGAGATCCAGGCAGACTATTGTCTCCTTGTTCTTTCATTGTATCTTTTTCAGAAGTGGGAAAGATAAGATTTTTTTTATTTTTTGGAAATAACATGAGTTATTAAAGAATATCTTTTATTAAATCATTGTTTCTTGATGATATTTTCCTATTGTCATCTAACAGTGGCATGACCATACCCATATTTCTGCAGACTCAGTCAATGGGCAAGGGTAGTCTGTCTAAACTTTTTTTTTTTTTTTTTAATTTATTTTATTTATTTTTGGCTGTGTTGGGTCTTCGTTGTTGCACGTGGGTTTTCTCTAGTTGCAGAGAGCAGGGGCTACTCTTCATTGCGGTGCGTGGGCTTCTCATTGTGGTGGCTTCTCTTATTGTGGAGTACGGGCTCTAGGTGTGTGGGCTTCAGTAGTTGTGGCGCGCGGGCTTTGTTGCTCCATGGCACGTGGGATCTTCCCGGACCAGGGCTCAAACCCGTGTCTCCTGAATTGGCAGGCAGATTCTTAACCACTGTACCACCGGGGAAGCCCTGTCTAAACTTTTTTAACCTGTGGTCATTTTGTTAAATATAAGATGCCATAGGGCTTCCCTGGTGGCGCAGTGGTTGAGAATCTGCCTGCCAATGCAGGGGACACGGGTTCGAGCCCTGGTCTGGGAAGATCCCACATACCACGGAGCAACTGGGCCCGTGAGCCACAATTGCTGAGCCTGCGCGTCTGGAGCCTGTGCTCCGCAACAAGAGAGGCCGTGATAGTGAGAAGCCCGCGCACCGCGATGAAGAGATGGCCCCCACTTGCCACAACTAGAGAAAGCCCTCGCACAGAAACGAAGACCCAACACAGCCATAAATAAATAAATAAATAAAGACTTTCTATTAAAAAAAAAAAAAAAGATGCCATAAATGTTATATCTAATAGCAGAAAATTTCTCATCATTTTACACCTCATCATAATGTCTGTTGCTTCTATAAATGTGTTTCAGTTACATTTTAGGAGACTGAGTATTTGGGTTTGAATATATTTTTTCCCAGTCAAAATAATGGGAAACGGGCTTTTGGTTGACATTTGAATAGGATGTCTGATTTTTCTTAAATGGACTACTGATGTTAAGCAGGAAATGCTTGTGTTTTAATTCCAATTTAAAGACAAAGACACTGATTCTCAAATAGTGTGGGTGGGAGGTATAGGTAGGTATATTACTTAGGCAGAGATGTCAAATAACTTAATACTTAGTCTTGGCTATCAGTAGTGTGCCTTTTAGTTTTTAAGTTTTTATAAATGAAGCGATAATGTTTTCATGAACTAACTATGCAGATTATTTTTTGAGTTGTTAGTTTGCATATATGAATGTCTTACCAAGGCATACAAATTAAATTATGTTATATAGCCCTGGCTTTTTCATATATTTGTAATAATGGTCACATAATGTTGTACATGTGAGAGACCTCTCGAAGTGCTAAAAGAAATATTTTAATGTAAAGTGTTAGTATTTTGTTTTACTCTGTAAAGTTGTTAACTGAAAAGCTTTTTAATAACTATCCTCACTAACATTGCTTTTAAAATGATTTCTAATCATTTTATTTCCATAAGTGTACAATTTATGAACCTAGATTTGATTCGTAATCAAAATTAATTATAGTATCCTTGTGAGTTTGACAGTGCCTTGGGTTCAATTCTATTTAAATTTAACAGTCTCCACAGATGTTTTTAATCTTCAGTTAAAAACATCTGTGTGGCTGTACCTAATCTCATGTATCTTGTTATTTTCTCTTAGCTGTGTCTCTTTCCCAGTTCCACCCAGCCACATGCCAACAACTTTTAGACATGGTAAAATTAATTGATTTAGAGAAAATGGCAAACAGGACTGTGAGAAATTATAAAACATTAGCAAGTTTGACTCTTATGCCAGACAGAGGAAATTGTATGAATATATAAAGCTCAGCTCCATTTATTGGTATACTTTTTTAAGTGAAAGACACACACACACACACACACACACACACACACACACACACACACACACACACACACACACACACACACACACACACACACACACACACACACACCACACCACCCCACCCCCCAGAATAGTAAATTCTTAGGCTTAAGCATCAAGACTAATTAACATATGCTGAGCTATAAAGGCTTTGTGAAGGGAATTATAGACAGGCAGTTTCCATTGACAGCTGAGTGACAGGTTCTTCACTTTGGTAGGCTTACCCTTTTAGCATCTCAGCAAGGGAATGATGAGACAGGCAGGGGACATTATGTGAAACTGTCTCTTGAATACACCTCATTCTTAGGCTTGCCTCAATCATAGTCCTTTCAAATTGTCTATATTTTTCAAAGCCTGTCTTGTTTGAATTTGTGTAACATACTTAAGGCATTTAAAAAGGGGGAGCCTATCTATGCCCTTTAAATTTTTAAGCCCTCCGAAGTGCCTCACATGTGACTCCTGGGCCAGCCCAGCCTGTCTCTTCTCTAACTGTGATCTCTGGGGCCTCTGTGACTGTTTCTCTTCCCTCATTCATCTGGATCATGGAACCCCTTACTCATCAATCTTCCCCCAGGGTTCCCCACCTGTAGCTGTTGGGTATTCCTTCCTTTGTTCTTTTCTTGCAGAGCTTGATTGAAACAATGTTATCATAATTTTCCTCCTTATCCCTATTAATATGTAATATGTGATCTCCTGCAACCTGAAGTCTTGGTCATTCCTTCTGGGATCCTTAGGAATTAGTAGGTTCTCATGAAAGTTTATATGACTCCGGTGTCTAATCCTTCTTTTAGATACTTGGTATAAAAAAGATTTATACCAAGTGTCACATGATAACTTGGTATAAAAAAGATTTCTGTGATCAAATGAGTTTGTGAAATTTGACATTCTCTATGTCCCTCTTGGAAATTCACCATGCACAGTATCATTCTAAGTAAGTCTGCCAAAATTTTAATTTTGTTGATCTTAGTGTTATGGCTTCTCAAGTGAGTTTCACCATTGAAAAACTACCCTTTACCCACTAACAGTTAAAGTAGTATATTGGTTTCCAACAGGCTAAAGTGTATTTGGATGCTTATAAGTTTGTTGTACTATTTCAGGTTTTCTCTACTTTTAAAAATTGATGAGAGAAATAATCAATATAACCTTGAAAAGAGTAATAGCTGACAATTACTTTAACGTGCTCACAATATGACAGACTTTTATATGTACTTTCATTTATAAATTCATTTAATCCTTGCATCAAATTTTATTAGGTTGGAACTGTCACCTACATTTTACAGATGAGTATGGAAGCACAAAGAGGTTGAGTAACTTGCCCAGGCTTACACAACTAGGAAAAATGGTTTAAGCAGGCTCCAAACAGGCATTCTGGCCCCAGAATCCGTGCTCTTTTCTAGCCATTATGCCATAATCCTCTAGTTGAAAGGAGGGAGTTTTCTCAAAGTAAAGTGACGATCAGTTCCACATGCTGAGGAAATCCTGTGGCCTCCTTTTCTTTGTGAGCATTCAGTTTTCCTTTTCAGGTCCTGCTTAGTTCTGAGTAATTGAACAATAAGCTCCACCACGCTTACCTTCAGTGCCCCCACTCCTACCCCACCACGTCCTTGCTCTTCTGGGGAGAGTTGGCAGGGAGTGCTGATGGAGGCCAAGTCCATCCTTGGCATATTTGTGGTGGGTGTGAAGGAATGGCACCTGGACAAGACCAGATCTCTGCGTCTAGATACTTAGAGGAGTATTATAAAATAGAAGCTTATACAAGCATCCTAGTAGAGGAAGAATCTCTGTAGCTCTTTGTTTTGAGGGTTCCCAAGACCACCTCCCCGTTCTGTAATTCACTAGAGGACTCCTCATGTAGTCAGCCTCTCGCTGTCATAAATCACAGCTGTGAGTATAGGAAGCAGAATCAGCAAAGGAAAATTCTGGAGGAATTGAGTCACCAGTTGCAAGAGCCCTTTCCCAGTGGAGTCAGGTAGGATGTGCTTAATCAAATTGTAACAAGTGTGATGTGTTGTCACTAGGGAAGCTCATTCCAGACGCAATGCCCAAAATTTTACTGGGGGCAAAAAGAAAGCAGGTGCTTAGCATAAACCACATTGTTTGTACAAATAATTTAGGCACAGTGAGCCACTGTTGGGGAAAGTTGTTTATCAGTGTAAGGAACTGTTTACCATTCAGGTCCTCCAGGTGTTAGTCCAAAGGCCAACCATGCAAGCAGGCTTTACAAAAGCATTCTTGAGCCTGCTGTGTGAAGTCTTTTGGACACCCTGTTCCACTGGGAACTCTGGCTCTGCTTTTAGGAAGGAAGCCATCATTTTGAGACCCTGTGTTGTTTTAAAATAACTTTTGACTTCTGTTAATGGAAGTGGTGGCTTTCTTGTTTCAAACGTTTAAAGTTTTCGTTCAATGCCGTGTTGAAAGGAAAGGTTATTTTACAACACCCAGGGCGGTGAAGATTATAGCAGATTAGAATATCTCTTTATGTTTGGGATTGAATGGAGAATTGCTACAAGGTTAAATTACATTTGTTCTCTTCTTTTATACACTGTCTAGAAAAACAGAAAGAAAACACTGGATTATATTAGGCAACTTGTTACTTAGAATATTTAAGAGTTTAATCATGTGACATTCTTGCTGAAGAAATTGTTACTTGTCAGCTGTCATTTGATAATTTAAAGAAAACTTTTTAGTTTGAAAAGTAGAAATGTTTTTAGAAGTCTGGTAAATAAAACTGAGGTAGTAATCTACCATAGTATGCTTTATACAATAAAGAGGAAAGTGGGAAATGGTTACTTTGTGATTACATCTCTACAGAGTAAAAAGACAATTTTCATACCTGTGTCAAGGAACATAGATCATTTAGATTTCAATCAGCTTTATATAACTATTCCCCTTCTTAGCAAATTTGAGAACAAGTTTGGGCTAATTTTAGATCTCTGTCTTTGATTATTCAGAGTATAAGTCATTTTGCTTTATGCCTGCTGTGCTCTTAATCTGGCAGGCAGTTTCTTATTACAGAGTTCCGGTCAATTCAGTTTAATTAAAAATGTAATGTATTCAATTTTTTTAAGACTCTTGAGTACATCTCCCTAAATATTTTTAAATGTATACTAACATACAGGAAGAAAGGCTACTTCAGCAGTGGATAGGGGAAAATAAAGTGTGTGGGAGCTAGAATTTTAAGACCCCATAAAGCTCTTATTATCATTGCTTATTTTTAAAAGAAGTATCAATCTTCTAATGTGATGGGATAATAAATTGTATTTCCTCTTTTCAGAGCCAACTTGAAAGGTGGTCTTTGACATCTTCTTGCCTCCTTTTCTTTACCCTTGATTGACACCTGTTTCCCCTCTCAGAAGTGTCCGTTTCTTTCATACTGTCCTTTAACTCCTTAGTCCTCCGTTGGGTGAACCACTTCCAGTCTCAACCCTGCTTCACACTCCAAAATTATCTTAACTTTCTTTTCCCTTCCTCTCCAATGAAAGTCATCTTTTCCTTAATGAAATTGATCTGTTTGTGATTAAGAAGGAAGTATGGCAAGTAAGTTAATTCACAGCAAGAAATTCATGATGAATTATCTTTCCTGATACTTATAATTTAAAAGAAGAAATTTTTTTTCACCCTCATACACCAGTAGGAATATTCATATTTACAGCCTTGCCTGGAAAGGCAGGAAACTCTGGCAACATCTACCAAGGGTTATAAAAAAATGTTCTTATAATTTCCCCAGTAATTTCATTTTAAGAATTCAATTCTAAGAAAATAACCAGAAATAAACACTTCTATACAGAGATATTGATCAGAACGGTATGTTTAATAGCCAAAAAAAAGTGAATTATGTCATGAATGTAAATGATAAATATAGTGACAATATAATGAGTTGGGAAAGCAGAAAAAAGGGATGAGAAGGGTAGCTAAGCACTCACTGCCCATTTCAGATGTGTGTGGGGGCTCTGAGGGTCCCAAGCCCTGGGCTACAGCGGAATCAGCATGGAGTCAGTCAGGGGTCATGTCTGTCTAAAAGCTAAAGGATTTTCAGGTATTTAAAACGGGAGAAAAGCAACTAGATGAAGGTTCAGTATAAATATAAAGGTGTTTTTCTGCTTAAACCTTCCAAAATACCCAAAGTTTAATTAAGCAGGGTTGAGTACAAAGCATGGTAGGTTACGAGTATGGGCTTCAGATGACATACTATGTCCTAAATCAGCTGTGTGACTTTGGGCAGGTTATTTAATCTCTCTAAACTTCAGTTTACGCATCTTAAAATGTGATAATTACATTTACCTTGTAAGGTTGCCTTAGAGATTCAAGAACATAATTCATATAAAGTGACTCATATCTCATATAACAAGATGTGTACTCAAATGTTACTTTTTATTATCGTTATTGATTTAGTGAGGAAGATAGTTAATTATCAACAGATCACAATTTTAAGATTCTAATTTTAAGATACTTTTGAGGTTATCTGATTTTTCAGAAAATTAAGTTATATGTTAGGAAAATAATCTGTTTGTTGAAAAGCATTTTAGATTTTGTAGCTACAGACACATTGTATTTAATTCTGCTAGGTGAGAAGCTATATGCAAGTCACTCCAAATAAATGTTCAGAATTGGTGTGCATGGTACCTGCAAGGAAATAACACTTCTAAACTCTTAACCTTATAAACACAGTCCGTAAAGTTACAGTAGAAGTCTCAGAGCCCCATAAAATTTTTGCAGGATAATTTTCACAAGTCCTTTCTTGTCCTGGCGAGATGGATAGGCACTAAATGACTTATCCTAAAATGAATAAGCTAATAGCAAGTTTGGGAATGCTTTCACTGGACTTGCCTCTTGTTTTAAGGAGGCCAAGTCTCTCTCTGGACAGAGTGCATGAAATAACAATTGATATGTTGTTATAATTTTTTTCCCAAAGGATTTGTTTCCTTTCCAATTAAGGAGTTTTAAAGGAGTCAGCATAATATAACCTGATAGGTTTTACGTGTGTTAAATGTAAAAACTCATTAACTTATTTTAGTTGAATTATTGGCAAACAGTAAAATTAATTGAGAATGACAGTCTAACGGCTTTTGCATTGATCTTTTGAAATTAGGTTGATTAATGACGCTCATTGTCTTGTAATAATTTCTTAGAAGTTGTCAGTGAATTCAAAAATCGTTTTGTAAGCCTCCACACAAAGTTCTATGGGGAATATTAGCAATATTTTGCTTACTCTAGCGATCTTTGATGCGAGGTGGTGTGACTGTAGCATCTATGTTTCTAGAGATTGTTCGGAAGTGTTGAAGTGAGAATTTGCTTTGTGTTCATCTCTGTGCCCAGTGCTTTCTGGGCATTATACAGGGCATCTCAACAGCACTGTTAGTTTGCATGCTAGGTCCATTACAGATAAGGAAAAGGGAGTTCGCAGAGATTTTTTTTAAAGGCCTGAAACTTTCCCCTCATATTAAATTCCTCAAACATATACAGAGTTTGGTGGTTAAAATCACAAAAACTATTTGTGGGCTTGGAATGGGGATTGGTTGATAAACTACAGCCCACAGGACAAATCTCGTCTGCTGTCTGCTTTTGTATAGCTGGCAACCTAAGAATGGTTTTTACAGTATTAAATGGTTGGAAAAAAATCAAAAGAATAATAATATTTCATAACGTGAAAATTATGTGAAATTCACATTTCAGTTTTTTTGGAACACAGCCATTCCTAATCATTTTTTTTTGTCTGTAGATGTTTCCATGATACAAAGGGAGAGCTGAGTAGTTGGGACAGAGGCCCTTTGGCATGCAAAGCCTAAAAGAATTACTGTCTGGCCCTTTACAGAAAAACTTTGCTGATGCCTGGTCTAGAGTGGTAATTTATCTCAGGCTTTTATAAATGACTTTATTCATTATTGAATGCTTACTACTTGCCGTGTCCTGTGTTGGGTTCTTGTATGCAGATGCAATAATGAACAAAGGGACATAGTGGGTACCTTCATGGAGCTTACAGCTGAAAGCTAATATTTTGATTAATATTTTAATAGTCATAAGGTAGATGTAATAATACAATTATTTGGTCATTAATAAAATGTTGTAATATTCGTAAGGTAGACTATTAATAATTCAAATAATAATAAAATTATTTGGTTAACTAATCTAATAATAAAATTATTTGGTTAATCTGAGTATTTACCATAACCCTTACTTGAACCTTTTTTCTTTTTAAAATATCCCACACTGAACATAAACCTTTGCTTTTTAGATGACTTGTGATTTTACTGAGATTAGGATCATGTATTATGAGCATATATTTTTGTGTTTGCTATAGCTATAGTTGCCGGCACTATTGGAAATTAACTTGAACTCTTACCATTCCAGGGCATGTTCTGAAAACTGTTTATTGCTAAATTTTACGAAGTTCCTGATATCAGTTTGTTTCCTTGTCATTTTTCTTTCTATTGAGAAATAATGACTCATTAAAAAATACTGTGAATTATTTATGTAGTACTTTATACTGCTATATTTGTTAAGCCTCAGTGGTACATTTGTATTTCACTTTACCTGATTGGATGTTCACTTTGTTAACATTAATGTATTGTTGAATTTTAGTTTATATAATTGCATATGAAGCACTAATATTTGTCACCATTTTAAGAATCTGTATTAATCATACTTTAAAATAAGTGTTACATAGTTTCCTAATGGCAGCAGGTAGCATAGTGCCTGAAAAAATAATGTCATTGTTGCTTTTCTGGGTCAGACTCATAGTCTGATTTATCCACATTAATATTTTAGAGAAACGTACCATTAGTCCCATGAGGAGAGAAATGGTTTTAATCCATCCATCATTTATCTATCCATCAAACTTCTGTAGACTGCTTGGTATGTGCTGGTATTGTCTTAGCAACTGAAATGCAGTGGTCAGTTTCCCTGTACTCAAGGAGCAGTGAGTCTTCTCTTGCCCGAAGATCCTGTGATCCCAAAGCTATAGGCAACGATTTGCCAGACATGAATTTTTGCCTGTGTGTGTGTGTGTGCGCGTGTGCGATTTGTTCCACTTTGGTTAATTTGCTCTGTTGGTTAATTTGGTTAATTTGCTTTCTCTCATCCTTGAAAACGCTTCGAATGGCAACTTTATATACTAGATTATATTTAACTTTCACTTACTCACCTGTTTGTCAGAGACCTTGCATTGTTTTATTCCTGAATTAAGAAGTCAGAAGTCCCCTCGTGCTCTGGTTTTACACACCTTTGCTTCTGTAAGGCATTGGAGAGAAAGGTGTCATTTCAAAAATATCGTTTCTTGCACCACCTCAGTTCACTAGTGCCAACAAGCTGGCACTTTTGTGGCACTATATTTATAAATATTTTTCAGTGTTTTTCACTAGTTATCTATTGTAGCAAAGGCAAAGAACTTATAAATTCACTTCATTATGTCCAAAAGGTAATCCAAGAGACATATTTACACAGGCATCTCTCTTCCTGCTTCTTTTTACATGAGCATAAAAGGGTGCTGTAAAGGAATTTTATAGGACGTCTAACTTGATTTTACTTAAAATGTAGTTTATCATTAGTTCAGTATTAGTTTTTCTGTCGTGTGGGTAAACTTAGGAAGTCTGCTCGAAGAAACTCAAAGTTTTTTAGAAATAGTTTAATCTCAGGTGATTTCAGTGTGAATATATTTTATAACACTTGTGCCTGAGTCCTTAGGCTAATCTTGAATGTCACCACAGCAGTGATTTTTAAAGACCATTAATGTAGTATAATCTGTACTTTTTTGAGTAAAATGATTGTCGTAATCAGATCATTATTGTGATAGTCTAACATCATTGCTGAGATGTCCTGTTATGTGAAATAATAAAGATAATGAGAATGATTCTAATGATCAAGGTATAATCCAGGCATGACAGGATATGTCTGATATTTTCTCTTTACTTTTATAGCTCTTGATCTTGTTCCTAGGCTGACATCATTACTTATTCCTACCTTTTATCTTATTTAACACAGGGATGTGAAATTATTTCAACTCCTGATCAATACCATACTGACTTTACCAAGTGCCTTGAAGTGCTCCGAAATAAGATAGAAGAAAAAGGCCTACAGGTAAGATAGGCTAAGAGTGGTTATTTGGTGGTTAAGCCTATTTGGTGGTTAAGAGTCTTATAGCAAGGATGTGAAAAATCCTGTCTTTACTTATCTGAAATCATTATTTGCTTTTGTGCTGCTTATCTGGATTCCTTTGTCAGGTTTTTTCAGTATATGAATAAATCTGCACTTAGCTGTCAAAACATTAACGTGTGCACTTGAATCAGAGGTCACAGATTCCAGAACTTTACTGTGATGAGGTCCCAAAATGGGTAAAGTGGACCTTGTATAAAGCAAACAAAAGTGGCAGCTCATTCTCAGCCTAAAGGGAGTAGCTGCTTTCTATCTCAGGTTGGTTGTTGCTCTGAAGATCTGTGTGTGTTTGTGTTTGTGTGTTTATATATTATGTAGGCAAGACAAACAAACAGATATGGCCTAGATTTGGCCAACATTGCAAACTCTTTTATAAACAAATAAAATATTACTGCCTTTTTTTTTTAAATGAGAGAAGAGTCTGCTGCTTTGCACATGTGGACTCTTTAAGGTGTTCAGTCGTGATTTTCACCTAGCACCCAAGTGTGTAATCACATCAATTAGAGCTAATACACAAATTTGTATGTTTTTTTTTTTTTATAAATTTATCCATTTATGTATTTCTGGCTGTGTTGGGTCTTTGTTTCCGTACGAGGGCTCTCTCTAGCCGCGGCAAGCGGGGGCCACTCTTCATCACGGTGCGCGGGCCTCCCTCCATCGTGGCCTCTCTTGTTGCAGAGCACAGGCTCCAGACGCACAGGCTCAGTAGTTGTGGCTCACGGGCCCAGTTGCTCCGCGGCATGTGGGATCTTCCCAGACCAGGGCTCGAACCCGCGTCCCCTGCATTGGCAGGCAGATTCTCAACCACTGTACCACCAGGGAAGCCCTGTATGTTTTTATATTTTACAATTTTTTTTGATACTTGTTGAAATGATATGCAAACTTTTAAAAGTCTGTATTCCGTGAAGATCCACGAAATTAAACCTGAAGTAGTGAATGACAATTGACCATTATTTTCCTGGGAAGGGCGGGAAGGTAAGCTGAGATGCATGATCCAATGTGTCATTTTTAAACTAAGAAAACTAGGAAAACACCTTTGTACATTAGGATGGTTTTCACAGTACAAGTAACAGGAGACGTGTTTCAGCCTTTCCTCAGTAATCGAACGGGGTAGGGCCGACTTCAGACACAGTGCAGTCAGATCTCATGTCTGCTTCTTCCATTGTCTTGGCTCTGCTGTGTAAGCTTTCTCTTCAGTCTGGTTTCCCTGACTGTCTGCAATGGCTGCTTATAGCAGTTTTTTTTACACCGTTACATCTAGAGGGATTGAGGGGCAGGGTCGTCACTTCCCACCGTCACTAGACCTAAGTCCTGCAATCTCTCCATTAACCACCACTTGGTTTTGGCGAAGGATGATGAGAGTAACCTGATTGTCTTGGACTGGAGCAGGGAGTGGGGGGGGTCAATCAACATGTCTCATACAGTCCAACTACACGGCTAACACACGTGTGGTGGGACGGCATAGGCAGTGGAGACGCACCCCTAATAAAAACTTACTCCTTCACAGAAGTTATGAAAGATTTATTCTGATGTATATTTATTAAGTTGAGGCAGTAGATCCTTTTCTCCCTTTGAAGGAAAGCCTTGTTAACTATTATAATTGACAAGTAGCTCACTCTGCAAACTCAATAAATGTAATTGAACGAACATTTCTTATCTCTGTTGTAGCTTGAGCTGTACCTAATGTGCTACTTGCAGCAATCAATTCCAGTAATATATTTGTTTAAGGAAAACAGAAGACAACCTATTGAGAGTTACCTGCTTCATCCCGACATAGCTAATATTGAGTTTCTTAGAAAAAAATTCTAAATCTTCACAACTGTTTCAATTTTCCTAGTACTTCCACTGAGTGTATTGAAAGCTGGGAATGAAATTATGTGAGTGTCATTTGTTGTGTCTAATTGATAGTATCTCTAATACAGTATTCAGTCATTAAATCTCAAAACAAATCATCGTATCTCAAACTCAACAAGGCCAAAATCCAGAGAGAGCCTCAAACTGGGGGAAGAGGATAATCAGGTGTATATAATCTGTGAAACAAATTGGACAAAGTCTTGGCCGAGCCAGTGGAGGCCCGGAGCGAGAGGACCTATTAGAGGACTCCTGCATTGGGCAGAAAGGGCCACACCCTCCTGCTCCCACCGTGCTTAGTCATAGGCCGGAGGCTGCCAGGCATGTGCATGGCCCTGGTGGCAGGCTGTGCTGTGTCATGAAGGGGTTGCCGCTGGGCCGGGACAGCCAGCTGCCCTCCTCTCAGTCCAGTAGCGAGGTCTCTGTGGAGAGAATGGGAGCTGGGCACCTCTGTGGTTGGCGTGCTTTGGGTCCAGTGCATTCTCCAGCCTCATCTTGAGTCCCCCTTTCTCCTTGTTCCCAAAATATGCCAGATTCCCTCCTCTCCTTTGCCTTAAGGTGTTTTTTGTATATGTGTTGCCCCCTCTCTCTAGAATGTTGTGAATATATTTTGATTTTTTTTTTTTTTTTTTTTTTTTTTTTGGTATTTTTCTTTGTCTTTGCCAAGGCCATGATGGCAGAGTATGCCTGACGTCCTCAAGGAGGTCTTTGCTCCACCATAGCTCTGGGTTAGGCTCTGCGGCTCTACATTTCTATGCCTCCCTCTTTTCTCCTTTACAATACTCTGAACACTTCTAATAATTGTGTTAACTGTGTATATCTAATTGTTTGCTTAAGGCCTTTCTTCCCAGCTCGACTGTGTAGCCCATTAAGCTGGGATCAGGTCTGTCTTGTTCACGATTGTACGGTAGCACTGTGTGTATAAGAGACGCTCGGGGAACTCACAGGAGATGATGCAGTTAGGGGAGAGGTTTTTTAGAGAAGGCTGAGACATGAGAAACAAATAGAAGTTAGATGGCAAAGGGGAGAAGATGGTGGCCAAGTATGGCAGTCCACAGAGAAGGTGGCTCACACTTCAGTGACCCAACAGCAGATGGTTTGAAGAGCTTTACGACAGAGAACGGTGTGGTTACTTGGTGTTTGAAGAAGCATGGTTAGGTCAACTGAATTCATTACTAACAAAACCATCCAAATTAGCTCTTGTTCAGACTGAAAAAGATGGTTATGTTAAATCTGAGGACTATCTGTGAGCTTCCACCTGACTTTATGTTTAACCTGGGAGCACGACATTGTCTTTGGTTTAACATAATAGCAGGAGAAAAGCAAGATTAGAAAGATTGGAAAGGAAAATCATAAAAGATTCCCCTCCACACATTCTCCTACCCTCAAGTGAGATCATCATCAGGGCTTTTACAGATTTCTTCCTAAAATACACATAAACTGTGTCAAAAAATCCTTTCTACTTCTCCACCTAATAAATCTTACAAAATTATCATACATTTCTTGTTTTCCACTTATTAAATTATAAATATGAATTTGTATTCAGTGTCTGTATTTTGTAGTAAGATCTTATCTTTTTAGCATATACTTTAAAATATTAACTATAGTGTAAATGAATTGAATTAAAGTAGTATTTAATATGTTAAGGAACCATACTGTGTAACATATTAGAACTTTATAGAATTCGGATCAGGGTCTGTCATTATCCTAAAGGAGTTTACTGTCTAGAATATGAGGTTAATTATAAAAGAAAAGATTTCCCTAAATTACCTTATTTATTATTTATCTGCTTTAAACCTGCTCTTCCTCCACTTTTATTCCTCTGCAAAAAGGGTCTCTGATACGTGTGACTCTTTAATGCTTTGCTTTTATGTTGCTACATTGTTTATCTGTGACTGAGTCATGAATAATAAATTTATCAGGATGCCATCCGATATGACTGAATCTTCAAAGAGCACATATATATTCTGATGCTGTAATACATGTTTGAGATCTAAACCCTGGAATTCATTGGAAAACATTAAAAGCTATTGCTCCAAGTTTCAAAAAATGTAAGATTTACATTGTTTAGGATGAAGCAGGAAGAAATCTAGATTATAAGGCCCTAAGAATAATAGGTCTCCTGAAATACAGATTAGGGTATTTCCTAGAATTATATGGCAATAGAATCAGTTACTTCAGTGTCTGATGTTTTAAACAGACTTTATATTGGACAAAATTTGGGCAGAAAAGTTGATGTTAATTTCAAACTGTATATTGTATAGATTTAAACTCATACTAGTTTTATTTGCTAAAACCTCAATACATTTTAGCCCATTTATACTGTGTTATTTTTTTGTAAGCAGTTTTTTAATCAAATGATGCAGGATGCTGAGTATTACATAAATAAGAGCAAATGTGTAAGTTTTATACACACAGACAATTATTAATGACTACAAATTAAATATCACATAAAGACTGTAGGATTGATCAATTAACCCAAGAGGACAGAGCAGAACGACCTTGAGCTCACCTCCTCTCAGGGGTACACCAAAATAACAACTATTTACAGAACAGCTATCAGAGAAATAGATTGAAACCTACCAGAAAAGATCTTATACAATAAAGCCATAAAGAAGGAACCCTAACAAGATGGGTAGGAGGGGCGGAGTCATGGTATAGTCAAGACTCTTACCCCCAGGCGGGCGACCCACAAATGGGAGAATAATTACAACTACAGAGGTTCTCCCCAAGGAGCCAAGGGGTCTGAGCCCCACACCGGGCTCCTCATCCCAGGGATCCTGTGCCCAGAAGATGAGCCCCCAGGACTTTTGGCTTCAACGGCCAGCGGGGCTTACTTTCAGGAGATCAAAAGGACCAAGTGGGGAGATAGAGACTCCATTCTTAAAGGCACCCAGGGGAGAAGCAGTAATTTGAAAGGCGTCTGGGTCAGACCTACCTGCTGATCTTGGAGAGTTTTAGACTATTTATATCTACTGATTATCAGTATTGGACATGATTGGTTTGTAATAGACTAATGACTTTTAGTATTAGTATTTAGTATGTTCATACTAAATATCTGTTGCTGCTCATCAAATTTAAGACTGACTGTATCTGATTGGACTAATTACTTTATCAATGTAATAAGATATCCCTAGGGTTGCTGGAAGAACTATGATAGTACTGTGAGAAGTATTTTCCAAGGTACTCTGATGTCTTCAATAAAGTCTGCTCTGATGAGCTGGTACCTTTGGCAAGATTCCAGTCTTATCTAAAGCAAAACTTAATAAATCTGTTGTGTGTGTACACATGTGTTCTGGAAAGGAATAAATACTATCTTTACATTAGAGAAACCTAGCAGATACCACCTTAATCAAGGAATCATGATTAACATCATCAGTGATAATTCATGTTAGTAATCCACGCCCCTCTCTCTAGGTATAGGGTGAGAAGGGCACTTGTGGTGTGCTTCCCTGAAACCCGTAATCTCAGTTTAATCTTTGAAAAAAATCAGAGAAACCCAAATTGAAGATCATTCTACAAAATACCTGACCGCTATTTTCAAGGTCATGAAAGACAAGGAAAGACTGAGAAACGGTCACAGAGCAGAGGAGATGAGAGAGACATGAAAACTAAATGCAGTGGGGTGAAATGTGAATCAAGTGCAGAGTTTCATTAATAGTTGTGCCCCAGTGTCAATCTTAGTTGTGACAAATGTGCCATGTTTATGTAAGATGTTCACATCACTGGGAACTGGGTGAAGAGTGTACTCGCTGAAGTATCTTCACGACTTTTTACTAGATCTCAAGTTATTTCAAAATAAAACATTTATTTGAAAAAGTATGTCCAGTGTTGCAAATATGCTCTAACAGTGGAACGGTGTCATCTTTCTGTGCCGTGACTTACAGTAATATAGAATAAAAAGCAAGTACTCCAATCGATAACTTTTTGTGGACTCTCTCAATTTTAAAATGTTTCCTCAAAAAGTTTCAAAATGTAAGACTCTGCTGCATGTTTAGGCAACTGTTGTACATGGAAACTATGCCTGCTTGAAAATCTTCACTAGAAATTTGATGGCGTTTAAACTACACGACAGGCCAGATGCTCTCAACTTCCACAGCTTCCCTGGAGATCAAAGTATGGTAGGACTCAGTCAAGGATATGATTTTATCAGGACTGGCTCTAGAAGGAGTAACCCTGTTTATTCCTGCATTCCCTCCTGACCTGTCAAAGTCCTGCGGTCTCCATCCCCACCTCCATTTTCTCCCTGGCTCTTCTTATATTGATATTCTGTCATACCTGCCTTTTACTTTTATCTTGTTTCCCTGGGCTTCAGTTATCATTCTGTGCCATTAACTCTATGTCTTATATCTCTAATCCTGAACTCCAAAGCCCTATTTCTAACCACTAACTGGAAGGCCAGAGGAAGTTCATTTCAGTGTAAACCAAAATTCATCATCTTTCTCACAAAATCTCATTTTCTCTTTCTTTTCTGTCTCGTTCAATGGCACTACTATCCATCCACCTGGCAGAAACCTGAGAGTAACCTTATATTTTACTATCCCTGTACCATCCCTCAATGGCTGGTCACAGTTGCTTTAATTCTACAAGTATCTCCTGTGCCCACTTTGTTCTTTCCAATCTTACTGGTACTCTCTTAGTTCAGACCTGTATCATTTCTTACCCGTGTTATTTTACTAGCCTTCTGTTTGCCCCCTTCACTCCATTCCCTTACTAAAATTTATATCCTCTGTCTTAGATGGACATCTGCTTTAAATCTTTTCTTTTCTCCCAGTTACTTATTCAATAAATACTTGTTCAATGAATAAATTTATTTCCAATAACATCAAGGCAGATTCCAAAGGATATCCTGGCAAACCTTAGCTGGCATGTATCCTCTGTGAAAGAATCTTCTTAGTAGCATTTCCTACTAATTCTCCCACGACACGTGTGACATGTGTCCAGATTCCTTACATTGCTTGCTGTCTGTACCAACTGTAGAAATGAATATGCTTATTATGAAAAGAATTAGTCTCCAACACATTGTAATTAGAGGTTAGGTGCTCAGATGCTTGGGTTTTGCTGACATTCTTTCAGCTGCATGACGACAGAAAGCTCTTTAACTTCTTGAAGACTCATCTTTCTCATCTGGAAAGTCAGAATAATAATCTACACGTACCAGTGAGTTATGAGGCAAAGCATTTACTGCAGTGCCTGCCACATATGAAGTCCTTCATAAAAATATAATAGTAGCAGTGGTGGTATTAATAGTCATATATTCTTGTGCACTTTAGCTTTTGTGATCTCATAACATTTTATATAATTTCCTTTGCATAATATATTTATATATTTACAGAATATAAATATAAATTTTATATAAATAAAATATAAAATACTGTATTTTATAGATATATTTTATAAAATATATTTATATATTCTATTTAATTTTATAAAATATATTTTATATGTAATATAGTTATATATGATATTTATTTTATAAAGCATATACCTTAATATATTTATTTTATAAAAATTATGAATATAAATAATATCTTTTATAAAATATATATAGTGATCTTTTGATTTTATAATAAATTTCATGGACCAATATGATATTCAAATTAGATAATGTTTTTAGGGATCAGACTAATTACAGTTTATAGCCCAGTTTTATGGACTCATCATTTCTGTTTTTTTTTAAGTGAAAATAATTTTTTTTAATTGAGGTATAATTGACGTACAACATTATATTAGTTTCAGGTGTACAGCATAATGATTCAATATTTGTATAAATTGTGAAATCATCACCACAGTAAGTCTAGTTAACAATCTAGCATTGTTTCTTTTGGACATATTCTAATTTTACAAGATTTCTTTTAATATCAGACACTTGAATTAAACAGAGGGCTCCTCCCATGTTGCAGTGTTTCCTAGGGGAGGTCTTCAATGTCCCCTTTTCCCAGGGGACCAGTGAGAATGGGATCTGTATGTGTAGTGATGGGATCCCTCAGCAGGCGAGTTGCACAGCCCCGCTGACCACTGTGTGCCTCGTGCCTGGATGGAGAGAGAAGAGGAGAGGTGTGCCCCAGCTTCTCCCATGCTGCGGGGGACCTTGTGCTCGCTGGGGGATGTGTTACCCAAGGTAAGTCAAAAGTTCCCTTCAGAGTTCCACGGGCAGACTTTCTCCCCTTAGGTACACTGTGGAAGCTCCCGGGGGTCATCTTCCGATCAGCCTAACAAACTTTTACGTAGTATGTGTCTGTTAAGACATTATGCTAGGATTTGGTGACCAAATCCATGGCCTCAGATAGACTCCAGTCTAATAGAGGAAACAGATACATGAGTAACCAGAGAATAATTCAGACTATCGTAGATGCTGTGACTTGCCTCTTCAGGATAGATTCAACTTCTTAAAAAACGGATTGTTTATATAGAACGCTTCTCTACTTCCTCTTTTAATTTTACATTTGAGAACATAGAATAATAAGATTTTTTTTTCCTAATGAAATTGCGCTCATATCTATGAGGCCTTCCACGACCACCCGGTTTAAATAGCACCCCTCACCCCTCCTCCTGTTACGTCCCTCAGTTCAGCAGGCCTCTACCCTTCTCTGCTCAGCTTTCCCCGTTCCACTTGCCACCGTCAGACATATTTAGGATATTTGTTTCTGTGACATGTTCACGCACTGGAATGTAAAAGTTCACATGGGCAGGAAGTTGTGCCTGTTTGTTCTCTGCTGTATCCCGAGCATCTAAAACAATACCTGGCCGTCCCTAAGTATTTATCGAATGAATATATACATATATGGAAGAATCTTTTTTTTAGCAAGAACTTTTTATCAAATGTGGGTTACCTTTATTCAGTAATCTGCTTTAACTTTAACAAGACTTATTCCACTGCCCTAGCTCTTGTCCCGTTATAATTGAACACTTTTTGGTTTTGGCCAGTACTTGGAGATACCCACTATTATTCGGTCATACACACATCTTTAGTTTTTCTCTTCATTTTATGGGGAAGGGAAGGGGATGTGTGCGGTGTGTAATTAAAAATGGTACATATAGTATCTTTATTTCATTAATTGGTATTTTATAATACTTCTGGGACCTGCTTCATTTTACCAGCCTAAGTTACTTGAAAAAGTTGAGAGCTAACAAATGAGAATACATAGAGATTGTCTCATAAGCCATTACCATTGTGAACTTGACAAGAATAAATCTTGCCAACTTCCTTGAATTGATACTGAAAGCAATACCATACAGTTTCAACATCAGCTCTGTAGCTCAGGCATTGTACGGTTTTTATGACAAGTTTTTCTATCAATACCTTTGTTCCTGTGCTTATCTACCTAAAAGGAATGTTGTAAGCTTAAATTGGTAATTTTTGTGAAATTCTAGAAAGCATCATGTCACATATACACACACACACACACACACATAAATACACATTCAGCTATACATCGGTATGTCTACACAGACCACCTTTTGATTTTTAGTATATGACCAGCATGGCTGTCTTTGTCGAGTGACAAAGTAACTGCTTATACCTTCCGGTTCTGGAACAAATGAGGTGCAAGCTAAGTATCAGATGAGGAAGCAAGGAGAAGAAAAATTTCTGGGCATCAAATGAACTAGCAGGCTGCTTCCTAGATCATTTTGGAAAAGCCTTCAAAAGAGAAATTCCCATCTCTGATTTTCCTTTTCTTAGAGACCAGCAATCTTTTTTACAGTGCTGTGCAACAAGAGAAAATAGATATTCGCCGTGCTTTGGAGTGACTCAGGAGGTGCTGCTATGGATATAAAAAGCTAACTGCCTCAGAGGCTGTGGCAGCCTAATCCGTCCCTGCCAGAGGAGAGAAGCGTGTTTTATGGGCCCCGGGACAAGGGTTAAGTTTATCTGCTTAGCAGGAATCTTGGCTGGATGACTCACTTACCAGACAAAATTTCTTATTAATGCAGAGAATTACAGATAGGGTTGATGTGGTGCTCCTTTGCAGGAGAACACTGACCTAATGTGAAAAGGACTATTTTATTTAAAGTTACTGCATTGTGCAGAGGCAGAACCTACAGATGGAGGAGGAAACTATATCTTGAGAACTTCTGTAATAACAATGCACTTATATTGGAACATCCTGAAGTTGCTTAGTAGATTATAAAATTTCTTCTTCTGTGTATCCGTTAGCCAAATATACGTAGTAGTGCCTACACTCATAATTATGATTGTCCACAATGATAGTATCTATATTTTAAAAAAATGATTTGGTTATAGTTTGTCATGATCGAAGAACTGAAATGATGTTACTGCTTATCACAGGGATGTACACATCATATTGATATATTTTCAGTGGTACTTAATCAGGAGAAGAGATATATACATAGAAACACATTCTTCTTTGTGTTAGGTGATAAGCCTAGGTATCTCGGAAAGTTCCATTTAAATCAGACAATATGGAATCCCATAGCATTCACTCTCCATCCTTCTCCTCTCTTTGTAGCTGGAAGTAGAAAGTGTCTTTCTATTTCCATGACCGTCTCTTTTCCCAATATTTCTGCTTAGCATTCCATAGTCAACATGCTGGTCCTTAACAGGTGCCTAGAGTAGAAGTAAGATAATATCAGCTTCTTTTCTGGATCCACTAGGAACCTTACCTTCTCAACACATATATGACTGTATGTACTTTGCATATGAGCAGCTGTGTCAAAATATTTTGAAACACATTAGGAAATAGGAGTATCTAAATTCAAAGTTACATTTTTAAATTACATTTTAATTCTATTTCCTCATCCATTTCTACTAGAGATTTTAGATGCCTGTAAAATTGACCCTAAAGATTCTGATTTTCTAAAGCATCCATGTAAATAAAGGAAATTATTTCAGAAAGAGGAAGTTATCGTTGAACAAATATTTTCTCCCAGTTTGCACTCAGTTTACTGTGATGCTTATGGAGATGGAATACATTTAGCAAAATATCAATAGCATCGCTTCTACCTTAAAGTCAACCTGAGGATTATCAGGTGATCAGCTATTTTGTATACGTGTATTCGCCGAAGCAAACTTATTACATTGCAAGAAATAAGCTTTACGTAATTAATGTCACTGCAGTAACAGTTTTAACATTCTCATTTGGCATTATAAAACGGTCCAGTGCATATTCAGAAACCAGAGTGTTAATGACCAAGTGCGAAATTCGCAATCAAAATGTCTCTATTCTCCCAGAAGTTGGAAAGGGGATAATTAACATAAACTATTTATATTGCACCAGATTGCAAAATCTAAGCATTGCAGCACAGCAAGCCTGATAGCCACCTGTTATAAACTGGTCAATAAAAACTGAGGAGAGTTTTATACCCGTAAACTTTGGGAAAATAATGCGCCCAAAGTACTACAAATAGCCAAATCCAATCCATCCAGACATGGAAACCAAGAGTTTCATTTATCATTTTAGACAAGAATATGCAGCTAAGACTTATTTTATGGCTGAAGCAAAAGCAAGAAATATTGTTTGGAGAAAACAAATCATGATGATGCAAGATAGGGTAATAGCTATTAAAAAATGATCACAAGTACAGAAGTACTCACCTTCTGGGAACAAAGCGTCTCTTACCAAAAGTCAGTCAGTTGGCAGAGGTTTTGAAAATTGTCTATTTTCAACTTGCTCAGTGGTGGGAATGAAAGAGGATGAATGAGGGATGAAAGAAAGAGGATGGGGGTTTCAGGTTCTGGTACCTCATAACCCATTTTCCACAGAATGGGAGGAATGACTGCTTTAGTACTCTTCCAAATGTTCAACTTTAGAAGGGCATCATGTATGTTATAGAAATTTTAGCCAGAGTGAAAAATATCTGGTGCTTTTTGAGTAGGATGATCAGGAATGCAGATTTGAATTTTTTTCATTCATCTACCAAGCAATCATTTAGCTTCAAATGGACAACATTTACACAAGCTGTAATATCCTTTCAAACTGTACTTCCAAATAGCTAATGGTTTCTGAACGTGATATAGGTCATACTTTGAGTTTTAATTTTGCACTAAATACCAGCTGTGTTGACGATGCTATGCTAGGTATTTTGGGATTTCTAAACCACAAATAATACATCTTTCCATTTCTCAAGACCCCCGATGGTATGAGAGGTTTGGAGACCATAATTACCTACAGTAGATTTACAATATCCATGCTATTTATACAGACCATGATTTTATGTAACTTTACTTTTAAGTATATTCCTGACTCTTCAAAGAATTTAATTTTCAGCAGAGATAATAGAATAAAATCATGTTAAAAAAAAGCACAAGTATGTGTTTTATTTATTCTATTCAACTCTCCTTGGCACTCACTTTCTGATATAGAGAAATGTAAATACATGCAAATTTGCTCTTGCCATCACTTTGTGTATTTACATGGAAGGAAAAATAACACATTTCCGTATATATATATATCACATTCTGCTTTTTGTTTATATGGAAAAAAATGTCCCATACCCAGGGGTCTCATTGATATGGTTTCAGAACCAATAGGCCAGTTAATCATGGAAATATTAGTACTCAGGACAGATCTGTGAGGAAAGACAACACTGTTACTACAGCCAGGCTTGAAATATTTAACTAAAAAATGCAAAGCCTAGGGTAAATCAGAAAAACATTTCATTATTCTGGGAATGAACTCAGTCATTGTCCTATACTCTGTCATGACCAGGGCATCTGAAATTAAAGTGTTTTTGGGGATCCAGACAGCAATATGAAAAAGCAAAGAAAAGTCACTGTGTGCAGTAAGATTTCTAAGGAGTAGAACTGGTCACAGCAGTCATCAGTGCCAGAAAGATTGTTTGGGGTCACATAAGAAGGATCTTTAATCTCTAGGTAAAGAATTTGAATTTTGATTTACAGGTGATGTTAATCTGTGAGAGAATTTTGAATGAAAAATCATAATATAATTTAGAAAATTAGTGTAATGGTTGTGTGCAAGCTGAATTGGATGGAAATTCTAATGATAGTAAAAAAAAAAAAAAAAGAACCAATTACAGGCTTCTTTTTTTTTTTTTTTTTTTTAAGATTTCTTTATTGACTGATTGATTGCTATGTTGGGTCTTCGTTTTTGTGCTATGGCTTTCTCCAGTTGTGGCAAGTGGGGCCACTCTTCATCGCGGTGCGCGGGCCTCTCACTATTGTGGCCTCTCTTGTTGCGGAGCACAGGCTCCAGACGCGCAGGCTCAGTAGTTGTGGCTCACGGGCCTAGTTGCTCCGCGGCATGTGGGATCTTCCCAGACCAGGGCTCGAACCCGTGTTTCCTGCATTGGCAGGCAGATTCTCAACCACTGCGCCACCAGGGAAGCCCAATTACAGGCTTCTTGAAGGATAACTCTTTTTTAAAAAATATTTATTTATTTATTTATTTGGTTGCACCAGGTTTTAGTTGCGGCAGGTGGGCTCCTTAGTGCGGCTCCAGGGCTCCTCAGTCGTGACGTGTGAACTCTTAGTTGCAGCATCCATTTGGGATCTAGTTCCCCGACCGGGGATCGAACCCAGGTCCCCTGCCTTGGGATTGCGGAGTCTCATCCACTGCGCCACCAGGGAAGTCCCTTGAAGGATAACTCTTTAGTCAACTTTTCCATCAAGAATTTAAGAAATAAATAAGGACCTTAGAAAATAGACTTGAACTGTGTGCCCAGTGATGATGGGTCTTGTTTGCCAGAGTTAAAGCATGGAAACCATTACCATTCAGCTAACAAATGTCTGTTACATATTTACCAGCCACTCTGCTGCATATTGTATCAGTAGGTTGAAAGGTGCAAACTGAATGAGACAGGGTATCTGACTCTTAGAATTCATGGCCTTGGAAGTGAATGCCCTTGTAAGCAGGATAGGACAGGTGAGAAGCCCCTTGGAAGTGGACCTTCTCCAGCCTGAACCCTCCTTGTGCAGGTGGTAACTCAGCTGCATCTGGAAGATAGATTAGGAACTAACCAGAATCAGGGGAGTGTTTTGTTCTGAGTATTCAAGGTCAAAGGTAAAACTCTCAGGTTTGGGATGTCAAAGGGTAGGCAATACCGAAAGTCCCAATCACACGTGAACACTTGCACTGCTTACATTTGTTTCCTTTAACAAGCTAACAGAATGCACTAGTAGGGAGGGGCCTGCCTTTTGGGGTAGGCCTGTCTCTCCTGGCCTCCTCTGCTGCTGACTTGGTGCCAGTGTGTCAGGGACCTCTGGCAGCAAGGGTTTTTTCCAGTCTGTACAAGCTGAACTCCCCAGAGAGGTACAGGGACATAGTAAGCTCCCGATGGTCAGTGAGGGTATGAGCTGCCTGAGCTTTTATGCTAAAACTTTTACTGGGGGATTATGGTTTCAGTCAGGAGTCCTAGCATAGATCCTTTTCATCACCTTCACAGTTTTCTGTCAAATGCAAACAAGCTTGTATACATTGCTCACTTTTCAGGTATAAATATGTCCCTTCCTCTGCTTTTTTACTTTTTAAGCTTTTCTCTCAATTACATGTTGAAAAACAAGTTTTGTGGTAAACATGTTTATGACGTTTCTTAATAATGTATTTGCAGTTTGACAAAGTTGGATGAAAATGCTCTGTCCAAACAAGTTTGGTTTTCTTTTTTTTTTTTCGGAGGTGGAGTTAGGCATCTTTGGAAATACTTTACAAGGGAGGGTGGGGAAAGGGGATAGTTCAGACACTGAGGTTTGAAATCTTGTGATGTGTTCTGAGAACTAAAGTATTTCTAGAACATAAATGGGGTGGGAGTGGCAGATGTAACTTAGGAGTCAGTATAGGAGGAGATTGGACTTTATCTTGTAGGTTCTGGAAAGCCAGTACTGAAACAGAACATTGGCATGATCAGATTTGAGATGTAGAAAGCTTTCTCTCATAATCAGGTAGAAAACTACTCGGTTATAGAAGGCCAGGCAGGAGGCCAGTGGCGTTATCCAGGTGAGGAGGATGATGCCTGAATTAAGGCTGCAGCAGGGAGGATAGAGAACAAATTATTTGAGAAAAATCGGGAGCCTCGTTATCTTGCCATTGCAAGAGGCGTTATTTCTTTCTCATCCAAACAGGTTTGCATTAAACTGTGACTCATTGGGCCTTGTTGAAATTTAAATGGGATCCCTGTGGTATTGTTTCCACAGGCTGCCAAGATCCAGCCAGGTATATTCTGTGTTTGTCAGTACAGTATATTCTGATACCATAAAACCTGAGGTCTTTAATTTCTCTGGTGTTTCATTGTACTTCACATCAATCACTGGAATTATTTTATAGGCTTATTGAAACATATTTTGATATTGCTGGGTTGTTGTCAGTTTATTGTTTTTCCTCTATCTTGATCCCATGATTTCCTTCATAGCCTGCATTGGATCTTCCATCTTTAAATTAGAGCATCAAACAATTGGACCAGAGAATTTCACCTTCTGTTTAAGCCTAACTGTTGTATAGTAAAGATCTTTGAAGGTTAAGGGAAGCTTAAGAATAATGTCTAAATTTTTTGAGACCCTAGAGTTTAATTTTGTTAAGTTGGCTATGTTAATGTTACTTGTAATTCTCAAAGAGTAGGGTAAACGTGTGTCTTGGTTTACATGGGATAGCCCTGGTTTATGCATGTATTCTTGGTGTAATTGTTTATAATGTCCCCCTTTTACTTTCAAGAGTGTCTCAGCTTGTACATTAAATTGTATGGTCACCCTATCAGGGAGAGCCACAGAGAAATTGTCCATTTATGCATCTCCAGAATTAAGTTTATGGAAAGTCAATGCAATTAAAATATGCTGACAGCCACTGTCCCTGCTGTAGACTTCGTGCATGCTGTATCTAAGTCTTTTTGAGGACAAATGGAGAAAAACATGTCATTTGTTTATCAAAAGGTTTTTACTGCTATAATAGAAAAATGAAATTGCTTCTCCTTTTGGTGCTATATATCCTTCAGCCAGTCTTGTCATGATTCTATTAAGGCAAATAACGCAAAGCCAAGTTTTTCATTTATTCTCTAAACAAAACAGACACAATTATTATTTAACCTGTTAGAGTGGAAACCAGAGAACCTCACATGGACTGTTAGAAGTGAAAGGGGTCTTGAAAAATAGGTTAGGGAATTTAGTCCATCCCTTACCTTTATGCATGAGCCACCTAAGTCACAAGGAAGTCATGTATGTGGTTCTATGGCTATTAAGGGAATATACCATCCTATAGTCAGGTCTTCAGTGTAGTAATCCAGGGTTCCAGGGTTCTTTTTTTTTTTTTTTTTTTTAATTTTTATTTATTTATTTTTGATTTATGGCTGTGTTGGGTCTTCGTTTCTGTGCGAGGGCTTTCTCTAGTTGTGGCAAGCGGGGGCCACTCTTCATCGCGGTGCGCGGGCCTCTCACTATCGTGGCCTCTCCTGTTGCGGAGCACAGGCTCCAGACGCGCAGGCTCCGTAATTGTGGCTCACGGGCCTAGTTGCTCTGCAGCATGTGGGATCTTCC
Organism: Balaenoptera acutorostrata; assembly: GCF_949987535.1. Classification (NCBI taxonomy): domain Eukaryota; kingdom Metazoa; phylum Chordata; class Mammalia; order Artiodactyla; family Balaenopteridae; genus Balaenoptera; species Balaenoptera acutorostrata. The sequence goes on from NC_080070.1 coordinate 11,332,229, forward strand.
CAGACCAGGGCTCGAACCCGTGTCCCCTGCATTGGCAGGCAGATTCTCAACCACTGCGCCACCAGGGAAGCCCCAGGGTTCTTTTTTGCTGCACATGATTGCAGATGAAGAGCCAAAAGCAATCTCTGTTTCACCACTTCCCTTTGCTAACAAAAAGGGTCCATGTAAAATACCCTGACTTGAATGTAGGACATGTATAGATATCAATTAGAAATTGATTTTTTAACATTTTTATATTACAGAATATGGCATCATAGGTATGTTCTCGTGTTATGTGTGCACAAATATATTATTTAAAATATTTTATCCGCAGAGCTAACAGGATTGTGACAACACTTTTTAGAGTTACACACACTGACTCTTTGATGGATCACAACCGATAGAAAACGTGTTGGTCTCTGAGAGTAGCTTACATTCTTTAGAGAACGGTAGATGTGTTCTAAAATAAACAGACTTGCCCTGGAATATGTATGCTGTCTCTCTCAGTGCCCTCTGAAACTCGTGGTCCATCCTTGTTAAAAATCCCCTGTATTCACAATGTCTTCACATCTAATTCCAACAGAAACTGGGCTTTTTTCTAAAGACAGCAATTCTCTGCAGCCATAGTAGTGCTGTGTTTTGTTTTGTCATTTCTCCTGCTACTTTTTCTAGAATGGTCCCCAGAATTAGGCGTGGGTGTCTTCACTCCTGTTCGCCATTTCTAGACCTGTGTGGTCCAAGACTCCAGCCACTAGCCACCTGAGCCCTTGAAGTGTAGCTGCCCTAAATTGAGATATGCCGTTACTGGAAAGTACGTTGAGGGTTTGAAGACCAAGTGGGAAAAAATGTAGACTATCTCAGTATTTTTTCCAGCTTTAATGAGATAATTGATATATAACACTGTGTAAGTTTAAGGTGTACAACGTGATGATTTAATACACATATATATTGCAGAATGATTACAGTAATAAAGTTAGTTAACAAGTCCATCACCTCACATGATTACCTTTGTTGGTTGTTGTGGTGATGAGAACTTTTAAGATCTACTCTTAGCAACTTTCAAATATACAGTACAGGATTGTTAAGTATAGTCACCATGCTGTCCATTAGATCTTTGGAACTTACTCATCTTTCAACTGGAAGTTTGTACCCTTTGACCAGTATCACCTTACTTTCCCCACCCCGCAACTGCTGACAACTGACATTATCCTCTCTTTGCGTTCAGCTGTTTTAGATTTCACACGTAAGGGAGATCATACAGTGTTTGTCTTTCTCTGTCTGACTTATCTCACTTAGCATCTCACATCCTCCAGGTCCATCCATGTTGTCACAAATGGCAGGATTTCCTTCTTTCTCATGTCTGAAGACTATTCCATTGTGTGCATGTATATTTATGTGTGTGTGTATGTTACATATATATGTGTATACATATATATGAATATATCTCACATATTTTTTAATCTTCTTTACCCGTTCATCTGTTGACAGACACTTTGGTTGTCTGGTTGTTTCCATATCTTGGCTATTGTGAATAACGCTGCAGTGAACACGGGAGGATGTTTGTGAACATGGGAAGATGATCGTGACTTCTTGTGTGTGTGTGTGTGTGTGTGTGTGTGTGTGTGTGTACACACACTGTTTCTCCTGGGTATATATATACCCAGGAGAAACAGAAGAGAGTTTGATTGCTGAGTCATATAGAAGTTGTATTTTTAATATTTTCAGGGACCTCCATACTATTTTCATAGTGGCTGCACCAATTTCCATTCTCACCAACAGTGTACAAGGGTTCCCTTTTCTCTATATCCTTATCAACACCTGTTATCTCTTGTCTTTTTAAAAAATTTTATTTTATTGAAGTGTAATTGATTTACAATGCTGTGGTCATAGCTACTGTACAACCAGGTGACTCAGTTATACATATATATATACACATTCTTTTTTATATTTTTTTCTGTTACAGTTTATCAGAGGACATTGAATATAGTTCCCTGTGCTCTACAGTAGGATCTTGTCTTTTTGATAATAGCCATTCTAACTAGTATGAGGTGATATCTCATTGTGGTTTTGATTTACATTTCTCTAATGGTTAGTGATGTTGAACATCTTTGCATGTACCTGTTGGCCATTTGTATACCTTCTCTGAAAAAATGTCTCTTCACATCCTCTGCCCATTTTTTAATTGGATTATTTGTTTTTTTGCTACTGTATGAGTTCCTTTTATATTTTGGATATTAACTTCTTATCAGAGAGATGGTTGCAGATATTTTCTCCCATTCCATAGGTTGCCTTTTCATTTTGTTAATTGTTTCTTTTGCTTTGCAGAAGGTTTTTAGATCGATGCAGTCCCACTTATTTGTTTTTGCTTTTCTTGTGTTTTTGGTGTCATATCTAAAAAATTGTTGCTAAGACCAATGTCAAGGACCTTTTTCCCTATGTTTTTTTCTAAGAGTTTTATGGTTTCAGGTTTTATGTTTAAGTCTTTAATCCATTCCAAGTTAATTTTTGTGGGTGGTATGAGACAGGGGTTCAGATCTATTCTTCTGTATATAATTATCTAGTTTTCCCCACACCTCAATATGTTTAATACAGGTTACATGTTAAAATGATATTTTAGATATAGTACATTAAACAATACACATTTAAAAAATTTTACCTCTTTTTACTTTTTTAAATGTAGCCACTAGAAAATTTTAAATTGGATATGTGTCTCCTATTGTATTGCCATTGGACAGTGCTGTTCTATTTGATTCTTCGATTCCTCTTTCCCCTAAAAACTCAAGCTCTGAATCTCATGTCATCAGGTTCTATCATCCTTATTGCTCATTGCTGTAGTCTTCATGTGTTATAATCCTGGTCATTTTCCTGCTTGTCTTGATGAAGTTAACATCTAGGTCACCAATAATGTTTTTCAACAGTACTGTTTTAATTCATGGTAAATTCCATACACACTTGAATGAACCTTCCAGTACACTGATCTCTTGTTTCCTTAAACTTATCCCCTCTAGTTATATTGTTTGCCTCTTTACTTCAGTTAATTGTATGAATATACCTAGACCTTGTCTATACCAAGATTTGTAAACCCTCCATAATCTCTGTTTTATCCACTTGACTCACCTGTTTGCCCCTGACTTCAGCAATTCTTCGACTCCACCAGTACTCTGATCCATTGACCATGCTCTTTCACTATCCTTCAACCCTTGTTTTATTTCTCCATTTATTCAACAAATATTTGAGACACCAACAGGTACATAATAATGTGCCATGCTGTATTCTAAACACTAGAGACAGAAAAATCTCTGCCATCATTTAATTTTAGTCTAATTAGAGTGACACATAATAAGACAAGCTAAATAAATAAAATATTTAGCATGGGGTTAGATAATGAGAGGTACTAAGGAGAAAATTTAAATCAGGGAATGGGGATATGATCTGTTGGCATGGAAGAGGGGAAAGTTTTTGATAGATGGTCAATGAAATAAGTAAAGAAGCTAGCCATGTGAATATCTGAGGATAATGCATTCTAGGAAGAAAGAACAGCAAACGCAAAGTCCTTGAAGTAGGAAGGACTCTTGTGTCTTCAAGAGATAGAAAGGACTCTTGTGTCTTCAAGAGATAGAAAGGAGGAAGGAATTATGATTGGAGCTGAGAGGAGGAAGAGAACGGAAATAGGTGAGACCAGAGAGACACCTGGATATCCAATATTTCAGGCTTTGATGTCTTATTAAGAAAAATCATTAGAAAACCATTGGCGGATTTTGAACAGAAGAGTGTCATAATCTGACTTACATTTTAACAGGATTGTTTTTGATACCGTATTGAGACTAGACAGCGGAGAAATAAGGGCAGAAGCAGAGATCTGTTGGAGGCTATTGCAGTGTTTCCCATGAGATATAACGTTGGCTCACATCCTCTGATGGGTTTTGGTGGCCATGGTTGTGATGAGGTTGTAGGTAGTGAGGAGGGGAGAAATTTTGGATACGTACTGAACTTAGAACCAGTAGAATTTCCTGAGAGAATAAATAAGGGGCGTGAGAGAGAGGAGTCAAGAACGACTCTGGGAGTTTTGGCTGGAGCAACCAATGTGGGGAAGACAGTGGGAGATTGTGATTGAGGGAAAGATCATGTAACCTTGGAGATCTCTATTGGATTCCAAATGCAGATGTCAAGTAAGCAATTGAATATATGAGGCTGGAATTGAGGAGAGAGGTCTGGACTGAAGATACACAGTTAGGAAGTGCTGACATTGATGGTATTTAAAGCTACAAGGCTGCCTGAGAACACCAAGGGAGGGGATGTAATGACAGAATAGAATTAAGGACTTTGCTCTGGACCACTCCAAAGATGTTAAGTTGGTTCCTGAGAAGACACAACCAGTGAGATCAAGGCAGTATGGTTTTCTGGAAGCCCATCTTTCTGGAAGAGACTTCATCCAGGAGGAGGTAAGAATAAACTTGTCAGATGTTGCTGATGGATCGAATAATGTCCGAACTGAGAACTGACCGTTGGGTTTTGCAATAGGATGTCACTGGTGGTAGTTTTTGATGAAGTGATGGGGCTAGCAAAGTTGTCTCTTGTCTGTATGACTGTGCTGATCTCTTAACGATCTCCTGGTTTTCTTCTTTGCCTCCACACAGTTTGTTCTCCAGACACCCAGCATGGTGACTTTTAAAAATATATACGTCGTGTCCCCACTCTGCTCAGAATGGCTTTCCACTTAATGCTAATAAAAGTGAGGACTTTACCATGGCTTACCAAGGCTCTATACAGATCTAGCTTTTAAATTTTAATGATTCCTCCTACTAATTTCTCATTCAGTTCTCACGACTAGCCTCCTGACATTCTTTGAAAATGCCTGGGGCCATGTCACTGCTTCAGAGCCTTACTACAGTCTGTTTTCTGATGGGTCTGGCTCCAGGTGTCTGTACCTGACCGGCTCCCTCATCTCCTTCAGGTCTTTGCTGCTCCTCTCTTACCTTTCTGATGCAGCCTGCCCTGGCTATCTTGTTTGAAGTGGGAGCTCTTCCCAGCCTAGCATTTTTCATCTCTCTTTTCCTACTCTCTTATTCCCCTGTAGGACTCACCATCTTTTCACATCCCAACTAATATACTTATTTTCTATTTTTATTAATTGCGTATTGTCCTCCATCTGTTTTTTTAATTAATTTATTTTTAATTTTTATTTTATATTGGAGTATAGTTGATTAACAATGTTGTGTTAGTTTCAGGTGTACAGCAAAGTGATTCAGTTATACATATATTGTCCTCCATTTGAATATCAATTCCATGAAGGCAGGAGTTTTTGTCTTGTTTACTGATCTATCCTAAGTGTTTAGAATAGTAGCTAACACGTGGTAAATGATCGATAAATACTACCCGGGGTAACACATGTGAAATAAGTTATTCTTTTCAAAAGCTACTAACTGTTAGAATCCTTGCCAAGTAGGGAAGTACTGTTTTGTAGGATTTAGATGACGTTAACTCAGCCTGATAATCAACTTCTTGCCTCTCTGGTTATTTATTCAATTTTCCCTGATTTTCTATGCTTCGGGGAAGCTCAATAAATGCTTGCTGTCTGCCATGTCGCACACGCTGCGGCTGGCCTCTGTGATTGATAGGCCTCCTCTAGATGGAGAGATATACAAGTACATCAGCAGTCGTAACAAAGTGTAACTGGGTGTGCTGTAAAGAATAATTGGTGGGTTTTGTTGATCAACCTGGTGCAGACACAGGCAGATGAGGAGTTGGCACCAAGGAGAGGCGTATGGAATTAAAGGGCTGTAATGCTCGCAGATCCTAGAGAGGAAGGCAGGCAGTGGGCCACGCAGGGGCCTCATGGGAGGAGGGCGCAGGGTGTGAGCTTAACCAAGCAGGTGGGGAGCCAGCAGAGAGAGAAGTGCCTTTTGGGGGGTCTGGGTGGGGACACAAGCAAAAGCTTGAGAGGCTGTCACTGGTGTGTTTGAATGTCACTAGGTCAGTCAGAGGAGGGCACAAAGGGGAACTTGTGACAGAGATCATACTATCACCCTGGTGCACCTGGTCCTCTGTGCCAGGTGCTTACAGCCTGTTTGTGGGGATGCTGAGGCATCCAGAAGATACCATGTTTTAAAAATTTACAGCGCACTGGGTAATGTAAGAAGTAAATGCACAGGGCTTTGGATCCAGATAGAAAAGGTATCCTGGCGGTCTGTAAATAGCCTGCTTTCGATCAAACACTCTTTCCCAGTGGCATTGCTGTCCTAAAGGCATAAATCTAGGCTTGTAAAGTCTTATGTAAATATACAGGGTTGGTGTCTGTCTTCTTTCTTCTATCTCTGGGAATATCAGATGTCCTACTTCTAACCAGAGCTGAGGAACTACAGAAACCGCCCTGGGCTGGCTCCTCGTGCCCGCCCTGCAGCTTGCGTTGATCCTCTAATGTTTTTGATCAGTCTGGATATAAATACTTCCTGTGGGGAAAATGAGTAGTGATGAGAAGTAATCTCGCTGCTTCTTTATTCTGAAAAATTCAATGACTGGTTTACAGATATTGCTGATTCATCATGATATCCCAGTGTGGAAGATGTGGATTAAGTTTCAGCCTTAAAGGTTATGGGATCCCTCAAGGCTTGGAGTATAGTAATGAAAAATTGAGAACCTAAAAAAAGGATTCCAGAATCTGCATAGTGAATAAACTATTTTATCATCAGGCCTTGATTCTGATATGAATTTAGGATTATGTTGATAGGACTATGCATGTGCTTTTTACTAGAGCCTTAGAACTTTCTCTACTTTATATTTCATATATAACTTCTTTTAGTGTCTTTCTCTTCAGTTTAAAGCAAATTCTCTTTAGTTCTTCTGAGGTCCTGTATAATTTCTGGGCCTTTTCCCCTCCAGTCTGGAGTGGCTTTACTAATAACATTTCCTAAACACGACCAGGAGCGATTACCGGATTTGATACCCCAAACAAAGGTTTGTGAGTTTCTTCTGAAGACTAAGATGTCCCAGTCTTCACCTGTGTATTAGGAGTAATACATGCTTCCTAGAGTGCACGGCCTTCCTCTGCCTCAAATCTAATTCTCGGAGTCCTAGAAAGATCTCCAAAGAAAATATTAGATCCTCTAGATGTGTGGTATACTTGTCTTAAAATATTCTAGCTTTGACCTGAGCATCTTATTCAAAATAAAAGTTCAAAAGAATAAAAGTATATTCTCCCTATACTCTGAAAAGTTCAAAAATAGGAAACTCATTCCAAATTTCTTAATTTTTCTGTGTAGTTTACTTTTTTATGTTTTTATGGAATCCCATTCTGATTTATATATTCCTGTAGTATGGCAATTAATCTCTTTCTTCCTTAGGCTGACTAGTTCTTTCTTGCAGTGTCTTCACTTATTCATTCATCAGACATTTGAGGTCTTGTACATGTTAGGCACTATGCAGAGGACCAGGGCCACAACCTGTGGACCAGAGAAGCACAGCCTTTGGCTTTATGGAGCTTAAGCCACTTACTGTTCCTCTAGAGACTGAACAGGTTATACCGGTGCTGGGGTGACGTGTTACTCTTCTAAAATCATGCCTTCTTCAGACCAAATGTTATCTGAGCTTTTAAAATGCACTATTTTAAAACTAAAGGCCAAATACTTCCTATCTGTAAATAATTTCTATTTTATTCCAGGTAGAGTGATTATAGCTGTCAGTTTTTATTGTATGTAAGGTTTTCTTATAATATTTTAACTAAGCCCTTCAGTCTTTCCTTTTTCCTGACCAGTATACCAGCTTTGACTCTGCTGATACAGCACAAGATCAGGCTGACCAGCAGAAGGAAAGAAACCAGGCAGGGCCTCTTTTTCGTTCTCCTTAAGACCTTGGGCCAGCTGCCTTACGCAGGAGGAGACTGCTGCTCTGCCCCCTCCCACTGCCCTGCAGCCGTACTTTAACCATTGTCTTCTGTGTTAGGAAAGCATCACGGTAATTTTCTATACAAATATCATGGAAATGTATTTTCAACAACAGGGGAACATTGAAACAAACTATACTGTAGTCATAGGAAATGCTTTGCTTAAAGTGTTGAATGAAAAGAAAGAACATACCAAACGACATGTAACAGTAAAAAAATAGTAATATAAATGTAATATACTGAAAATAATACAATAGATGAGTAGCTAACACTTTTTAAACAATCACTGTGTTGTGAACATGTTTTAAATGCTTTGCACTGGGCTTCCCTGGTGGCACAGTGGTTGAGAATCTGCCTGCCAATGCAGGGGACATGGGTTCGAGCCCTGGTCTGAGAAGATCCCACATGCCGTGGAGCACCTAGGCCCGTGAGCCACAACTACTGAGCCTACGCGTCTGGAGCCTGTGCCCCGCAACAAGAGAGGCCGCGATAGTGAGAGGCCCGCGCACCGCGATGAAGAGTGGCCCCCGCTCGCCGCAACTAGAGAAAGCCCTCGCACAAAACGAAGACCCAACACAGCCAAAAAAAATAAATAAATTTTTAAAAAAATGCTTTGCACTTATTAACCCATTTAGTTACCTCATTTAATCCCCCCAACAACCCTCTCAATTGGTAATTATTATCCAGTTTTTACATGTAAACATACAAATGAGGTACAGAGAGTTTAGGCAACTTACTAGGTTCGGTGAAAAGCCAGTACAAGTCCTTAAGATACCTGGGTTCTAGGGGGGGCTCACTCGCTGTTGGGTGATCAAAGTGCCCACAGGAATGCCGTGAGGAGTGGATGGGAGAGGCACCAATTGTGAAATCAGGAAGACTTCCACATGGAAGGGACATGGAACAGAGTTTTAAAGGAAGAGTTGGCTAGTTTTCCAGGTGAATAGGCAGATGCGGAAACCTATTGAAGCCTGACTGCCACTCACCAATCTTGTGACTTAATTCCTTCCTCTGAACAACACAAACGATGTCTGCCATTTCTTCATGGCTTATCTAATAAAATAGGGTACTGAGAGCTTATGGAAGTGTTTGATGTTATTTAATTATTTTTTTTATTTATTTTTTTAAAAGTCCTTAAATATGTGACTGCTGGTTTTCCTTTGCTTTCTTAGGTAGATATGATTGTGACCTTGGGAGGACTTGCTGGGCGTTTTGACCAGATTATGGCGTCAGTGAGCACTTTGTTCCAAGCAACTCGAATCACTCCTTTGCCAATTATAATAATCCAAGAGGAATCTCTCATCTACCTGCTCCAGCCGGTAAGTGAGGACTAAATACAATGTCAGCGCTTTGCTTCCACAAAACCTGTAACATTTTCATACACAAGGAGAAAACATCTGCCCCGTTTATGTATTTGAACTGTGAGTGAAGTTGACGTGTTTGATTACTTGTGGCTGAATGGGAAACAGGTGGAGGAGAAGCCTCATTGTACTCAGAAAAACAAAACAAAACAAAAAAAAAGTTTTTAAATTAAATGGACTAAGAATTAAATTTAGCATTTTTGCATTTTGAGCAGCTGAATATGATTGCCACTTGAGAAAAATCTCAGCAGAGAAAGCGCAAAGCTTGGCAAACATTTCAAATGGAATTCTTGTATATTTTCAGTGTTGTCATTATAATTGGAAACTGTATTTGATTTTGTTAAGCACTTAAAGTCTTGAGCTTTTACTGTTCATAAGTTGCTTGCTTGTTAATTTCACTCTCATGATGATGTCATTCATTTCCAATGATAGACATCAAGGAAATTTTCTATCAGTGTAGTGCTTAGAACAGAATTCTTATGATATAAACATGTTTTATGAGGTTGATGAGTGTATTTCAGTTTGAAAAATGATTGTTTGGCAACATTTTTTAAACACAGTGGACAGTTGGGGTTTTTTTCTTTTTTGCCTCTCACTGTAATGTGCTCCTTATAGCTTTGCTTTCAGTCCATCTGCTATTCATCATCTGTAGCTTGTCATTACCTAAAAACTGTTGTTTGGTTAATATGGCAAGTATAATGCACGCTTACCATCGTTCAGCCAGTTGTGCATTTTTTTCTGGCTCTTTGCATTGCCTGGCGGAATACTTCCTGTGAGATGCGAAAAGGAAGCTGAAGAATTCAGTTTTCAAACTCCATAGTGTCCATTTATTTGGTCAACAAACAGTTATGGAGTGCCTGCTACCTACCTGTTGCACTGCTGAGCAATTGAAGATTAAACAGAAATAGTAACATATGTTCTTTACTCTCTAGTATATGTCTAGTGAAGAAGACATTTATAAAACACAGACATAAAGCAAGGTCAAAAGGTTAGTACATAAAGATGATGAAAGATTATATAATCTGGTCATGGGTGTGTAAGGAAATGCTTCACAGAGGCACTCACATTTTATTTGCTTATTTAATTCAACAATTTTTTTTTTTTTGGCTGCTGTATGGCTTGTGGGATCCTAGTTCCCTGACCAGGGATTGAACCCCGGCCCTCGGCAGTGAAAGCCTGGAGTCCTAACTACTGGGCCACCAGGGAATTCCCAAGAAATATTTCTTGAGTACCTGCTATATGTCAGGTACTTTTCTGGGGATACAGCAGCAAACAACAACGACAACAAAAAAAAAAACCCTTCCTTTCATGGAACATAGATGGTGTTGAGCTTACATTTCAGCAGACTCTCGAAGGATGAGTGGATGTCTGTTATTGAAGATGATGGGAAAGTCATTCCAGTTAGAAGGAGCCACTAAAGAAAGATAGAGCTGAAGGGCACGTTGTGGCATCTACAGGTAATTCTGAGCAACCATATGGAAAATATCGAAAGATCAGACTCAGAAGACTACTTTGGATCCTGCCTCTGAAGAGCCTTGAACTCTGCATACTACAGTATGAACTTGTTTGCCATAAGCTATGGGAAGTCATTAGAAGATTTCAGTTAGCAGTCTGACATGCACAGATACGCTTCTTAGATTTCTAATTAGATGTTTTTTAAATACCTGTACTTTCCCAACAGTTTCTGAAGCGTGAAACTCTCTACAGTTGTGAAGCATTGAGCTTTATCATTTTATAATGATTTTATGATGCTGTGAATGCTAAAATAGTCAACTGTAACTTGTCTCTATGTAAACACTCTGGCTAAGAGGTAACTAGATGGAGTACAAAGATTTTTGCAAAGTAAAATTGGAAGATTAACTGATAGCAAAAACCACATCTAAAAATGACTTCTGCTCTTAAGATCTTTTCATTATCTGTGGTATTCTATATCTTCATTGTATAATTGTAGACTTCCTAAAATGTATTCAGCTTGGGATTTCTTGGAATTCCTCCATCTATAGATTGCTGTCTGTCCTCAGTTTGGAAAACTCTCAACCATTATGCTTTCAAATATTGTCTCATCCCCCGTTTTCTTTCTCCCTTCTTCTGCAACTCCAATTAAGCATATATGTGATCCTCTAATTGTATCATATATATCTCAGAACTTGTCTCTTGTATTTTCTGTCTTAATCTCTCTGGGCTGCATTCTGAAGTTCCTCGTCACCTCTGCAATCCACTTTACTCTTCTGCGTTAGCTGTTCTATTTTGCTACTAAACTCATCCTTTCAGTAGCAAAGGCTATTCCTGCCATGATTCATCTCTCTTACAAGCTTTCCCTTTACTCACATTTTAAAAACTCTTAAAACATAATTGTCCTACTTCCTTTATAGTCTAGAAAAATTCTGATATCTTCAGTCTTTATAAGTCATCTATCTTTTATGTTCTCTTTTGCTTTTCTATTTTGTAACCTTGATTCATTCCATACTTTGTGACTTTTAGCCATGACCTCATATTTCTGAGAACTTTACCTGTGGGAATTAGTTATAGAAGGAGTTAAAAGTGAGTCCAAGGAGAATTCAGAGTGGACTTCCAACCCAGTTATTTATAGGCACTAATAACTTAGGACCTTTTGTTTGAGACTTTTTTGGACCATCTCAGCGGTATGTATTTTGAAGCTAATTCTGCTGGGAGTTTGACTTCCAATTACAGATGCCCAAGGAAGACTTGTTCCTCTTCTTAGCCAAGGTTTGGCTGGACAGCTTTCCTAGCATTCACATGGGAGTATCCTTTATATTCGTCTTGTCTCTGAGAATCTCCGCTGAAGTGGTGCAGTCTCCTTTTACACTCCTACGTTGCTCAGGCTTGCTCTCCTAATGACCTTCCATGCTTGGAGGCCTAAGCAACTGAAACTCAAGTTCATCTGATTTGGTAAAAATCAAATGCCTGTAAGGTGAAAGGTAGATTGGTGTTCTTTTTCAATCAAAACTTAGTTTTTGGCTTTTGAATATTCTTTGAAAAAAAGAAAAAGATGTTTGATGCGTTGTGAAAGATTCCCTTTAATTTTTTTCTAGCTTTTTTTATTGTTGTCGGTTGGCCAGGGTACTAATCTACCCTGTGTATGTTGCAGTGATAATTAACCCCCAAATCTCAGAGGCTTAACTGAGATTAACCTTAATTTTTGTTCTCATTCATGGAAAATCTGGTGTGATTTGGGCAGTATCCTCCATCTTATATCCAAGCCAATTGGGAACATGTTGAGTCAGCAGGGGAAAAAAGGTTACTGTAAAGAGTGGCACTGCATGTTTTTAAAGGCGAGGCCTGGCTGTGGCTTGTGTCACCTTTGGTGGGAACACGGTTACACTGCCCCAGCTCAGTGTGAGGTGGTCTAAGAGAGGAAGGCTGTGGGCCGGGAAGATGACTGAGCACAGACCATTGTCTCTGTCAAAGACAGAGATTATGTTCTGTGACATAATCATCTTTTTTTTTTTTTTCCATTTATGATATGTCAGACTTTAATCGTTGAAGGAGAGTCCCCAGTTCCCCAAACATAGTAATCATGGTAAGTGTGCCTGCATACACCATGTCCTCTAGAATCTCTCTCTGGTCATTTTGATTTTGTCTTACTGAAACAACTAGAAAATTACCTTACCCTATCAAGTGAGTATTACATAGTGTGAGGCAGAAAGTTCACGCAAGACCATACCCTCTCCATTGCATGAGAGGCGTGAGAATGTTTAGCACAGACTTTCCTCTGGGGGCTCAGTAGGGTTGGCTCTGCTCGTCTTTCCCAGGGAGCACATCCCAGGTCTCTGCTTCTCAGTCACTTTTAGTGAGAGGGTAGTTAGACAGCAATCAGGGCAACTGCAAAAGCCAAAACGAGTATGTTTGAGGGCTTAAGATACGAATCAGTCTTACACACGCTACCATATTTTTAAGCAGTTTTAATTGTACACTTATGAAATGTGATTAACACTAAAAATAAATTAAAAGCTGATCATTGCACAGAAGCAGCCTATATCCTAGAAATGGAACACTCAACGTTGGAGCTGAAATGACTCCGTAAGATGTATTTTCATTTATCTCTGTGTTATACGTGGCATATGTAGTAAAGTACGCATCTGTATTAGGTAGTGTGCATATTCAGGACGGATGTCTACGGGATACTGTTCCTTGTTAACAGGGCTTATTGTAGTCACAATCAGGACGGGCATACCATAAACGTAAATTGAAACCATTTTCAAATATTTTGGTGCTAGACTAAGGAAGTCAATCTGGTTTGCTTCAGTGACAGATAAAGAATGCTTTCAGAATGTTTTAAATGTACTTTTTAATTGAAAGTCATCAAATAGCTATTCTTGAGAAAGGAGATAATTTGGGGACTTGTACAAGAAGCATGTCATTTGAGCTTCATAACAGTCCTGAGAGGCAAGCAGGACAGATCCTAAGAATCACACGGCAGTGTTTTGACTCAGCAGTTTTTCCACTGCACTACATTTCCTTCTTCATGGGATTAATGGGCTGAGATGGAAATGACGAACTCTTAAAACAAGTCACAGTCTGCAGGCTGGTCATTATCCATAGTGTATGCATACACACACACACACACGCACACACACACCCACACACACACAAATTCTCTACAGTATTCTTTTCAAATAAGATTGATCTTGGATGCACCTTAGGGGTATATCCTACCTTGTGGCTTTACCCTGAAATTAAACAAAAATAACACTCTGCATTTTCCTCAACTATAACAAAATCTACCTACAGCAAGAATCTTTCTTATTTAAACAGATTAAATGAGATTGCCATCAAACTTTGCTAAAATATATCAAAAGTGGTAGAATTCAATATAAATGTTAATTATTATGAGTATTATTTTTGAGGACAGTGTCTTCTAGAATTGGTTCTATAATTCTAGGTTGTGTGAAATTGAAGATAATAGCAGGAGGTGTGAGATGTCTTATGGGACCTGTGTGTTTGGCTGATAAATGTTTTAGTGCTTGTATTTGCTCTATGACGGTTAAGTGGCTGGGATAGCCCTGGACCATGGAACTAAAATGTGCTTCTCTTGATTTTTCTAAAAAAAAGCCTCCCAACCCTCAACTCATCTTAATGTTTCTGTAATGTTCTGTGTTTCTTTCTCTACATACGAGACTCTCGTGAGACCGTGTTGTGTAAATAAGCCATCATCCTTCATTCGTTAAGGGTATGTTAGTCATTTGGGACAGGCCTGTATGTTGAGAGCCATTCAGTTAAAGTTGTGTAGATTGTTGCAGCCTAAAATCTTTCATCTAATTCTCTTTTCAGTCCACTTCCTATGACTCATTTTTGTTAATTACAAATAGCTGATTCAGTTTGTTATACAGCAGAAACTAACACAACACTGTAAAGCAATTATACTCCAATAAAGATGTTAAAAAAAAAAAAGGCAATAGTGTACTTCCAGGTCTATATAAATTTGGAAGACTGGAAGTTTTTAGCTGGTTGACTTTTTAGAATATACTGTCTTTTCGATTGTATTTAGGCATGTTTTACTTGCTGCGGGTCAGATGTCATCATGAGTGAAAACCTCAGTAGGTAACGTTTACTTTGAAGGGATGTTCAAACTGCCATTTGAAAATAGCAAATTAAAAATAGAATGCCTAACAGCCCCTCCCTGAAGAGTCACCATCCCTCTTTCACCCCCCAAAAATGTGTTCTGAATAAGACATCATGCCCTTTTATGAGCAGGCGATTTTATGAAAATGGTGAGAGACATTTTAGCCATGAAACCCCGCTGATGTCAGTGACGGGTTAGGCTGTGTTCCCCATGAAGACAGCCAGGTGCCCAGAGCGTGTTTGTCGCACTAACTATGCAGGGTGTGGATGGCTCCAGGTTTCACATACATACTTTCTCATTTTCTGGTCCTGTGCTTCTCACGAGTCCGGAATCACTAGCTTCTGTACACTGAGCATAAATTATCTTTTATCTCCAAGTTTTATGGCAGTTGGTAATACAAGTTAATAGGATTTATGACCAAAAAATGAGCTGTCCGAGAGTTAATAAGGCATGCCTTTTGCGTTATCCCAAACCTCGTTCAGTGATCCCTGTTCAGGATTCCAGTGTCTGATGTATAAGAGGACGGTGTTACAGAGCGACGCTGTTGGTTTTTATCTCAGTTGAACAAACTTCTACATACGTTGTAAATATTTCTTCCTCATGATCTTAGCCATGTTTCCTACTGCTCGTTTTTTTCCTCTCACTAGATCAATTATTTACTGTGTAAAGTCCTGACATTTTCTCCATTATACATTTGAAATGCTGGTAATGAATATGATAGAAAGATGTTAGTAGTCTGATAGAAAGAAGCTGAATATTCATGATGTAAATTTGGCGTTCATGATGTAAATTTGGCGTGCATGATGGTTTCTGCAGAGAACCAGGGGTTTGGATATGTCTGTCCACACGTCCAGCACCATCTCATCAGTGATAACACCAGAGAAGTGATTCTCAGAGTGATTTAGAGCGAGGGGACTCTATAGACAACACTGATAATCTTCTCAGTATTTATTAGCCAATTATAATTCCTTTCTTTGGATTATTATTTCATTCTCCCCCTGTATCTTCTCAATTTTTGTTGTTGCTTGGCATCTTAGAATCTTTTGTATAAATTATACAGTAGCATACAACCATTCAGTATTGGTGTAAATAGTATAGAGTCTGAGAGATCATTTTATAGATGAGCAATTGCAGACACTTAAAGGTAAAGTGATTTTCCCAAGGTTACGCGCAGCGTTTTCTTGAAAGAAAATTTATGCTGAGAATGAAGTAGATTTCATGCAGCGATGCCTAGAAGAGGACCGCTAGGCATTTCAAGTCTGTAAACGGCCTGCCACTCAGAGCCTGCTCAATCTCTGTTTCCTCTTCCACAAGGCAAATTGCTATCCCCCTTCCTTCCTTCCTCTGTCCTACACCCACCTAAGCTTCCTTCTCTGGGAAAGTCCTGCCACTCAATGTCTGACCTAAACACTCTTCAAAGTGGCTCCTTGCTTTGCTTACTCTTTTTCTTTGGCTTGTCTGCTCTGTATGCCAGGGCAGCAGATTCTTCTCGACGAGGACTGCACACAGACACACATCTGCCCGAAGTACCCTCTTCTTTCCCTCGCTTCATACCTTGCCCAGCTTTCTAGGAAAATGTTTCTATGCCCCTTCTCTCCTCTTCTGTCCCCTTCCGGGTGCTTTTCCCTCCTCTCACTACATGGCATTTAAAAAATATAAAACAAAACCCTATCCTGTTGTAGAACAGTGTATTTGCCTTTCTTAGTAGTCAGACATTAAATTTTAATGTGCAATAAAACCACAGAATTCCAGAGCTCTACAACTCTGATTTTGTAAGCACCCCAGTGTCCCCTTTAGATCTCTATAGGAACTTTCCCTCTGTGGTTTTTATCCATGTTTAATGAAACTAACTTTCTTTAACTAAGAAGTGAAATCACACATTCATGAAGTGTTTATTTTGTAGGTTTGTTTTCTGTTCTGCTGATTCTGTTTTTGTTGTTGTATAGCATAGAATACTTCAGAAAAAAACATTCTTTAAGCACCAATTATGTGATAGACACAGTGGTGGGCAGTGCGTGTGAAGAAGTAAAAGGCACTGCTTCTATTCTACTACTTAGAGTTGAGTGGAAAAGATGGAAGAGTAAATAGCAAAATTTACACCCCTTATAAGGAAACACTGGGCTCTATAAGGGTGGCGTGGAAAAAAACATTTAACCCAGACTGGGCACAGGGTTGGTGGTGAGAATGGGGACAGTCTCTGAGGGAGATCCTAGCTGATGGGCAGTTAGGCAAAGAAAGGAATAAAGACATTTATTGTGAAAAGGCAAGGGGGGCCTTAGAGAACTTGCCACCTTTGGGGGAATCTCCAAATTGCTGGATCCTGGGGAGCCTCGGAGATGCAGCTAGAAGTAAGAAGGTTCTAGATCATGAGGGGCTTGTTTGCATTCTCAGGAAGATGGTCTTTATATTGAGGGCCAAGTTCAGGTATTAAGTGTTTTTATCAGGGAATGACGTTAGATTAACATTTTAGATAGTTTGGTAGCAATGTGAAGGATAAATAGATTAGGGAAGAGATGGAAGCCATTCAACTACTTCAGAAATCCAAGAAGGGAGTGGTGAGTAAGTAAACTTAAGTAAAGATGGGCATGAAGAAGAGATGATACAGTTCGTCGGGATGTGGGTTCAAAAGTCTTTGCAGGAGCATAGAGGGAGGAATCAGTGCAATGCCTAGGATTCAGGATGAGGCAACTGGGTGTTGTCTTTCTTTGAAATAAAGAATGTGAGAAGAACAGAACGAAATGGGAAGATAATCAGCTGAATTGGGGACATAAAGAGATTGGTCTGTTTTGGGAACTGAGTAGAATTGCCTAAAAGGGTTAAATATTCTGCCTGACCGGGCGGTGTACCTTGAGATCCATCAATATATACGTGGTAATTAGAAACCTGGGACTGGACTCATCACCCTGGAAGGACGGTGTAGAGTGTAAAGAGCCACGGCAGGTGGTAGAACTCGAGGGAATTCCTTAAAGGAGAAGAAACAGAACTAAAAGAGAGTGAGGCTGAAACGAAGGTGGGTTAGAGTTTCAAGAGGCAAGGGAGTGATCAACAAGGGTATCAAGAATTAAAAAAAAAAAAATGATATCATGAGTTTGGAAGCTAGGAAGACTTGATAAGGTACAGTTTTCATGGTAAAATATAGGTAGGAACCAGATTATTCTGAGTTGAGTATTAAATGGGAAGGGAGGTAGACATATATTTCTCTTTATTATTGTTTGCCCTTTTTCATTGTTCTCTCATAAGCAGTTGAAATTTTTTTGGACTAACCTGGGAACTAATGACGGCTTACAAAACTATTTTGGTGAGACCATTTTCCAAGTTAAAAACAAAACCAGAAGAGGAATGTTTGGGACTATGCCTTTATTTCTTTTCCAGGATGACCAGAAGTGTAGCTGCCATGCTGACCCTTTTTAAGATGGGTTACACAATTATGGTCACTAATTATATCACTAAATCCTGGTGAAGTATGTTGCAATGTGTTTTAAATCCATATTGTCTTCGAAAACAAGCAGAAGGACCACCCCCAGCTCCACAATCCTGACAGGCCCTTCTCTCCTTTCCGTGGGCAGCCTTGGTCTGGGCATCAGCACGAAGCTTTGAGTCAGACCTTTTCATCTGCCTCTTTCTGGTCTGTCATCTTTTCAGTGTTACATGACCTAGGGAAACTGACCTATCTCCTGTTATCCAAGCTGACCACAATCACTCCTTTCTCTGCCTAAAATATTTTTTGTTGAAGTCACCCTCTTCTTTTAAAGCCCTACTCAAATTCTCTGTCTCCAGAATTTCCAAATAAACCTCTCTGAACTTCCCTCATCTGGATTATTTTCATCATTTTTAAAAATCTTTTTTCTCCTATGGGCCTCAAGCAGTTTATCCATAAAAGAAAATTCATTAGGGTATAACTTCTCTCATTTTCTGAACCTTAAAAAAATACAGTCGCCTATTTTTAATCAAAGGTGAAATAATAACGATCATACTTCATCCAGTGGTAGTTCATCCAGTGGTAGCCAAATCCAGATAAATAGGAAGTTTTAGATGATCTCAATGTACTATTGCCATTATCAGGAGTGTTCATTAGTGCCTCCCCTTGTAGAATACAGGGTGCCTGGGCATCCCAGGTTGGGAGTCAGAGGCTCTGACTTTGTCTACTTATTTCCTACTTAGCACATGCTTTTCTCCTAGTTTGTTGGAAGCTCACGTGGGGAGGAGCGATAGCTTCTGTTAGTGGCTGCTGGTGTGCTAGTTCTCTTGAGCAGATACACGAGGAGGATGGTGGCAGGGGTGGTAGGTTTTAAAGCAGCCTGGATACAATGAAGCTTCAGGGGTAAAGGCCGGAAATGATAACCCTGATCCCCGCCGCTCACCCATGCAACATACAAGTTCTTCGACCTTAAAGAAGTCTTTCAGTCAGGGAGATTTACAGAAAGATGCCCATCAGCAAAAACCTAGGGTGATCCCTCAGTGATTCCAAAGCAGCAAGGGAGGAAATATCAAATTCAGTCTCAATGGAAACTGTTTAAAAACTTACCTGGACGTTGGCCTTTTCGTTTTCAACCATGAGTGACAGAGACTCGGGTTAGGAGTCTTGATGCAATCCAAAAGAATGCTGTGCGCAGGTAAAACAATAGAAGCGATGGCATCAGCGTTTGTCACAGCCCTGTCATCATAATTTATCATAATCCAATTCTGCGTAAAGTCATGGAATATTGGATGCTGAGTGTCATCTTTCCCTTTATCGCCCCCCACAGTCCTCTGTGGCAAGGGCACAAGTACACTGTGTCACGTGTACTTAGTTCAATTGAGCATTGCTTCAGCATCTTCCTTTGATTGAAAACAAAGGGTTGCCAATGCGGTATCAATGAACTGTGAAGTGATTTGAGTGTTACCAGCAGGGGAATGAAATGAGCTTCTGGGAATAAGACCGGCACCGGTGAAAGCTTCTATGTAAAGAGCTTCATACAGCCCCAGCTGGGTTGTATGACTTCTCATCCGATTAAGATTTTTTTTTTTCCCCTGAATTGGGGAGCATTTTGATCTTATTTGCTCCAATGCAATCAAAACTGAAAGTGAAGAAGAAGTGGAATACTTATCCCAATAAAGTTAAGCTAGGAGGACTGGGATTCGAGGGTACTTCTTCAAACTATACATTGACGCTGGATATTTTGAAGCTCTTCCAAGGAGTGGCGTAAGGTACCTCACCCTCATACATACACACACATACATACAACACATGTAATATACATGTGCATACACCTCCCCCCCCACCCCCCAAGAATCTTACCTCTTCCAAGCCCAATCTCACTGAGAGGGAGGTCTTTTGGGGAGGATTTTTTTCCCGAAAACCACTATCCTATATAGTTGTCTTTTAAAAGCTACCCTTAGTCCTTCATAACTTTGTCATGATCAGAATTAGGATATTTGACTTAGATGCGTATGAAATAGTTTAACAATAACATTTATAAAAATACATCAGAGTCAGGGACCAAGTTAGCAAAGCAGAGTATAACCAAGATGATCAATAGACGGAGAGAGAGAGCGAAAGAGAGAGTTAAACTTTGACAGAGAATAGAACACTAACGATGCCCCAATTTCCTGTTGTCTTCTGAAGTGGACTGAGGCACTGCTGATAGATGTCAAGTAGGTAGGATGTTCTAAACGTGGAAGACATACTGAGTATTAATCTACCATTGAAGTCTCTTGAGAGCCATGCATGAGTTGTAAAAAAAAAAAAAAACCAAAAACCTTTGTACCAGAAAGCCTGGAAAATTAACAAGAATATTTTTAGAGTGATACAGCACTTTGAGAGTTTGTGAAATACGTTCATCATTGTCTCACTTGATTCTCAGCAGCCCTGTTAAGCCTGCAGACAGGTACATTGTTCCTGTTTTTCAGACGAGGAAACTATGCCTAGAACAATGTTGTGAGCGCGTGGAAAATCCATGAACAGTCTAGGGATTTGCGGAAACCTAGTCCTGTACCCTTTGCTTTGTAGCTGCTGTCTCTTAGAATCCCCGCTTCCTCTCTGAGTGGCATTGCACCTTATGGAGGCTCCAAAAGCAGGAAGGAGAAGTAACCAGTTTCAATTATCTTCCATGCCCTGAGGGTGGTGCATTTAGGAGCGGGCACTGAAATCATCTGCATAGCATTTTTTTCTCCCCAGTCAACTTTTCCATTATGAAAATTGTCATATATACAAAGAATTTGAAGGAATAGTATAATGAGCAACACATTCCACCCATTTTTCATTTTTTAAAGCATTTGATCATGTACGCTCCATCTATGAACAGATGTGTTTGGGGGGAAGGTGACGCTTTGAAATTAAATTGCGGATGTCTCATCACATTATCTGAAATACTTCAACATGGGGAATGATATTTACAAACTGAGATGGAGATAATAGACATGCTTACTGCTACTATGGTGGCATTGCTTCTAGACATTTTTCAGTGAACAGAACTTAGAAACAAACAAAAAGTTGTGTGTATGCATAAATTACAAGTTTGTATCGATATTTTGAATTCCTTTTTTCTATACTTAACCTATTTTTATTTTATATTTTTTATTTCTTTTGCCCTCCCTCAAAATTCCTGGTTTGAAATAACAGACTTGTTTTAGACTAGAGTGTATAGGAACTAGTTTCAAAATTATAATATTTAAATTACCACTGATAGTAAACTACTGAAGGAAATTTAAAATTTCTTGGCAGGTCTTTCCATCTGTCTTTAAATTATAGCCCAGTCGGGGTACTGTGTCTAAAATTTGTCACTTGAAATAATAAATTTTGTTCTTTCTGTGGTTATGCTACAAACTTAACTCTTAGGTTCATTTGTCACAGTTTATTTGTAGTTATAAGACTTTATTTTTTAATTACCATATTAAAATATTTTAAAGTAATTACATTGTTCAAAAGCAAAGCTTCATAAAAAGTTATTGTCAGGAGAGGTCTTGCTTTCATTTCTATCCTCTTCACCACCACCACCCTCTTTCAGAATCTTCCAGACTCTGAAAGAGAAAAAAAAATAAAGTAATAATATATTTTGGAGACGACTCTATAGTCAGTAATAGAGATCATCTTCCTTCTTTTATTATGGCTGCTTAGAACACTAATTGTGTGTATGTATCTCAGTGTACCATAATTTATCCATGTGTAGCTTTTTGAAAGAACATGTTGGAAATTCCGACAAGGTAGTTCTTTGAGTTGTGGCATACGGTGTGTTTTGAAAATGTTCCTCAGGGGATTCTATGCACTTTCTGATGAGAGAACTGCTTTGCTCTCATAACACCTTATGAGGTGGAGACAGTAGGACCCAATTTTAAGGACGAGCAAACTGGGTCTTAAAAATATGCAGCGACTTGTCAAGAGTTACTCTTCCATTTAACGATAAAGCCACGTTCCAAATCCACGTCTAACGACCCTTTAGGTCTCTCTCTTCCATAATTCTCTTTCGCATTATATGATTCATGAGCTTAGTGTGATGTCATTCAGTGTAGAAGAAGCAATTTTAAGAGGTTAACTCATTAAGCAAGCATAACATGTACAGACCACATAATTCTTCTCTAACAGAGAATCAGGCTTCACCGCCACCTTTGTCGAGTGTAGATAAGTTTTTAAATAGAAAGAAATGAATGGACATAATCAGTTTCCTTATCAAGGAAGAAGAATATTCTGTTATAGCTGAGATAGTAATGATAATGAACCAGAGTCTTTCTTTTTTGGAAAAAGTCATGTTGATAGAGGAGCCTCAGAATTGATTAATTGCATACGCATTGGCCTTTCCAATTGTCTGATGATAGGAAGCCAATTTCACTCCTACCAGAAGCCCTCACGGTAAAAGCCACAGGATATGGAACATTGGTCTTATTTTATTACTCAAGTTTAATGTTCAAAAATGCTGCTCAAGGGATAGTGGGAAAGGATTTATTTTCTCCTGGGTGAAGCTAGCCTATTAAGAAGTGGGCACTCTTTGAAATTTTGATAATAGTAATTGAAAAGCTATGAATAGAGCTTAATATTTTTTTCTGAGCATATTTCACACTATAAAATATTTCCAGGAACAGAGCAAGCATTAAGAAAGATAAAGGGGGGCTTCCCTGGTGGCGCAGTGGTTGAGAATCTGCCTGCCAATGCAGGGGACACGGGTTCAAACCCTGGTCTGGGAAGATCCCACATGCCGCGGAGCGACCAGGCCCGTGAGCCACAATTGCTGAGCCTGCGCGTCTGGAGCCTGTGCTCCGCCGCAACAAGAGGGGACGTGACAGTGAGAGGCCCGCGCGCCGCGATGAAGAGTGGCCCCCGCTTGCCGCAACTAGAGAAAGCCCTCGCACAGAAACGAAGACCCAACACAGCCATAAATAAATGAATAAATAAATAAATAAATAGTTTAAAAGAAAAAAGAAAGATAAAGGGACTTGGACAGTTTTTTTCATGTATTCATTCAACCAACATATTAACAAGGACTTATTTGTATCAGGTATATTGCTAGTTTGAAGATGAATAAGTTATTCTCAGAAAAGCTTTGCTAAATCTATTTAGATCATTATTTCAATAAGATAAAAGAAGTACAATATTACAAATACATACAGACTCTTATGGAAGCGTAGAGAAGCAGCATGTAATGTACCACAGACAGGTGGGGGAAGAATTCCTGGAAAAGGTCATGTCTGAGCTGGGTCTCAAAAGTAGACAGATGACTAAGGGTCACTAAAAGTTGAAGGGGTCAGAAGACAGAGAATGGAGGACATGAGCAAAGCTGTACAGTAAAGAAACTGAGCTGTTTATTTGGGAGAACAGTAGAAAGCCTGATGTTTCTGGGATGGAGAAGGAGGACATGGTGATGGATGAGAGGAAAGAAGCTAGGTTGGAGAGGCAATTGAAGATCACTTCCTCTGCCATGTTAGGGGATTCAGATTTTAATCCTTCAATGTTAGACAAATGATTTGTAACTCTTGGGGGTTATGAGCCTGTATGAGACTATGAGGAAAAGTATGAACCTTCTCCAGAAAAATGTACATTTCTACATACACTGAAATTTTTAAATATAATTTTAAGAGTTTATAGAAGTCCTGAGCCTATCCATAGAGTTCCATTTGGAAACCGACTCTTTCAGACAAATACTGGTATACCTTGTTATCTTACCAGTTAGTATGGACAGGGCCTGGCTGTATTCTTAGATAGGACTTTCACATTGAGTTATTAACAGAAATTATCAAATGAGGGATAGCCAAGTTCTTCAGTAATGGTGAAAATTATGATAGTGGCTAATACTGAATCTCAGCATGTGCCAGGATGAAGAAATTATTTTTCTCCCTATTTCTCAGATGAAGCTCAAGGTCTTGCTTACAGCCGGTAGGATGCAGAGATGGGATGTACCCAGGCACTCTGGCTGCACATGTACTGCTCTGTACTCCTAGTTACTGCATTATAACGCTCCCTGAGAAAGATAAATTGAGGCCTTTTTAAATGCTAGAAGCCTAGGCTTATTGGCCATAGATACAAGTCAGTATGCAGATCTTATGTTCTGTTCATTGAACTTACCTCTTAGACAGAAAGATTTCTGCCCTTGCAGCCACATTCATTACACGATTGTGAACAGCATTAAATATGGATACAAGATTATTAGCAGCAACACTTAATACTGCGTATCATCCAGTAGGCTGCCGTAAAGAATTTCATTTCTAAAGCCGAATAGTACATAATTCTCTAAAATCACCTTCTCCTGAACACATACTTCATTTAAAACAATTTTACGAACCGAAGTCTAACTTACTACTTAGCATAAAAATGTTGATGTGCAACATTAAAAACATAAATTAATGCTACAAATCTCATCCTCTATTCCTTTTATCTGTGATGCTTTTTTCCCTGAAAAATTGCATTTATATCCAAAATAGAAGTTTATTATAACAAGGCTCTTTTGGAGAGGAGTTATACTCAAAGAAAGGAAAACATTCAGAACCATTAGAAAGGGAACTAGAAAGAGACCGTACATCACAGTTCATTAAAGAATAGTTGACTGAATGTATGAAGAAGCAAGGTGATGTCTATAATCCTATGGCTTATTAGGTCTGAAAAGTGTCAGTTATTCAGTGCAGATTTAGGTGCTGTCGAGGGGCTTCTGGTTCTGAGTGGGAGGTTTGGGTCTTGACTCTAATTTGTACTGACTGGCTTCTGGGGACTCTTGAGTCCCAGTTTCTTCATCTGTAACTTGGGAATGATACTGCACAGGATATTCACAAAAATTAAAACATATGAGGCCTGGGGCTTCCCTGGTGGCGCAGTGGTTGAGAGTCTACCTGCTAATGCAGGGGACACGGGTTCGAGCCCTGGTCTGGGAAGATCCCACATGCCACGGAGCAGCTGGGCCCGTGAGCCACAATTGCTGAGCCTGCGCGTCTGGAGCCTGTGCCCCGCAACGGGAGGGGCCGCGATAGAGAAAGGCCCGCGCACCGCGATGAAGAGCGGTCCCCGCACCGCGATGAAGAGTGGCCCCCGCTTGCCGCAACTGGAGAAAGCCCTCGCACGAACCGAAGACCCAATACAGACAAAAATAATAAATAAATAAATAAAGAAAGAAAGAAAGAAAGAAAATCCTTAAAAAAAAAAAAAAACATATGAGGCCTTATATATGAAGTTGCTTCTTGTTTTATTTTGTTTTGCTTTCGTTTGGTTTCTTTCCTTTGGGCTTCAAGTGGAAAGGGTGGAGTTCATCATACTCCGTATTTCCTGGCACATTATCGTGTTGGTCAGTTTGTTTCATTGTTGATTTGGGTTTGTTGGTTCAAATCACATTTTCGCCTGCGACTCCCTATTCATTGCATAAGAAACCATCCAAATATATTATAATTTACCTTTTTGTTTGTGTGTGCTTTACAAAAATGTGTATTGTTTTATGACCATTAAAAAATATTTTATATGTATCTCTAAAAGAAAGCAATTCCTAAAAATCATACCTAAAGTGACTAAAGTTAAAAATAATTACTTAATATGATAAAATACAATTTTACATATGCTCTGTTATTTTAAGTTTTTTTACGGTTTGTTATATGATTAGAGATCCAAACAAGTTCAGTGCATTGCGATTGGTTAATATTTTTGCTGTCTGTTTTCGTCAGTAAGTCTCCTTCTCTATTTTTATTTTTCTTCTCCTCCTTCCTGTTATTCTACCCCTCACCCCTCAACATCTTTGTTGAGGAAACTGTCATTTGTTCCATGGAGTTTTCCACAGTCTGGGTTCATGGCATGGCAAGTTATCGTTAAATACTTTCTCTTTTCCTTTGTGTTTTTGTAATTTGTCGTTAATTCTAGAGCTGTGATCAGAACAATTAAAAAATTGGGGGGATGCTTCTGAAATAGGTGACATTGCATCGTAACATTTGGTTGTCTCTTTATTATGATGTTCTAGCCATTGATAATCATCATTCACCTCCATAGTGGTTGCTCAATGGTAATACTAAACTATTCTGCAGTTACTACTTTATTTATTGCCTGAAATACCTCCATAAAGAGCAGCTTCCCTCAGATCAGCTACTAGGTTATCTTGTAGAACAGTTTTTAAAGGAAGGCAGGATACACACTAAATTCTTTTTTCTTTTATTTACTATTTTTCAGAATAACGAGTTGGTTCCCTAGCATTCTTCAATATTAATCAGTATTTTTCCTTAAGTTCATGATTATAATCATATTTGATAGGT
This sequence comes from Balaenoptera acutorostrata, assembly GCF_949987535.1. Taxonomy (NCBI): domain Eukaryota; kingdom Metazoa; phylum Chordata; class Mammalia; order Artiodactyla; family Balaenopteridae; genus Balaenoptera; species Balaenoptera acutorostrata. The sequence continues at coordinate 11,358,717 of NC_080070.1, forward strand.
ATAATCAGTCCATTATAGTTATTATCTTTATTGCTACTCAAAGTGTCCTGTCTTTGGACAGTGGGAGCATATTCAGTTTGGCTCCTGAATCTGCTTGACATAAATCCAGTAGTCTTCGATAACTTACTTGCTTTCTGTTTCTGTAGCATGTTCCTGAATTCATCGTGTACACTTCCTGGCTGAGTCTTAGAATTTCTACAGTGGGCTCTTTAGTAAGAAATAATATAGAGACTATAATCTAATATAGAGACCATAATATAGAGACCATTAAGGGGACTGCTTGTAGCTACTAAGTTGATTCAATAGACAAAGCTAGGATTTTTTTTTAAGATAACGTGAGTTCATACTTATGCTTTCCATTCAAACTCAGTACTACAGGGAAACAATATCTTTTGTTGAGCAGAGCTTTAAAATTTTGATGAAGCCTACTCTATTCATCTCTTCTGTTATGGATCATGCTTTTGGTGTTTTATCTAAGAAATTTTTATCTAACCTAAGGTTACAAAGATTTCCTTTTATGTTTCCTCTTAGAAGCTTTATATTGATAGTTACAGGTTTTACGTTTAGATCTGTGATCCATTTTGCTTTAATTTTTGTACACCATGTGGTTTACAGATTGACGTTCATTTATTTGCATCTGGATATCCAGTTGTTTCAGCACCATTTGTCATAAAGGCTATTCTTGCCCCACTGTATTGCCTTTGCAGCTTTGTCAAAAATCAGTTATCCATGTACATGTGGATCTACTTCTAGCCTTTCTTATATACTCCATTGATGTTTTCATTTTCTTTAAGCCAGTACTACAGTGATGTGATTGCATAATCTTTTGCATGTATCTCTTTGTATGTTGCCAGTGTATCTTTTGGATAGATCCCTGGAAGTGTGATTACTGGGTCAAAGTTTCTTCTAAATGCTCCCCCATAAGAGTGTAAAATGCAATTTTAAGAGTACCTATTTTCCTTCAGCCTACTGATCTGAATAGGTGAGAAATAATATCCCAGAGTAGTTTTAATTTGCATTTCTTATTACAAATGAGATTGAGCATATTTTTATATCTTTAAAAGCTCTTCACATTTCTTTTCTCTGGACTGCCCATATTTTCTATAAAGTTGTTGGCCTTTTTTTTTCTTTCTATATTGTTAGAAGCTCTTTACATATTGTCTATAATATGAGTTGCATATACTTTTCTCTTTTTCTTTATTATTATTTTAGGAAGGGTGTATGTATGCACTTATGCTTTGCATACATGATATTGTTTTTACCTTTTTCTTATTTTTTATGTAATTTATTTTTTTAAATAAGCTTATATCTTAGAAGTTTTAGACTTACAGATTAGATTGAACAAATAGTACAGAAAGTTTCGATATATACCCCCTGTCCACTGCACATGGTTCTCCCGTTATTAACCTACTAATAATGTACATTTGTTACAATTAATGAACCAAAAAATTGATTCAGTATTGTTAACTAAAGTCCATAGTATATTCATATGTCATTACTTTTTAACCCAGTATCCTTTTCTGTTCTGGGATCCCGTGTTATATTTAGATGTTGTATTTCCTCATGCTTTTCTTTGAGGTTTTCTTGTTTTTTCTCCGACTTTCCTTGTTTTTGTTGACCTTGACAGTTTTGGAATCTTAGTCAGACATATTGCAGCATGGCTCTCTGTTGGAATTTGTCTGATGTTTTTCCCATGAATAGACCAGATTATGTGTTTTAGAGAGGAAGAGCACGGAGTTAAAGTGCCATTTTTATCACATTATACCCAGGATGCATACTGTTAACGTGATTTATGACTGTTTTTGTTAACCTTGATCACCTGGCTAAAATATTGTGTGTCTGTTTTTTCCTACCGTAAGGTTAATGTACTCCCCCCTTCCATCTGTACTCTGAAGGAAGTCACAGTGTGCAGCCCACATTAAGGAGTGGGGAGTTAGACTGTCCCTCCATTAGGGTGGAGTAGTTACACAATTTATTTGGAATTCTTTGTGGGAGATTTCTCTCTTTTTCCCCATTTAAAAATTTATTCGGGGGCTTCCCTGGTGGCGCAGTGGTTGAGAGTCTGCCTGCCAATGCAGGGGACACGGGTTCGAGCCCTGGTCTGGGAAGATCCCACATGCCGTGGAGCAACTAGGCCCGTGAGCCACAATTACTGAGCCTGCGCGTCTGGAGCCTGTGCTCCGCAACAAGAGAGGCCACAATAGTGAGACGCCCGCGCACCACGATGAAGAGTGGCCCCCGCTTGCCGCAACTAGAGAGAGCCCTCGCACAGAAACGAAGACCCATCACAGCCAAAAATAAATAAATAATTAATTTAAAAAAAATTTATTCGGTAATTTTTTTCATCAGATTGGGCTCATGAATATTTATTTTATGCTTTGATTTGTATTCTAATTCTACTTTATTTGGCTGTTCAGATTGTTTCAGTGTTGGCCATTGGAAACTCTTTCACTTGGTTCCTGTGCTCCTTTTTTTTTTTTTCTATTTATTTTCAGACTTTTATTATGCAAACTTAAAACACACAAAATTAGAGAGCACAGTATATTGAGTTTCCAAATACCCATCACTTGGATTTAACGATTGTTAACATTTAGCCTTTTTTTCTCCATCTATTTTTTACCTTTAACAGATAAAGTTTTTTTCTCCATAATGCCATTTTCTATTTTTTTTAGTTATTTCTGAGATATACATTTTAAAGTAATAACTAGAATTATGACTTATAACATTATACCAGAACATACAAGATTTTTAGAAATTTCATGTAATGTCTGAAACATTTATATTAACATATTTCCATACAAATAACCCAATGAAAGTTTAGTATTTGTTGTTTTGTTGGTTTGTTTGTTTTATACTGCAGGTTCTTATTAGTCATCAATTTTATACACATCAGTGTATACATGTCAATCCCAGTTGCCCAATTCAGCACACCACCATCCCCACCCCACTGCGGTTTTCCCCCCTTGGTGTCCATACATTTGTTCTCTACATCTGTGTCTCAACTTCTTGTGCTCCTTTGACAGAGCCCCTAAGAGAGAGTGTGTGTGTGTTGTGTGCATGCATGCATGTGTGCGTACACATCTGCACACACATGCTTCCTTTCTTTCTACTAGAAGGCATTCCAAGCTCATCTTGTATATTTCCTGCCCTAGTCTTAGAATCACCTATCTTTCTACAGAGTTCTGTTTCCCTTTTTTTTGGAGAATGGGTTTAGAAACCAAGATCTGGATGCTAGGTGTGCTTATTGCTACTGAGGTGTCATTTTTTAGACCCTCTTAGCAAAGAAGTATAGATGTGTATTTTAACCTGTGTATATATATACCCATACTTATACATACTTCTGTATGTAACCATCTGCATATATATTAAGTTAAACATGAGTTCTTACTGATACTTCCAACTGTAATGCATCATCACATGGATCGTTTTAGCTTATTTCTCCTGCTTGTCTGTAACCTCTCACTTCAACAGTGACAAACCTGGATCTCACCGTCTACCATCCATTTAGTTAATTATTGAATTCCAGTATACATGTATAGCAGTGTTAGAGTTAATAACTTGTACCCCTGTAGGAAACAACTTTATCGGCTAGAGGACAGTACTTCTATGTAGTTCCTTTTGCCTTTAGTTTTACAGACTCTATTCATTTCCAAAGTGCTTAGGTCAGCACCCTTTTCCTACTCCCTCTATTGAGGCTATTCCATATATTGGTAATACAGTTAGGTTCTATTGTCACATTCTGCATTTTGTCCCAGAATCCCCGGATCCTCCTAAATGATTTTTTAACTTTGTATATGATAAAGTTCATTCTTAGTGTTGTGAAGTTCTACAGGTCTTGACAAACCCATACTGTCATGTACCCACCTTTACAATACCATGCATGCGGTACAGTACAGCACACCTTTGCCACCCTAACAATCCCCTGAGCTTCACCTATTCGTCACACTCCCCACCTTCCCCTGGACCCCAGGAACCAGTCATCTTTGTACTGTCTCTATAGTTTTCCCTTTTCCTGAGTGGCATATAATTGGAATCATACAATATGTAATCTTTTTAGACTGGCTTGTTTTGCTTAGCAATGTGCTTTTAAGCTTCCTCCATCTTTTTTCTTACCTTTTTTACTCAGCATTATGTTTCTAAGATCTATCTGTGTTGCTGTGTAAACATCGATTCTTTTCCTTTGCATAGCACTAAGTGTTGTATATCTAGTATATTTGCCAATCCACTCTGAGTGCTGGACACCAAATTGCTTCTAAACCCTGCATCTCCCTGCAACCCTACCAAGCTACATCACCACAAATAATTTTGCAATGCACAGCCTCACATATATGCCCTTACAGAACTGTGTGAACTTTTCTTTGACATGTATATATAGAGAGCAAGGAAAAGAATTACAAGATTATAGGATATTTGTTTATCCTATTTAACTATTGCCTGATTGCTCTCTAGAACAGTTTTATCAAACTAGCAGTGTGGGGGGGAATTTTGTGTGTGTGTGTGTGTGTGTGTGTGTTTTAAAAATCATCCCCATATCCCCAGCAATATTTCACATTATCCAAATCTGGGTGTAAAGTATATAGGAATCAAGTGATATCTCATCATGTTCATTTGTATTTCTATAATTACTAACAAGTCTGAGCATCTCTTCATACACTTTCTTCCTTTACTCATTTTTCTGTTGGGGATACTGTCAAATTTTTATTGCTGATTGCAAGTATTCCTTTTATATTTTAAAGATAAATCCCCTGTCAGCTTTGAACATTACAATACATCTTTTCTCATTACATCATGTGTCTACTAGCTTTGTTCATGATGTCCTTTATTGAATAGAATAATCAGTTTAGTTTTTGGCTTGGTCGATAGTGGTACCATTTACTGACATGCTGAAAACAGGAAGAGGAATAGGATAGACTGAAAACTAAGGGTAGGAATAGGAGTTCACCTTGGTTGCCTTAAGTTAGAGATGCTCATTGAACCTTCAATTACGAATCTTGAATAGGCAGTTGGATATTTGAGTCTGGAATAAACATGAGATTTTGTTAATCTTAATATTCTAAATTGTTTTTATTGTTCTTTGAAGATTTTCTTTTCTTTTTTTTATTTACATTTTAAAACTTAGAGCTTTGTTGTTTCAAGTTACTAAGAAAATTTTTATTTAAGAAATTGGAAATTACTGAGCCTGCGCGTCTGGAGCCTGTGCTCCGCAACAAGAGAGGCCACGACAGTGAGAGGCCCACGCACCGCGATGAAGAGTGGCCCCCACTTGCCGCAACTAGAGAAAGCCCTCGCACAGAAATGAAGACCCAACACAGCCAAAAATAAATTAATTAATTAATTAATAAAAAAAAAAAAAAAGAAAGAATTGGCTCATCTAGGAATGAACCACCACTTGGTTAGTATTTCCTGTTCTCCTCAGCTGGATTTCTGAAATCTTTGAGAGTAAATTCCAGGTTCCTGGGAGAGATAAAGAAGAGGGGTTTTCTAGGCTATTTGCTCTGTCACGTCCTATATCCTAGAGTAAGTGTGAAAATGTATATGAATAAATCGTAAAATTTTATTTGCGAATAACTAAAGGATATTACTTTGTAAAAATATCTTACGGCCACAGGAGGCCACTGTGACTGCAGTTATGAATCCCTGAGAACAGCTTGCCTTGCAAAATAACGCCAACTACTTTTTAATATACCGCTCTATTTCTCCTTCCCGAGGCTCCTAAGGCACTTGTTTATGCCTCTTGTAAAACATTTCTCATGTTACGTTAGGAAACATCTATCTGCCTACGCATCCCATCCCTTGTACTGTAAATCCCTCATGCCTTATTAATTCTTGCATTCCCAGCAAGGATACATTTTATATGGTGCTCAGTCAACATTATATGGGATGAACGAATGAATGAATGACTGGCAGATGGTAGGTTTTAAAAATTAGCTCCAATTACATTATAATTTTAATATTTATGGGGATCTTGTCTAATTTATCTGGGTGCATTCCCTATGACACATAACACATAGATTGTTTCACATAGTAGGTAAAGAATAAATGATATTTAATTGAATTAAATTACATCATTGACCATAATAGCTGGTTAGTAAAATAGGTTGAAAAGGCAGTGAGTACTCTAAATCCTCTCCTACGTGTTCACATAGATCAGTAGGATCCTATCATAATCTATTTCTCACAAAACCACTGGTTACAGAGTGATGAGTTTCAGGGCAGGCCTCCCCAAAAGATGCCACATTGGCATATGGATTATTTTGAATTACAGTTACTTAAGAAGCAGCTGGTTCAAGAAGAACACTCTGACCTGCCTTTGTCCCCCTGGTAACAGGATATAAATCTCCTATGTGAAAGGTACCCTCCCAGTGCCAGATGGTAGAAGGCGACCTTATCACCTGAGAGAGGATTTAGGGCTGAGAAGGCTGTATAAACAAACCTGTTACTTCTTCACCAACTTACTACCCCACACCCAAACTTCTTTGCATTGTCAATTCCTTATAAATTTGTTGTTTCATCTAAAAGATATAAAACTGTTTGCTTTGGTCACTCCATTGTGTCATAGTTCTGTGAGTTCCCATAAAATTTATTCTTCTCCTGTTAAACTGTCTTATGTTAATTTCATTATTAGACCAGCCAAAGAACCTAGCCGATAAGAAAGGAAAATTTTCCTCCCCTGCAAGAGTATCTTAAAAACCCTTATATATTCTGGAAAGATGAACTTAATGTATTAGTCAAATGTTAGTTTAAAATTACAAAAATATACATCTGTTTATGTCTAAATTCTTATTATGCATACAATACAAATATTTCCCTCTTAAAAAAAAAAAAAGAAATTGGAATTGAAGGTACTTTAAATTGTATCATAGTGGGGTTTTTTTGGCTACATATGTAATTTTGATCATAATTTCATTTTTTTCTTATCCAACATACTGAATCTTTGCAGAGTCATGGTTACCCAAGGAAATGTGCAGTTCTAACTTGTTTCAAGGACTCTCTGAACATATTTCATAGAACATTTACTATTCACCTTATAAATGATAATATTTCTCCATTTCACATTTAGATTCTAAAAAATAACTCAAGGTGACTCTCATGTTTAAATTGAATGTGAAAATAGATAGTTTTGATGTATCTATATGTTCGTGGGATTCAGTAATCAAGTATTGAATATTATAGTTTCAGGACCATCTTCCTTAAGAAGGAAATGCCCATGGGTATGCAAATGTGAATCTTTTTTTTAAAACATCTTTATTGGAGTATAATTGCTTTACAATGTTGTGTTAGTTTCTGCTGTATAACAGTGTGAATCAGCTATATGTATACATATATCCCCATATCCGCTCCCTCTTGCATCTCCCTCCCACCCTCCCTATCCCACCCCTCTCGGTGGTCACAGAGCACCAAGCAGATCTCCTCATGCGATGCAGCTGCTTCCCACTAGCTATATATTTTACATTTGGTAGTGTATATATGTCAAGCTACTCTCTCACTTCATCCCAGCTTACCCTTCCCCCTCGCCTTCTCCTCAAGTCCATTCTCTATGTCTGTGTCTTTATTCCTGTCCTGCCACTAGGTTCTTCAGAACCATTTTTTCTTTTTTTTTTTTTAGATTCCATATATATGTGTTAACATACAGTATTTGTTTTTCTCTTTCTGACTTACTTCACTCTGTGTGACAGACTCTGGGTCCATCTACCTCACTACAAATAACTCAATTTCATTTCTTTTTATGGCTGAGTAATATTCCATTGTATATATGTGCCACGTCTTCTTTATCCATTCATCTGTCAATGGACACTTAGGTTGCTTCCATGTTCTGGCTGTTGTAAATAGTGCTGCAGTGAACATTGTGGTTCATGACTCTTTTTGAATTATGGTTTTCTCAGGGTATATACCCAGTAGTGGGATTGCTGGGTCATATGGTAGTTCTATTTTTAGTTTTCTAAGGAACCTCCATACTGTTCTCCAAAGTGGCTGTATCAGTTTACATTCCCACCAACAGTGCAAGAGGGTTCCCTTTTCTCCACACCCTCTCCAGCATTTATTGTTTGTAGATTTTTTGATGATAGCCATTCTGACTGGTGTGAGATGATATCTCATTGTGGTTTTGATTTGCATTTCTCTAATGATTAATGATGTTCAGCATCCTTTCATTTGTTTGTTGGCAATCTGTATATCTTTTTTGGAGAAATGTTTGTTTAGGTCTTCTGCCCATTTTTGGATTGGGTTGTTTGTTTTTCTGATATTGAGCTGCATGAGCTGCTTGTATATTTTGAAGATTAATCCTTTGTCAGTTGCTTCGTTTGCAAATATTTTCTCCCATTCTGAGGGTTGTCTTTTCGTCTCATTTATGGTTTCCTTTGCTGTGCAAAAGCTTTTAAGTTTCACTAGGTTCCATTTATTTATTTTTGTTTTTATTTCCATTTCTTAGGAGGTGGGTCAGAAAGGATCTTGCTGTGATTTATGTCATAGAGTGTTCTGTCTATGTTTTCCTCTAAGAGTTTTATAGTATCTGGCCTTACATTTAGGTCTTTAATCCAGTTTGAGTTTATTTTTGTGTATGGTGTTAGGGAGTGTTCTAATTTCATACTTTTACATGTAGCTGTCCAGTTTTCCCAGCACCACTTATTAAAGAGGCTGTCTTTTCTCCATTGTATATTCTTGCCTCCTTTATCAAAGATAAGGTGACCATATGTGTGTGGGTTTATCTCTGGGCTTTCTATCCTGTTCCATTGATCTATATTTCTGCTTTTGTGCCAGTGCCATGCTGTATTGATTACTGTAGCTTTGTAGTACAGTCTGAAGTCTGGGATCCTGATTCCTCCAGCTCCGTTTTTCTTTCTCAAGATTGCTTTGGCTATTCAGGGTCTTTTGTGTTTCCATACAAATTGTGAAATTTTTTGTTCTAGTTCTGTGAAAAATGCCGTTGGTAGTTTGATAGGGGTTGCATTGAATCTGCAGATTGCTTTGGGTAGTAGAGTCATTTTCACAATGTTAATTCTTCCAATCCAAGAACATGGTCTATCTCTCCATCTGTTTGTATCATCTTTAATTTCTTTCATCAGTGTCTTATAGTTTTCTGCATATAGGTCTTAGATCTCCTAAGGTAGGTTTATTCCTCGGTATTTTATTCTTTTTGTTGCGATGGTAAATGGGAGTGTTTCCTTAATTTCTCCTTCAGATTTTTCATCAATAGTGAATAGGAATGCAAGAGATTTTTGTGCATTAATTTTGTATCCTGCTACTTTACCAAATTCATTGATTAGCTCTAGTAGTTTTCTGGTAGCATCTTTAGGATTCTCTATGTATATTATCATGTCATCTGTAAACAGTGTCAGCTTTACTGCTTCTTTTCCAGTTTGGATCCTTTTATTTCTTTTTCTTCTCTGATTGCTGTGGCTAAAACTTCCAAAACAATGTTGAATAATAGTGGTAAGAGTGGACAACCTTGTCTTGTTCCTGATCTTAGTGGAAATGATTTCAGTTTTTCAACATTGAGGATGATGTTGGCTGTGGGTTTGTCATATATGGCCTTTATTATATTGAGGTAAGTTCCTGCTATGCCTACTTTCTGGAGGGTTTTTATCATAAATGGGTGTTGAATTTTGTCAAAAGCTTTTTCTGCATCTATTGAGAGGATCATATGGTTTTTATTCTTCAATTTGTTAATATGGTGTATCACATTGATTGATTTGCGTATATTGAAGAATCCTTGCATTCCTGGGATAAATCCCACTTGGTCACGGTGTATGATCCTTTTAATGTGCTGTTGGATTCTGTTTGCTAGTATTTTGTTGAGGATTTTTGCATCTATGTTCATCAATGATATGGCCTGTAGTTTTCTTTCTTTGTGATATCTTTGTCTGGTTTTGGTTATCAGGGTGATGGTGGCCTTGTAGAATGAGTTTGGGAGTGTTCCTCCCTCTGCTCTATTTTGGAAGAGTTTGAGAAGGATCAGATCCATGGTTTTATATCTTAAAATATATTCATAGCTGGCTTTTATTATTTAGGAAGAAAGGATAGTATCTTAGCTATTTAAGTTTATAGAGGTGATATTTCTTCCAACAAGGGATGTGACCATCCTTAAGAAGACAAAACAAAGAAAATCTTTCTTTTAAGTACAGAAAAAAAAAGTTCCTATATTGCTGTGCTGGGCACTCATAAAAATGACTGGTGGTACTTTCAAGCATCATTCATCAGGCTTATATTTTAGAGGGAAAAAAAAACTCACTATCTACTTCCATTTATTCATTTAAGTTTTAAGTGTTTACAAGACTTACCATAACCTTAGCTCTGACATGGTAAATCTTTTTTTTTTTAATTTCTTTTAAATTTTATTTATTTTTTTGTTTCTTTATTTATTTATTTATGGCTGTGTTGGGTCTTCCTTGCTGTGTGCAGGCTTTTTTTAGTTTCAGCGAGTGGGCTTTTCATTGCAGTGGCTTCTCTTGTTGCAGAGCATGGGCTCTAGGTGCGCAGGCTTCAGTGGTTGTGGCACATGTGCTCAGTAGTTGTGGCTCGAGGGCTCTAGAGCACAGGCTCAGTACTTGTGGCACACGGGCTTAGTTGCTCCACGGCACGCGGGGTCTTCCCGGACCAGGGCTCAAGCCCCTGTCCCCTGCATAGGCAGGCGGATTCTTAACCAGTGAGCCACCTGGGAAGCCCTGAAATGGTAAATCTTGACATGTATCAATTTTAGCAGTTTGTCCTGGCACTGCTAGAACTCTGAGCACCCAGATGTCCAGAAGCTTTACGCTCTGTTTTGCCATAGTTCTTTCACATTTTTCACCCATCACTACTAACTTTGTAATGTTGTTAGCTTTTACATCTCCCCTTATTTTAAAATTGGACTAATCTAAAAGTTTCCTATTCCGTGAGAAACATCAGACAGTGTATCAGACATGTTGTGCTTTCTTAATGCATCCAATCACAAAGGGCAGGTGAGGAGACCTTCATCATATTCAAGTGGGCCTGCAGAATGAGATTTCTCTGAGGTCATAAATATTGTATTTACCTTAATTTTGTGTTCTCTCTACACTGCCTTCTTGACATCATGCAGGCTTCTCATATAGCAGAATTAACCTGATTATTAAAAATTTATTCTATTTGAGTATATAAGTAGGTTAAGAGAGAAAGGACTGGGAAGTTTTTTAAAAAATATTTATTCTTCAGTATCTAAGAAGTAGCAGGTATAAAAGTGTTACTTATGTTAGTAATGTTTAAAAATTCATTGAGAATTAAAAATTGCCATAAAATGACATTTTTCCAATAGCTTCTTATACCAGACTCGGTGTTCAAATTAGAGTCAGAAGATAAGGGTTCAGGTTTTGACTGCTACTAGGATAATCTATCCAAACAGAGCAGCACTGTGAATTGTGGAATTTATGGCAGTGCTAGGATGTAAAAGAAGGCAGTAAAATTATGGCATTTTTTAAGACATGTAATGATTGGGTTGTATGGGCTTTTCTTTCATGCAGTAGGCTCTCTACCCACTTATTTGGTCTGTGTTTTCACAGCAGCCTTGAGATATGGGGAAAGTGACATAAGACTGCTGTGTAGACTGGCCTTAGCATGGGGATTGGGGCTGAACAGGGGTAGTGTAGACAGTGGCGAAGTTAGATGAATGTATTTCATAGCAAAGCACTGTGTGGTTGTTGTCTGTCACCTGTCTTCTGTCTTTTGTTTTCTCCATTAGCTTATCCGACAAAATCGGAGAATAATTAAAGATGAACAGCAGAACCCCTTTCCTCACACACATGCAAAATTCACACGTTAAACCTACCTCGGTCATTTTTTCATTCGCCATGATAAAATAATGAGGTAAGATTTATTAAAAGCTACGTGCCGTGCACTCAGATCTGAGCACTTTAAGTGTACTACTTAATTTCACCTTGGCAACAACTCTCTGATGTTAGATAATATCATTACCTCAGTTTTGCAAATGAGGAAATTGAGATGTAGAGAGACTAATAAGATTGTCCAAAGTCACAGGGCCAGTAAGTGGCAGGACAGCTGTGGATTCCAGGTAGTCAGACCGCAGAGTCCCTGCTGATTCTCACCATGGTAGAATCTCTGTGAGTTGCCGACTCTCTTAGCACTGTTGTTGGCAACACAACGCTAAGTACAAGCTAAACTAGAGCGACTGGGACTGAATGCCAGGCTTCCCTTACAAAACAGTCATCTGAATGGCCCTTAATGGATCATATTAATTTTTATTAACATAAACTACTAAATGGAAAAGCAACAGTTATTTTCATTGATACGTAGAAAGAGATAACTCTTCGATTGAAAACCATACCTGTTGATTGAAGATCCTGAGTTTTCAACTATTTTTCACTTGGTATGGTTTTTTGTTTTTTTTTTTTTTTGGACCCTTCACCAGGTACATCAATATATCTTAGAAGAAATGGACAGCTACCGTGACTGAGATGTTAAATGCCAAATATTTTAAAAATGATGTTACTCATTATTAGAATAAAGGCTTCCCACAGCCTGGTTCCTAAGGTTCCCTGCAACAAAAAATTACTGACATCTTATAGAAAAAAATTCAAAATATTTTGTCCTGCCTTTTTTTGTTGTTATATATCTCCCTTTAATTTTACTCATTTTTCTAAGTAGCTAGTTGCATGTGTGTGTGTATACACACACACACACACATACACACATACATACATATATACATATATATATACACACACTTATTTCACTTGTCATTGTGTCATTGGCCTCTATTATAGTATGCCGAAATCACACATTTTGCACATTTTAAGTACAGAACGACAAAGTCATGACAGGATTAATCATGATAGACAGTCACTAAGTCCATGATAGTATTGAATTTGGATTTGGAGAATGAAAGAGGAGAGGATATAAAAGTGACAGTGACATTCTAGAGCAGGACCTTTATTTTTTATAAAACCAAAGATGGTTTCCTTACAGATGACTTCAGAAATTAAACCCTAAACACATCCTTGGTGCACTGTTTTTTCTAAGTGTCCACGTTCTGCAATGAAAATGCAGTGCTTTTCTTGTCCGAGTCTAGAGGAAAAAAAGTGCTATCAGTTATTTAGAATCTGATTTATGCCTTAAGAGATTGGCTGCCACTCTCTGTGATTTCAGGGAAGCTGGGTATCAAGGAGCAATTTTCAAAGAATTGAAAGCTGGTACAGGGTTATGAATAAATTCTGAGAAGCTTTGACCTTCCCTGTCAAATGACAGGACCATAAATATGTTGGTAATTCTGCTTTGTTGTGAGTACCTGTTCTTTTCCATCATTGTGGAGTTTCTAGGATACCATAAATTGGTACCAGCAGAACTAAAACAAAATTTTTTATTGTATTAAAAAAAATTAGAAGAGGAGAAAATATAAGGTAGAGAACACAGGTAGCGGCCTCTTGGTTGTTGCTCCTGAAATATGTCTAGAATCAGAGGATCCAATTTTGGAAACTTGATAGTATCCAAGTTAAAAATAACTATTTGGTCACATTTTATCATTTATTTACATGAAATTAAATACGTGACTTTTGGATAGGAATTGAGGTAGTTAATGCACAATATTTTTGGTGGTTTCCCTCCCCTTATGCCAAAATCATCATGAAATATGGCTCATTCTTGCTTTAATATAATCTTTTAAAATAACTACATACAGTATATAATTACATACAGAATTTAGATATGTGTAGCGTGGTTAAGCATAAGGTGCTGTGTTTTCATGATTGTGTTATGTATCTTAATTCCATTAAGATGCAATTTATTGATTGTCGTAGAATCTTTTTCCTCTAACTTCACCCTTACCTTTCCCAAGCTGACAGTTCAGGAAAGAATAGAGATGAGGGAAAAATTGGTCCAGATAACCCACAGAGAAGGGGGCAAAGAAAAGCTGGTTGTTTTCCTTTAGAAACAAAGAGAAACCTTTTCATACTTCCACTTTTTAAGAGGGTTCCATGTATTCTTTTGAACAAAAGTGAGTATATACATACATATATATGTATGCACACACAAACATATACACCTGTTGTCTGTTTTAGGGTCACTTAAAGAAGCAGAAAGGGCACAAGAAATAAGGAAGAAAAGCAGTGGGGATAGAAAGGTACAGCAATGCAGACAAGGTCATCTAGAAAGAGATGGAGATTGTTAGTCACCTATGGCTGTGTAACAAGTCACCACAAAACTTGTTGTCATAAAACAACAATAAACATTTATTATGTCTCAGAATTTCTCTGCATATCCGGAATTTGGACTTAGAATTCTGGATGCTTCAAGCTTGGGGTGTCATGAAGTTCAGTTGTCCCAGCATCCGTCATATGGTTCCCAGGTGGCTCATGGGTGGTGGTGATGGTGATGGCGGCCCTGGTGGGGGGCAGGGAGCAGCTCCATTCCTCTCCATACGGGCTGACTGGTACATATAGGTTAGTCCTATTCAGTGTGGGGAGTCACTAGGCGAGGACCTAAATTCCGGGAGGCAAGGTTCATTGGATGCCATCTCGGAGTCTGACCACCACAGAGAAATACGGTAAAAGAGCATTAGACTCACATGAGCACATATACTTGTAGGAAGATGAGAGGGTGAAAGACTAGGTGGTTCAGTGGTGCGGTGAACGTGACCGTGATCATCCTGCAACACACTTGATTTGTGACAAACATAGACTGCTGTCGTCGCAGTTGTTACTCCAAACCCAGTGCATCACATGTAGTTGCTTAATTGTGGCCCCATGATAATAGTCTCCTTTACAGCACAGAGCTGTGAAGCTAAGCTGCATCAAGGCATGGTATTTCTCTTAGAAGTCTTACCATAATTTTACCTCAAGACATCAAAAACTACCCCTCCCAAAATCAGTACTTTTACTTTTCTGATGTTAAAGACTTTTACTTCATATGTAACAGGTACCAATATAAGACTACTGTGGCCATTAAGATTGTGATCTGTATAACTTGAAAGGTGTATTTATTTCAACATTGTGCCAATACATAATACATAGCATATTATGGGGTACTCTTCAGATTGCTTTCAGAAGACAAAATTATCCTAACATTCTTGACACGAAAAATGAGAGACAGGTAAATTGTCTAAAATTAAAAGTAATGCATTGCATGAAAATAAGCTAGTTTGAAATTCAGAGAATAAAGAAAAGCTTGAAAAAAAAAAAAAGGTAAGGCATTGTTTTGTTGCCCATTGTAGTCCTTTTGTATGATAGAAATAATAGCAGGGAATGTTCATAGAGCATTTGTTCAGTGGCAGGCACTACTCTAAGTCCCTCACATATCAAGTCATTTAATCCTCACAACAGGCCTTTTATTCTGGTTTGATAGATGAGGAGAGCGAAACACAAACATGGTGAAAAGATCGAAATCCAGAAGTCTTTCTTTAGCACTTGTGCCTTCAACCACAGCACTGTACGTGGAACAGACTACCCCGGGCTGGCTCAGAGCAAGGATTCGTTAGTAATGACAGCGTTTCTCTCAGACTCACTCCATGGACAGAACCTAAAGTCTAGCCAGAGTCCCCAGGGGCCAGAAGAGGGAAGTGGAAAGCTTTCAGAAAGCCAGGAGTATTTCTCTTGAGAGGGTGCAGTCAGTATGGAGACGGGTAGGTCTGACTTTTTTTTTTAATTAGGGTATTTTAGGTTGTTTTACAATGTTGTGTTAGCTTCTACTGTACAGGGAAGTGAAGCAGAGTTCCCTGTGCTATACAGCAGGTTCTCATTAGTTATCTATTTTATACATATTAGTTAGTGTATATATGTCAATCCCAATCTCCCAGTTCATCTCCCCTACCTTTCTCCCCTTGGTGTCCATACATTTGTTCTCTACGTCTGTGTCTCTATTTCTGCCTTGCAGACAGGTTCATCTGTACCATTTTTCTAGATCCCACATATATGCGTTAATATACGATATTTGTTCTTCTCTTTCTGACCTACTTCACTGTATGGCAGTCTCTTTGGCAGCTGAGTTGACTCTGGTGAGACAAGGGGAGATCTTGTCATGGTGACTTGGATAAGACAGTAGTGAAAGAAATTGTGAGAAGTGATAGGGATCTGGATATATTTAGAAGATAGAGTAAATGGGATTTCCTCAGGGGTATGAAAAAAGAAGAAGAACTTTCCACCTGAGTAGCTGGAAGGATGTAGTAGATATCCACTCAGATCAAAAGCTGTGTGTGGGGTGGGTTTGAGATAAAAGTTGAGGATGTATCAAATAGGCAGTTGTATGTTCAGGACCGGAGTTAGAGAGGGAAGTCTAGACTAGAGATACAAATTTGGATTTGCCAAGCTCTACATGACTGAGCTAACAAAGGACATAAATATAGGTCAATGAGAGAGGAGGATCTAGCTGAGACCAAGGGACTGAGCCCTGAGGCAGTTCAGTTTTAGGATTTGGAGTGAAGAGGAGGAGCCAGCAAAGGAAATTGTGGGTGAAGAGGAAAACCAAGAGAGTGTGGTGTTCTGGAAGCAAAGTAAAGATAGTATATCAAGGAGGTGTGAGTAATAACCCATTGCAAATTCTACTGATAGGTCAAGCCAGATGAGGACTAATAACTGACCATTGGGTTTAGCAGTTTGGAGGTCGTGGGTTGTCTTGGTGAAAGCTGACTTGGAAAAGAGGTTAATTAAGCAAAGGCTTAATTGGAATGAATGTAAGAGAATTGGAACAGTGAATTTAGACAACCCTTTCTAGGAGTTTTAATGTAAAGAGGAACAAAGAAATGGGTTAGCAAGGTGGTAGTTGGCACATGAATTGGAGGTTGAAAGTAGTTATATGAAAACAGCTAAGCTTAGTGCCCCCCTTTTGATAAATATTTGTTGTATTCCTACTGTGTGTCCAAGATTGTTCAGTGTTTTATAGATACAAAAATTAATGAGCTGTAGTTTCTCTCCTTGAGGGTATGCAAGTAGCCTGGGCTGTGTGTTCCTGGAGGGCTTTGGAGAAGAAGTGCTTTCATCAAAGAGGTGATACTGCTTCTAATTCATATTTTATAGGATCTGGGGGAGAAGCAAAACTGTCCTATCTGTTCCTGACTAAAAATACTCAAATCTTTTCAAAAAAAACCACTTTTGTATGTTAATTTTCTTTATCTTAGCCCACTCATTGATTTTGCTTTAACCATTCTTTGTGAACTTCTTGAAGACCCAGTAAGTGCGTTTTTGAAAAAAAAAAAAAAGTGTGTTTTGAAAACAGGAATGAGTGTCGCACACATCCTTGTCAGCACCCTCCTTATAGCCAGTCACTAGCAGAGGACAATTAAATGAATGAGGACATGTAATTAGAATGGGAAATGTTGAAGAGAGGTAGATGAGGTCAAGGAACATAGTTGTTCATTTACTTAATTCATTTACTGCGCAAGTATTTATTATTTAGGATAAACTTTGGACAAGATCATGCAAAAGCTTAACTTGCTGATTGAGTATAGGGAACAAAAAGCAAGAATGGGAAGAAAAGCAAAGGAATGAAATGGTCTGAGTGGCTTTTGAAGATAGAAGCCTAGAAAAACATGATGATACAGTAAAATGAAGTAGATGTTAAAATCGCAGCATACTTGGGTTTAGATCCCACGTCTGCTAGTTACTAGTTGAGTGATCTTGAGCAAGTTAGTGACTGTACTGAGTCCACAGTCTCTATTTTAGTAGTAACTCTACCACTCCAGGTTGTTATGAGAATTATAGTGCCCAGAAGAATATTAGGTCAGAGCAGATATTCAAAAATTATTACCTTACTTCTCTGTCTTTTTCTTTAACTGGAACTTTTTCAATTATTTCTTCCAGAATAAAAAGTTTGATAGTTGAGCTGCGGTTTGAAATAATTAAATGAATGCAAAGTTGTCATTTTCTTTCCCCTTCTTCAGGACATGAGCATTGTGAGCATAAGTGGAAAACAAAACAAAACAGAAGTAGACACGTGGCTCAGTTAAACATGCTGAACCTCAGCCATACTGCATCTCAGCAAGCAGACATGCTTCCTGGAGTGTACTTGAATAGGATAATGAATAGGATCACCCAGTACATGTATCCACTGTCAAACCACCTCACAATCACCCTTCACTCCCCTACCAGTCTTAATGACTTGCAGCCTCTGCTATAGCAGAAAGAAGTATGGGGGCGGGGAGGGTTGATGAATCTGACAAAAGGGAGGAGTCCAGTGGAGGAGAATGTACAATACTTGGAGTAATTGTGGGAAGCTGGCTGGCTGTCGTAGGAGACTCGGCATAAAGCTCTTTTATAGAAGGAGAGTTGGAGTAGCTAAGGATACAAGGAGGACAGTTGAGATACATCTTGCAGTGCCGGCATTCCCATCAACTCTTTACAAACTATGAGAAAATTTGAGAAACAAGTTCAGTGGCTTTAGAGTCTGAACTGAATTTTATTTAAATTATTTGCTTGCATTGAAGAAAGAGAATCTTGGGTTACCTTAGTACTAGGCTCAGTTCAAATCGAGAACTCCAGAAATTAACTTTCAGAAGCGTAATGCTCCAGAAGCATTACATTTTGGATATGGTGAGCAGCTATGAGACCTTAGAAGGAGTTCTTTGGAGTTTTCTAAAATTGATGAACAAAGTTGGGGAGGTGTGCTCCTATAAAGAAGGACTATTTCAGAATAGGGGAGCATTTCTAAAAAGTAGTTTACTGAAAACTAGAGCTTCTGTATAGCAAATGGAGATATGATTCTTGTCTTTAAAATATCTTAATGTCTCATGAAGGTTAAACATAAAAATGTTTACATAAGTATTTTTCTCCTTCTCCCTTCCTGCTAATATTTCATATTAGTCTTATGAGGTCTAATCACTTTTTTTTTTCTTTCAAAATTACTGGGCTAAAGTGACTAGGCTTTTATAAAATAAAGAGCAGAGAAGAGTGGAAAGAAAACTTGTGTTCAAGTTAAACTTGGAGGACTTGATAGAGGGAGAGGGGTAAGTGAATCAACATTTACAATAGGAATGTTTGAAGCCCTGTTCTTGGCACCTTAAACATGTTCTCATTCAGTCCTCAAAATGACCCAGTGAGGTAGGACTGTCACGCCCATTTTACATACAGACATAAAACGTGTACTCTGTATACACCTTGAAGTGTATTTTGAATACTGTTGACGGGGTATTCATAATTGTTGGTTGTGTGTGGTTTATCCTAGCGTCCAATTAAGCAGACATTATCCACACAAAGAATTCTGTTTTGGTGCCTGTATGGAGACCTTTCAGTTCAACTGGGCCCTCTCTCATCTACTTTAATTTTGGCAAAGATTTTTCTAAGCATATTGACACCTTTTTATTGATACTTTTTCCTTTTGTTCTAAACCATTAATCAGACATTTATTAGACACTTAGTATGTTCTTCCCCCTGTACTATAAATCCAACAGAAATGAAAGGCCAGGGTTTTGCCATCAAAGAAATTTTATTGTTTTTAAGGATATAACATGCACCCATTTGAGAGGTACAGGACAGTAACAAAATGCTCTATTTTGTGGTGTAAATAAAGACTGTAGCTGTTAGAAGCAAGTGTGATCTATGTTAACTGGGATAACAGAGGGAGCTTTGAAAGGAAGGTAGAATTTGACCTTTGCTTTGAAGCTTCTCTTGGTTAAGGATGGAGAAATAGCCTAAGAATAGACAGGGACTGTGGGCCTCTTGATCACACCATACATTAAGTAGAGTAACATTTATCTGAAGTTATTTGAAAACTCTGTGATCACTCTTTGACTCAAAATATATCTTTCGTGTAACCTGTCCTGTCTCCACTGTTAGGAATGCTTGCTTCTGGGGTAAGTATTGTCTTTAGAAGGCATCGTGGCATCGTGGAAAATGTCCGTATGTTTTGGAGGAGCAAAGAGTAGGTTTCTGACATTTAGTGTGAGGGCGCTCACCACATGATTTTCTCTGACTGGAATAAAAGGAAGGCTTAGAGATAGGATAGGATACATTGTAAGAAAATCATCAATACGAGGTGCTAGGGTACAAAGGATAAACATCGATTGCATCTGTTTTAATTTGAAATAGTTTAGTGTTGGGAGTTAAGGAGGAAATTAGCCAATCATACTATTTTACGGTCTCTAACAATAGTGGGTATTTCTTAAATATCTTTGACTTTTAAATAAACTAGCTTAACAGGCATTCAGAAGGTTTTCTTTTGGATATACATGCACCCGGTATCGTCGTTAACCTTTTAATCGAAAAATAAGCCTACCTTTTGTCAGTATACACGTGATTTCAGCCCCAGGTGACTAAATAATTTCCAAAACAAAAATCAGATGGAGGTTATTAATTTCAAAACATATCACTGAAATGTTCTGGCTGTGGAAATATTCAACCAAAAATCATAGTTTCAGGTGCTGTGTGCAAAATCTCTATTCCAAATCAGTATTTTCCTAGGTGGATTTCATGAAATGCAAATTCCACAGGTAATTGTGAGGTGTTATTTTAAGGGGCAGGAGGAGGATCTGTAGTTAAGTAAGTTTGGGACACACTCGCTCAGGTAAACAGAGTATTTTGCTTCAAGACTACCTAGAGGGACTTCCTTGGTGGCGCAGTGGTTAAGAATCCGCCTGCCAATGCAGGGGACATGAGTTCGATTCCCTGGTCCGGGAAGATCCCACATGCCGCGGAGCAACTAAGCCCATGCACCACAACTACTGAGCCTGCGCTCTAGAGCCCTCAAGCCACAACTACTGAGCCTGTGTGTCTAGAGCCCGTGCTCTGCAACAAGAGAAGCCACCGCGACAAGAAGACTGCACACCTCATCGAAGAGTAGCCCTTGCTCGATGCAACTAGAGAAAGCCTGCACGCAGCAACGAAGACCCAATGCAACCCAAAATAAATTAAAAAAAAAAAAAAAAAAAAAAGACTACCTAGAACACCTAGGATGCTGGTGTGTGTTGTGACTTCCAAGGGGGGAATCCAAGAAGCTATTGTTCTAATCTTAACCAGACCCCACGAGTAGTGTTCTGTGGGATACACTTTGCAAAATGTGGTTCTGACATGATTGGAAACTCTAAAAGCTCTGTATAGATAAGGAATTAATGCTTTTTCAAAAGGAAATGCAATCAATCAATCAATGATAAAGAAATATATATTAAACCAACACGCTTGAGTTTTGAATTCACCGTTTGTGGAGCAGAATAAAAGTCAATATATGAGTCCTCTAGCTCTGAGATTTTACAACTATAAATTCACTGAAAAGACCATTTCTCTTGTTACTACTCTCAGTCATGTGGGGTAGTCGCAGTATGAAATGTACCAGCACAAAAGTCTATCTTTGGGGCTTCCCTGGTGGCGCAGTGGTTGAGACTCTGCCTGCCAATGCAGGGGACACGGGTTCGAGCCCTGGTCTGGGAGGATCCCACATGCCGCGGAGCGGCTGGGCCCGTGAGCCACAACTACTGAGCCTGCGCGTCTGGAGCCTGTGCTCCGCAACAAGAGAGGCCACGATAGTAAGAGGCCCGCGCACCGCGATGAAGACTGGCCCCCGCTCGCCGTAACTAGAGAAAGCCCTCGCACAGAAACGAAGACCCAACACAGCCAAAAATAAAAAAATAAAAAAAAAAAGTCTATGTTTGTGTGGGAGAGGTAACCTCTTCTCCTAGTAAATATAAGGTAGATCCTTCCGTTGACTTCTTTCACTATTCTTTCCAGGGGGCTATTTAAATTCCCATGGTGTGGGGCTTCCCTGGTGGCGCAGTGGTTGAGAATCTGCCTGCCAATGCAGGGGACACGGGTTCGAGCCCTGGTCTGGGAGGATCCCACATGCCGCGGAGTGACTAGGCCCGTGAGCCACAATTGCTGAGCCTGCGCGTCTGGAGCCTGTGCTCCGCACCAAGAGAGGCCACGATAGTGAGAGGCCCGCACACCGCGATGAAGAGTGGCCCCCACTTGCCGCAACTAGAGAAAGCCCTCGCACAGAAACGAGGACCCAACACAGCCATAAATAAAATAAAAAAAAAAAAAAATTCCCATGGTGTTAGCTGATGACTTTTTAAAGTACCTGGACAAACTAACAAAAGATTAGGTAGCAGAGGTTAGCCTTGTATTTAATCAGTGTACAGCAGTGTTCCATTCATACTGGGTCTAACCGTGTGCCAGAAATGTTAGCTGCAATTAGCCATGGGGTGTAAGTGCAGCATTAACAGCAATTTGATGAATGGTTATCCACTTTATAAACTAGTATCGGTATCTGCTCCTTGAATCTTCTGCACTAAGTAGAAAGGACATTTCTGGTCTTCCTGTGTTCAGTTGCTTTGTGAACGATCTTGTTAAATTGCTCTGTATTTTGTGAGCGCCACACTAAGATAACTTAGCCTAAAACTTGGCATCGTTATTGGATGTAAAGATTTAGAGATGTAAACAGGATTCAGATGCCTCAATGTTTGGAATTTTTGCAAAAGCAAAATCTAGGGTGAGCTTTATCATTTCTCTCGGTCATGTCCTTGTCATTTTCAAAGAGGAGGTAAAATACAGTCAAAGGGACAGTGATGTCTCAGCCCTTCATCAGGTGTCCGCTCGCGTATGTTTTGCTCTAGCTTTTGGCGTTACAGCCCAGGGACGGTGACTGTGACACTGCCTGTCCTTTACCTGCTCGTCAGTGTGACTTCAGCATAGGTGCCAAGCACCATCTTTGTTGCCTTTCACTGAATTACAATTTCATCCCTTATTGAGGTTGTTAATATGTTCAAAATAACCATGATTGGAACACCAAACTGTCTGTGATTTATTCTTGTTCCATCTCTACCGTATAGAACTGCCTTTGACTTTGAAGAGTCATCTAAGCTCAGAACAGGTGACAGAATAGGAAGCTGTGCAGTGATTCATGAGAGTAGATGGAAGTCAATGATGAGTTCACGTGCCTGTGGTCTCCGGTAATGGCATAAATCTTTAGGGAAGTTCTTTACTGTCAGGCTGCATGCCTGCCTGTGTCAAATCCCATATAGGCTAGCATATATTATGAATTGAGAAATCTGAGGGATGAACAAAAATTCCTTTTGTTGTCCACTGTAAACATGTCACATAGACGTGAGGATACAGGAGAAAAGCATAGTATTGCCCTCTGTTAACCATACAAAGCTAAATTTTGTATATTTGTAAACACAAAGACCATTCACTTGTGGCTAAACACCTTTTTGGAATGGGAGGAAAAACTGTTCATTGTTTGATTGTAGGCAGATACCTATCTGGGACTTTTTAGGTCCCAGATTGAAATTTTTCAAGGTCTGTTGAATCTTAAAATAATGAGGAAGGCAATGAATACATAGCAAGGCTAGAAGAGAAAGCTTACCATTGTGTCATTTAAACCAGTGGGGTTTTTAACAGCACCCTCCCACCCCGGGATAATAAAGCTTAACATGTGTTTGTGCTGTTGCCTTTGCATTATATGATACAAGTTGAAGAATCTTCCTAGGGAGTTAATATTCACGAGTTGAGAAATCAAATCATTCCTTATTTCCTTTATCATTCTTTACTGCAGTTAGCCAGAGCACCAAACATAGTAATGTGTTCAGCTGACCACTACCAAACCATTAAGCAGGCCACAAACAGAGGGAGGAAAGTCTTCAATTAGAAGATAGGAATTAACTGTAACACATTGAAAATAAGACAACCCAAGGACACATGAGTCCCCTTTGATAAGAAATGAAGAAGTCGCAGGTCTCATTGTCAGAGAACACCATTACCAGAGACAGAGGTAGAGCTATCTGGTCCAGGAGTGCATCCCTGCCCTTCTTGGTCCCGTGTCCTCTGCCACCCAGAGCCCAGGAGACTACGGGCCACCTGCAACTCCTCTGATATGCTGTGCTTTCTGATGGGGACCCTGGTAGTACAGCCCTCATCAGGCTGGGATCCGCCGTTGTGAAAAGTCACCGTCATTCCTATCCCTTCACTGCTGAAGCCAAAGCGGTTCTAAGGAAATCAGAATTTCTGCAATACCCTCCCTCATGAACTCCTTTGATGAGAAAAGAGACTTTGTTACTGCTTTCCAAAGTTGTTAAAGTCTGTTACGTTTGGCATCTCTGGATGATAATTTGTATTATATTTAGCATCTGTATCTTCAGAGAGAATTATTTCTATAATGGAAGGTAGTAGGGAGAAATAAAACTCAAAATTCATGTGGCAAGCTATCAGTGTAAATCAACTTAGGGAAAAGATTCGAAAGAAAGAAAGAAAGGTGGCTCATATCTTAAAAAAAAAAAAAAACCCTTTTTTTTAGGGGAAAAAAAGCAGAACAAGGTTGTAAAGGCTGCTGAGAAATGGCTGCATGTTTCTCCGTGTGTGGTACCGCTCATCTGCTGGCCTAGGTTTCAAACCCACCAGCACATTGCTGTTGGTCCCACTGAAGGGATGAGAAAGTGAAAGGTCATTGAGAGACTTTTAAAAAAATAGCAATACTCTTTATGCTTAGAGCAGTTTTACATTTACGGAAAATTTAGCAGATGAGATGGAGGGTTCCCATATACCCCCTCTCCTGCTGGCAGTTTCCCCTATTATCTTGCATTAGTGTGGTACCTTTGTTACAAATAGTGAACCAATATTGATACATTATTAAGGAAAGTCCCTGATTTACATTAGAGTTCACTCCAGGTGTAGTACTTCTGTGGTTCTGACAGATGCATCATGTCACGTATTCACCATCACGGTGTCACACAGAATAGCTCTACTGCCCTGAAAATCTCCTGTGCTCCACCCATCCCCACCCCACCCCACCCCGATGCCTCAAGTGATCCTCCTCTGGCTTTTGGGGTGCGCCCTCGGCCTGCAAGCCTCTTTGCCCTCCCGTCATGAGTTGGCTCTTGTTCATCCTTCAGTTCCCACTCAAGCATCATTCCTCAGGGCGCCCCTTGCTTGCATGCTGCCCTCCACTCCCCACATCGGATCGCATCTCTGATCTGTCATCTTTCCTCCTTCCCTGTGCTTTGCCTTCCATGCAATGGTCACAGGTTTCATGTATACAGTTGGGTGAATAACTTGTCTGTGACACTGGCTTGGAGGTTCATGAATGAGTAATAGGGCAGGATGAAGAACAGAGCTATTTCAGATCCCATTCCTCAGTCCCGCTGCTGGCGCTAGGCATGTTACCCACATTACCAATAACTCAGGACAGGAGCAATTTTAAAATCCCCCTTTAAAAAAATCTGCAACTTTAGGCTCTATTTCCTGATTCCCATGTGATGTAAAATGATGAGAAAATAAAGACCACTGCACTTTCTTCTACTCTTTTCCTTACTTGTGCCTTCTGACAAATATAGCATTACTTTTACACTGAAATATGTAGAAAATTTCTGTAATTATAATATGGTTTATATGCCTTTGCTCTAAATTACGCTAAAAGAAAAACACCGAAGATCATTATTCAAGAATGAGATAAGTTTTTATTTCGCTCCTGAGTTTTTCCCATGGCTGTCTCCCAATTATTCCTCTTTCTTGAATTACTGTTTTTAGTAATTAGTAATTACTAATAATTACTGAATTATGAGAATATTTTCTCTATTTTTTTTCCTTCAGAAGAGTCTAAGAATTTCTAAATCTTGTATCACTTCATATCTAAAATATGTATTTGTTATTTTATTTTTATGAGATTTCAGTGTTGGGTCAGTAGTACTCGTTAGTTCATAGCACATTATCATCTCTGGTCCAGGCAAGAATCCTCATTGGTTGATTGATCCATTGCTTCCCTTTTGTCCCTATACCATTTCCCATTACGCAAACATGTTAGTGTGTGTGTATATATGAATATATATTTTTAATTTTGTTAGCAGAAAAAGTGCCTTATTGTGTTTGCATTTATTTTAATTTACATAGATAGGTTCTGTCATTTATCACGATTCTGTTTCCTACTATGTGTTATGTTTTCACAATGCATTGTGTTTTCTATCCATCCACATTTCTCTGTGTGCATCTAATCCATTGCTTGGTGTATATCTACAAGTGTGGCCTACCTTTCTTCCAATGATGGACACGAAGTTCAAATGTATTTTAAATTTTCTTTAAAGATCTTCTTTGTGTTTGGATGTATTTAAGCCCTTCTAATTGAATTTATGCCCTCTGATTGAATGTTCAAATGGAAATATATGTATATGAATTGTACAGGAAGTAAATGTCTGAATGAACTTGTGTTAAACACAAGGATTCATACGTATAATAATCTAGAGAATTGTTTTCCTAATAAAAGCAATCTTTTGACAAAAGACAAATCCTGCTTGCATGTTGAGACCTGGATACAGTAGAATAAGTTCTCAGAAACTTACAATATACAGCACAAAAGGCATACTTGCAATAAAAGTAAAATGACTGTACAAGGAGACCTCGATACCTTAGTTTGGTAATATGTCATATATTAAATACACTTTAAAACAATATTTTATTAAAATGAAGAATATCTTTTGGAGCTTATTCCTTCAGAGTTATTTGAATTATGAAAAATACCTTTTTTACTCTATTATAGAATGCATACATGTCTTGACATTTTCCCATAAGAACTTGAGATATCTTTCTACAAAGACTGTATACCCTGAGGATAATGAATAGGGTAGGAATGGAAAAGCATTACTTTGTAGGAGAGGCATTTCCAAGTATTTTATTTAAAAGCAAAGCTTGTGGCCTTGATTGAGCATTACATTTAACTTTAACCTTCTTGTAAACTGAAAAATTGAAAACATGGTAGATTCTATCAGTTTTCATAATCAGAATAGAAGAAGCATACTCATTTCTCAGGGCAGATACTCTATTTCCTGGTAGAGGGACGCCCCACTGAGCATCTCCTAGAGCAGCTGTGGGTATAGGAAAGAGGTTAACCAGTAGTAGGGTTTACATTGAATTTTCAAGGCTAGAAGCCCAGTTCTCAGATAAAAAGCAGAGATTTTACTGAGGAAGCAATGTTGTATTTACACTCAAGCAAGTGTTTGATTAAGACCCTAGAATTCTGTATCACTTAGTGCTATATCTTTAGCACATGGAATCTTGGAAGTGGCAGGTATAGGTAGGAATCCTGATTCTGCCCCTTGTTACCTGTGTGGTCCTGGCTGGACACATTTAATCTCTGCAAACTTCAATTTTCTGATATATAAAGGTAATAATTAACAATAAACTACCTTGTAAAACTGTTGCTGGGATTTAGTCAGGTGAAAGTTCCTAGGATAATTCAGTACATATTACATAAGTATGTTGTTAGGATTAAGTATGATAAACCATGTGAAGTTCCTAGGATGGTACCTGGTGCGTATGACCAGGTCTTCAGTGAGCATTAACGTGCCTTCCTTTCTCTTCCCCATCTTAATGATCATTCCTTCTCTACCTCAGGGAAAGCACAAATTGCATGTAGATACTGGAATGGAAGGTGATTGGTGTGGCCTTATTCCGGTCGGACAGCCATGCGATCAGGTTACGACAACAGGCCTAAAGTGGAACGTCAGTAAGTAAAACCCTTGCACAAAGGGAGGTTTTCTTTCTTTCTTTTTTAAAAAATGTCTCTTGATAAATAATTAGAAGTGGAATTGCTAGGTCATATGGGAACTCTATGTTTAACCTTTCAAGGAACTGCCAGACTATTTTCCAAAGCAGCTGTACCAATTTTATATTCCTACCAGTGATGTATGAAGGTTCCAGTTTCTCCATATCCTCACCAACACTTGTTGTTGTTATTATTGTTACTCCCATCCTAGTGAGTATGAAGTGTTATCTCATTGTAGTTTTTATCTGCTTTTTCCTAATGACTAATGATGTTGAACGTATTTTCATGTGCTTATGGGCCATTCGTATATTTTCTTTGGAGTAATGTCTATTTAGATCTTTTGCATATATTTTAATTGGGTTATCTCTTTTTTTATGTTGAATTGTAAGATTCCCTTATGTATTCTGGATAAAAGTCCTTTATCAGATATATGATTTGAAAATATTTTCTGAGTCTTTGGCATATCTTTTTATTTTCTGAAACTTAATTATCTAAGTGCATTAAGTTAATCTAATTTAAATTTGATGAAGTCTAATTTTTTCTTTTATGGATCATAATTCTGGTGTCATATCTAAGCACTCTTTGCCCAGCCTTCTTCACGATTCTGTATGCCTGAAACCTACTTTACTTTTCCAGAGAAGTAGCTATTCTTACTAAAATAGAGTTATTTTTATAATCAAACACCTGAGATTTTATAAGATTAGCTGTTCTTACTAAATTTTAAAATGTTCTTCAGTACTTATGAACTGTATTCAGTACTGTACCTCGGTACTAGTCATACTAAAACTGCCTGTTTTGAAAAGAACAAAAAATGAGGTGGATCTGTTCATGAAATAAATTCCAAAAGAAACCATCAGGCATTATGAAATGAATCATCCCTAGTCTCTAAGAATAACAGTAATTTAATCAAAGGGCTTTGATTGAATGTCAAAGGGATTATTTCATGATTGACCAATACCTCTAAGGTTGTGAAAAGCAAAATACAGAACCATGTCATTCTTTTATAACATGTAATAAAACTTTGAGGTTCCTACAAGGAAATAAATATTTCAAGAAATAAATACATTGAAGATTAAAAGATATTTTAAAAAGCCTTTCTATGAGCCATTGCTGAAACAATTAGGAAAAAAACTAGAGATATTTTGAAGCAAATGTCTGGCAAGCTCATCCGAATTTGAAAGGACGGTGAGAACAGATCTCCTCCAGTGCATAGAAATCTGTGACAGGCTTTGAAGCAGTTAGCTGAAACTCACATGCACTCCCATCAGAAGCTTTATTTGAAAACATTTCCAGCCTAAAACAATTGTTTTACTGTCTGGAGCTCCCATTCTTTCCAAGGACCCAGTCTAGACAATGGTGAGAGCTTCCTCCTGGATCTGGTAGTGACCTCACTTTCCAGGGCCGACGCCAAGACACGCCGGGCACTGTGCAGAGTGAACCGGAGGGTTGACCATATAGCTTCCTTTATCTTACAGGAACAGGCAAGAGTTGGAGGATACAAGAGATTCTTCTGTGCCCTTTAGAGCATCCGCAGAGCCCCTGTGTCCCACACCAAAATGCACATCCTAATTCTTTTTTTTTCTAATTTAAACTTATAACAATGTTTTATACAATTTTTAAAGGTTATACTCCATTTACAGTTATTACAGAACATTAGCTATATCCCCCGTGTTGCGCAGTACATCCCTATTGTACACCCAGTAGTTTGCACCTCCCACTCCCCTACCCCTATATCGCCCGCCCTCCACCGGTGACCACTAGTTTGCTCTCTATATCTGCGAGTCTGCTGCTTTTTTGTTATATCAACTAGTTGGTTGTATTTTATAATTCCACATATAAGTGATATCATACAGTATCTGAATAATAAAATTTAGTCCAGGAAGGGGCCTTGGGCATGATGGAGCTTTTAATCTTCTTGTCTGTGATAATGTTTCAGTCCTGCCGAAATGCTCTACACTGTTACTTACCTATATATTTACAGATTGCTTCAACTTTTGAAATAGATAGTTTTTTCTCTAAAACTCTGTGAAAATAAGGAATAGGAACTTCACAGGGTATGAAAAGCAACAGAGTTGAGACGCAAGTGTTTCATCAATGGTATGTGGTAAAAGTGCTAATGAATGGGGTCTCCTGATAGGTAATATTGCCTCATTAAAAAGCCATAAAAATAACTGTGAAATGACACCATGTTGGCTTGGAGAGACGTGGATAGATCTTTTTCACAGAGAGGGTCCTGCTTTACTCAGTGTCATTGTGAAAGCAGAGCTCGATGTCATTTTGTCTGTCACACCTACAAAGTGGCAGGACAGGGCTGGACCCAGAGGAGGAGAAAGGAGATACAGTAACTTAGTCAGGAGTTGCTCACATCCTGGGTCAAGGAGAATAAGCAAGTCCTCGTAAGGAAATGCATCAAAATCTTCCTCAGGTGGTCTGGAGGCTGGCATTCTCCCTGTCTGTACCCACACTGAAATATGATGCCACTTTCTGATATGAATCAGAAAGTAGTCTGACTCACCTGTTTCAATTTGTGGTCTCTCCCATCACAGTCTGTGTTGAGAGCAAGTGCCTGTGGTGGTACCACCATCCAGAAGTGTATCGTTACTAGTTTTGTCGAAACTACCTCTATTATAACACTTTAATTCATAGCAATATACTGTGGACAGCCTGTGGTGTGTGTCTGGCACTGGAGTTTCTCTAGGCTCTGTACACATGGGACTAAAACAGCTGCATCACAGGCAATGGCATCCTCCTATTTACTAGACCTGCCCTGCCCTACAGCTCTGAGAGTGGGAATGCCAGTGTACACTCGCCTCAGGAGTACGCAGGAGTTCCCATGCCTCACGTCCTTACCCTGTTCTCGGTATTGTCAGATTTAATCACTTTTGCCAGTCTGATGAGTGTCAATGATATTTCATTGTGGTCCCTGATTGCTGGTGAGCGAAAGCATCTCTTTGTAGTTATTAGCCATGTGGTTTTCCTCTTCTGTGAATTGCTACCTTCTTTTGCCCTTTTAGCCCTTGGACTATTTGTTTCTTTCTTTCTTAGAAGCAGCTCTTCAGACCCTAATGATCTTCCTCCTGGCTATACATTGCCTTTGCCATTTGTTTATGCCATTTTTGTACACAGAGAGGTTATTAAGTTAAAGAGGTAGTCAAATTTACCAGTCTTTTTCTTTCAGATTTGTAATTTCTGTGTCATAAATCATCTTTCTATTCCCTGTGGTTGTAAAGATGTTCTCACAGTTTAGTTTTGAGGGGCATTTTTTTTAGGTTTCTCCTTTCACCTGAAATTGATTTTTGTGTATGATATGAGTTAGGGATCTAATTTTTTTCCTTACTGATAACCAACTGCCCTAGCATCATTTATCATCCTTTTTCCAGTGATTTGTGATATACCGTAAGTTTTCGTATTCACGGGTATGTTTCTTTTATCTCTAGTCTCTTCCTTTGACTTACATTCTTCTTCCTGTACTGATACCACACTGCCTTAATTAACATAGCTTTATAATAAATATTGAAATGTGTCGTGTCTACCAACCTTGTTCTTTGAAATTTTCATGGCTATTCCTGGCTTTTCTCTCTTCTTTGTAAACGTTAGCATTAGCCTGACAAGTGTCACACACACAATTCCATCGTAATTTTTATTGGGATTACATTTAATTTACAGATTATTTTGGGGAGACCAGAACAATTGGGGAAGAGAATTCCTGCATGTAACTGAGTCTTCCCATCCATAAACATAATGTATCTCTCCATTTAATTAGAACTTTTTAATTGCTTTTGATAATTAAAAAATTTTGTCTAAAAGATTCAGTACTTCTTATATAAGATTTGTCTGTAGAAACCTTATACTTTGTACTGCTATTGTAACTACACCTTTAAAAATTACAGGACTTCCTTGGCGGTCCAGTGGTTAAGACTCCGTGCTTCCAATGCAGGGGATGTGGGTTCAATCCCTGGTCGGGGAACTAAGATCCCACATTCTGCATGGTGTGGCCAAAAAATAAATAAATAAATAAAAATGGTGTTATATACACATACAATTGACTTTAGTATATTGTATTAATATATTGCTGAATACTTTCATTGTTTCTAAAAAAGTGACTTGGGTTTTCTGTAGAGCCACATTTTTGTTAGTAATCAAGTTTTCTTTCTTCTTCATCTGTAACAAATAGGATTGTGTTCAGTTATGCGTAACTGAAATAGTAGCTTTAAAAAGTGCCCCCCTTTCCCCCTTCATGTAACAAAGTATAGAGTTAAGTAGTTACAGGGCAAGGTTTCTATGGTTTCCTCAGCCTTTGCCTCAAAGCATAAGATGTCTCTGTTGCAACTCCAGCCACTGTGTTCCCCGTTCAGCATCAGGTGGGAAAAAACGGAAGAGAGGAAGTAGGGCAGCACATATTGCAGGAAAACAAGGCATCAGGGATTCCCAGCATTTCCAGAAATCCTTCCTGCATCTAATCTTTTGCCTCAGTGGCTAGAACTATCAAATACCACCCTAGCAGCAGAGGAGTCTGGGACATGAAATTTTTTAATCTAAGGACATAGTCACCCCAAATAAAACCGAGGTCCTGTCAGTGAGGAAAGAAAGAATGAGTAGGAGTCTGCTCTTCTGTCAAAAAAATGCCTTTTCTTTGTCCGGCATCTTGATGAACCGTTTAGCCACATATATAATAAAAGCTTATTTTAACTTTCTTCCAGCCATACTCTTCTGGATTTCTGTTGTTGCTGTCGATGAATCCACAATCAGACTAATTCTTATTTGTTTATAATCTGTCTTTAACTCTATCCACTCTTTAGACCTTATGTTTTTCTTTGATGTTCTACAGATTTACTACAGTATGTTTAAGTGTAACTTCTCTCTTGTTCTAGTTGATTTTCCTTAGCTCTGATAATTGGTGTCCATTGATTCTGAAAATTTTTCAGATATCCCCATTTTTCAGATAAGGGCATGGTAGTTCAAAGCCCTAGTTGGTGATTTGCCCAAATTCATATCATTAAGGGATTGATACACTCAAAATTTGAAGTTAGGTCTTCAATGCTATTTTTCCTGTTTCTAACTAGTAAATGAAAGACCTTCCACATAAAATAAGTTGATGTTTTTAAAAAATCACTAAAATGAATTTGGAATAAAGAGAAAAATACAAGAGGAAGTTAACTGTAGACAGGGGAAAGAAAGCAAAGGAGATAGGAAAGAGGACAGTAATGGTAGGAAATTAAAAGTAATTTGGAAGAAAAATTAAAATCCTGAGGGACAGAACTTTTAACTTCTCTACACTTTTGCCTAAGAAAAATATTAAATGGTGTTGCCCTCTATTTGCCCAGGCCTCTGCTTTATAACACTCAAATTGAGTTTGAAATTATGCATTCATTGTTCTTCATTGTTCCTTTTTTTGTGTTTTTTCAAAGAAGTATAGATACAAATGACAGAGTGAAATAATTTTGTAGCATTGACTGAAAGAGACTCAAATCTAGCCCGAGTGAAAGAGTTTTGAAAGAAAAAAAATTCTGAGAAAACAGTTTGAAAAGATTTTTCATCTCTATGGAAATGCTTTGTAATAAGTGTGTACAGGTACCAGGATTTTCTGCAGGAGTTCTCTGTGAGGGTTTTTTTTTCTCTATCTATCTATCTATCTATCTATCTATCTATCTATCTATCTATTTATACATCTTTATTGGAGTATAATTGCTTTACAATGGTGTGTTAGTTTCTGCTGTATAACAAAGTGAATCAGCTATACATATACATACATCCCCATATCCCCTCCCTCTTGCGTCTCCCTCCCACCCTCCCTATCCCACCCCTCTAGGTGGTCACAAAGCACGGAGCTGATCTCCCTGTGCTATGCGGCTGCTTCCCACTAGCTATCTATTTTACATTTAGTAGTGTATATATGTCCATGCCACTCTCTCACTTCGTCCCAGCTTACCCTTCCCCCTCCCCGTGTCCTCAAGTCCATTCTCTATGTCTGTGTCTTTATTCCTGTCCTGCCCCTAGGTTCTTCAGAACCTTTTTTTTTTTAGATTCCATATATGTGCATTAGCATACGGTATTTGTTTTTCTCTTTCTGACTTACTTCACTCTGTATGGCAGACTCTAGGTCCATCCACCACTGAGGATTTTTAAGTGCCAGCCTAACAAGGGAACAGTTCAAGCATCTATTAAAAAACAACAACAACTACTACAGTTGCTATTAATGCAGTTTCAGCGAGAAACTCTTAATGCTCACTCCATTATGCCTCACAAGGTGATTCTAGTCAGTTGTCATGGTTCAACAATAGCTATACACACTTAAGGTATATAACCTTTGTGAGCTCATGCCACTAATGTGTGAGACGTTTCATGTTTCTAAATGTCTTTATTATTATTTTAATTATTGCTTTTCTAGTCCAGTGCTTGAAAAAAAGCACTCTGAAACTGTGATGTCAACATTTTCTTCTTTGATTCGAGGACAATATCTTTTGTGTCTTCATTCTTTTGATAATCAGTGACCCGCTTTGAGTTGAAGAGATTGTTACAATTTTTACATAAAACACATGCTTCAAGAATCAAAGGTGATGATAATAAGGATGGCTTTTAAAAAATTATTATTATTTTTTTGCCCCAAAGAAGATGTTAGCTAAAGTTTCCCTCCCCAAGACCATTTTCTCAAGTTTACAATTTGGTGAAATGACTGTATTTCATCATAGCCAAGATGTCATCAGTTGTAAGATGCATTATTATTTTATGTACACTGAGAAAAAAATGCTACTAATTGTAATTGCAGAGATGTGGGGAAAATATATGTGTTAAAACTGATAAAATATGGTAGATCAAATAGAATAGAAATTTATGAATCAAACTATATGCATAGACATACTCTTAAACGTGTTGTGAAAAATTGCAAAAGCCTTTGAAATGGGCAAAAAGATACCTGCGTATCTTTCAGTGGATTGTTTGGCCTGGTCTAGAGGCCCTTGAAATGTTACATGATTCTATAGGATACCTAGCTTTTCATCGTCTTTGATTATTTTGCAATGTTGTGGAATTAGAATTTAACTGATAAAGGGCAGATCATACTGTATATGATTCCTGTTCATATAAGTCAGTTGAACTTTTGTTCTGTGAAAACTCCATGGATTGTCACCCTATATAAATGGCCAATTTTCCATCTATTAGCAAATCCATTTCAGCATTCCTTGTTGTCTAAATAGGTCTGTCCTTTGTAGTCTCCTTTGAACCAGTTTTTTACATCATAATAGTTTTCTCATTAATTAATGACTTAATTGAAATCTTTGATGTGTTCATTTTATATTTGTTTGAGTCATTATTTTACCCTTTAAAAATTAAAAAAAAAATTGTAATCACCTATGATATTTAAAGGATCACAAGCTGTTGCAGTCTTTAAAAAAAAATGGTGTAAAGTGTTATTGCAAAGTACCACTTCCGGTTGTATGCAGTAGGTCAGAGGGAGCTCTGGGACAAAGGTCTAATGATGTCACTTCCATATTTGTATCCCGGAAAAGGTCTCACAAAGGGCTGTACTTGAACTGTGCACTCTGTATCTATAAAGGATCATGGCCATGACTGAACCTTTTAAGCAAAAGAAATCAGACCAATATGCTCTTCTAGAAGGCAAAAGTTGATTCTAGTACTAGTAAACTAAGCTGGAAGGAAATGACATTTTTAAAGCAGTGTTATTGAAATATAATTCACGTATTGTAAAATTGTTCTGTTCTTGATCACAGAAAGACAGCATCCAGTGTTTTTACCATGAACTATGATGTTAGCTGTTGGTTTTTCACAGATGTCCTTGATCAGATTGAGGAAATTCTGTTCCATCCTAGTTTGTTGGGTGGTTTTACCATGGAAGGGTTTTGGACTTTGCTTTTTTTTTTTAGTCTATTGAGATGATCATGTGATTTTTTTTTTTTAAATCCTGTTGATATAATAATATATTACATTAATTGAATTTCCAATATTAAATCAAACTTAAATCCCTTGGATAAGTTCCACTTGGTCATGATGTATAATTCTTTCTCTGTGTTGCTGGATTCAGTTTCCTAGTATATTTTTGAGGATTTTTGCATCCACATTCCTAAGATACATTGTTTTGCAGAGTTTTTTTTCTTGTGGTGTCTTTGACTGGTTTTATAATCAGGGTGGTACTGACATCTACTCTTAAAGTCCAGGCATTCAGGAGGGGAACCTCCAGGGAAGTCAGCCAAGGCAGCAAGAGTGAAACACCAGTGAAGTAGGTCTAGCAGACAGGATGCAGATTTGGGGAGCACATAGCATAGAGGAAACTCTGGTTGCAGGAGACACCTGAAGTGTGTTCTGATCCAAAGATAGGTGGTGCCTTGTACCTTGCCCTCTTTTATTTGTGTGCTTGCTGCTAGACATGGGAGGGAGGAGAGAATGAGACCTATAGGGCCAGCTTGTATCTAATGAATAAATAACAGGGGCTGGCTGGCCCTTCTAACGAGGAAGTTTAGGTCACTGAACATTTAAACAAGCCCAACCTGCTGGGGAAGCAGTTTCATTTACGGGAAATTATATCGAATGATCTCTAAGTGTTCCTTTAAAAAGCAATTATCTCCACACACGGATAAAGACAAGGAGCAGCCTTTCTCCCTTCTGTGTTTAATTAACCATCAATGGCTTTGCATCTTCACTGCTTTATATTATTAATTTAGAAAAGTCATTAATGTGTCCATAGGTCATTTTTATTTACAAATAGAAAGTGCTAGCTATAAATTCCAATATTGATTTTTCTCCAATAATAACTTTTCACTAAGGATCTTTCAAACCTTAGGAATAATAAGTTCCCTCACAAATTTATGTAAATTTAAATGTGTGAAAGATTTATTTTTCATAATAGCTGTACCTAGAATATTACATTTATTTATATATGTATAAATAAATTAGGATGATAATTACAGATAAATATTTTCACAAAGGTTTCTCAAGGAAGCCTTACGTTTCTATTTGTAGGGCCCTGAATATTTTCAAATATTTGGTAAGATTTAAAGTGTAACAGTGCATACTGAGTTCATTGCTCTAGGCTGTATTAAGTGTTTTGTTTTTTTTTTAAATTGGAGTATAGTTGATTTATAATGTTGTATTAGTTTCTGCTGTACAGCAAAGTGAGTCAGTTATACATATACATATATCCACTCTTTTTTAGATTCTCTTCCCATATAGGTCATTACAGAGTATTGAATAGAGATCCCTGTGCTATACAGTAGGTTCTTATTAGTTATCTATTTTATATATAGTAGTGTATATATGTCAGTCCCAATCTCCCAATTTATCCCTCCCCCCCTTCCCCCTCGGTAACCATAAGTTTGTTTTCTACACCTGTGACTCAATTTCTGTTTGGTAAATAGGTTCATTTGTACCATTTTTTTAGATTCCACGTATAAGTGATATCATATGATATTTGTCTTTGACTTCACTTGGTATGACAATCTCTAGGTCCATCCATGTCGCTGAAAATGACATTATTTAGTTCTTTTTTAATGGCTGAGTAATATTCCATTATATATATGTACCACGTCTCCTTTATCCATTCCTCTGTCGATGGACATTTAGGTTGCTTCCATGTCCTGGCTATTGTAAATGGTGCTGCAGTGAACACTGGGGTGCATGTATCCTTTCGAATTATGATTTTCTTCAGATATATGCCCAGGAGTGGGATTGCTGGATCATATGGTAGTTCTATTTTTTAGTGATTTCTTATATTTTTGACTATGTTATGGAAATAACAGAGTATTACATTCTTGATTAATGGAATATATTAAAAAAGAAACCTTTATTGTTGATACCGCATCTCGATTTTTTAAGGTATCCTTGATAGTAAGTGCCAGCAGATGACAATTTCTATGATGCGTCGTCCAGACTGTATGAATGTTATTTCCTTTACTTAGAATCTAGGATAATTATATTGATAGTGTCGGAATGTTGAAAGGCACATCATCGTTCGTCTTGACCTATGATTTTCAAATGAAATAATGAAAATCTAAAAGTGACTTCCACAAATCACATGGTTTGGTAGGGCCAGAGCTGGCCTGGAACACAGATGTCTCTATCCCAACACAGGGCTTTTCCCTCCTAGGCTCCTTCACTACTAGCAGTGTAGAAAACTTTGATATTTGATAATAGATTCAAATATATATAAAGGTAGGTAAATGTAAAATGTGTGATGTTTGATAGGTAGATTGAAAAATATAACCATATTTGTTAAAATTTTCATGACACAGGTTTTCAGCTGTATCAGTGCCAAATTGCTGCTATAACAAGTTACCACGAACTAGAGGCCTAAAACAACAAGCTCATCATCTGCAGTTCTGGAGGTTGAAGTCCCAAATGGGTCTTATGAGAGAGAGTAAGATCCAGGTATTGACAGAGCTGCAATCCTCCTGGAGGCTAGAGTGGAGAATCCTTTTCTTACCATTTCAGCCTCCAGAGGCTGCCCACATTTCTTTCTTTCTTTCTTTTTTTTTTAAATTAATTATTTATTTATTTATGGCTGTGTTGGGTCTTAGTTTCTGTGCGAGGGCTTTCTCCAGTTGCGGCAAGCGGGGGCCACTCTTCATCGCGGTGCGCGGGCCTCTCACTATCGCGGCCTCTCTTGTTGCGGAGCACAGTCTCCAGACGCGCAGGCTCAGTAGTTGTGGCTCACGGGCCTAGTTGCTCCGCAGCATGTGGGATCTTCCCAGACCAGGGCTCGAACCCATGTCCCCTGCATTGGCAGGCAGATTCTCAACCACTGCGCCACCAGGGAAGCCCACATCACTGAATCTTTACAGTTACTCTGAAAAGTAATGTATGAAGACTGTTTACATGTCCTTGAGAAACTGAATCTCATTGTTATTCATCTTGGCCTCAGATAACGTGTGGTAAAGACTCAAGACAAAATAGACACAAAATATTGTGTGAGCATGATTTATTTGGTGTCCACAAAGAGGGGTGAGAGTGACAATTTCCATTCACTGTGGTTTCTGTTCTCCAAGGATTGTGGTCAGGTTTAGTACAGCATATATTCTGATCCCTGGGAGCCATGAAGGAAGTCAGAGGGTTTGCATCTGGTCAGCTGTGAGTTTGTAATCGGGCTTTTATTAGACATATTCCTTCGTTCTATCCTTTTTTGATTCCTTCTCTTTTTTAGCCTTTGAGGCTGCATTTTAATGAGAAACTGATAGTTTCTACCAATAACAGGCAGCAATCTGATGTGTGATCAAGATGGTGAAAAACAAAAGGCAGAAAATTTGACTCTTCTTATATCGCTTTCTTAGTTACATATTATTAGAATCTCAGGACTCTACGGGTCCTTAACAATCGATCAGATATGTATCATTAATTTGCTGAGTACGCATACACCAGCAAACTACTGATTGACTACTTATCTGCTCTCACTTTTATTCCTGCCCCTTCCACACACACAAACATCAGTGCCACACGCATATACTTGTATTACAATATGGTACAAGTTTGGGTTTTCTTATTATATACATAGATTTGATCAGTCTGGGGTCATAGAACATAGAACTGCCGCTTTTGATAAGTTCTGAATATTAACACTGAGGAATAATCGCACAAAATGACAATCATGGGGAACTTGAGGACCCAACTTTTATGAAAAAGGCAAAGTTGGGTAAGGGGGAACTTGATAAGCAGTAGATATTATTTCTCTGGGGAGAAAAATACAAAGAGAAACAAGATTGTTTTTTTTAGACTATGTTATTCTGCAGGATTTTCAAAAATTATACTGGTAAGCAAATATTACATTTCCAGACATATAAGACTAATGACATACAGCCTACAACAAATTTGTATTAAATACTGTATATTTCATTAACTCAGCTCCAGTTCTATTTTCTACGTTATAGGATTTGAAGCAGATATGAATGATTTTTCTTAAGTCCTTACCCTTTTGTGATTCTGCTGAGAGCACAAGAAACCAACAATAATTTACTGTATGCCATAATCATCCTGTTTTGTTTTTAGAAAACTCCCAACAACCTGACAACACACATTTGTTATGGTTGAGTCTAGGCATTTAAATATGAAAACAATTAACATGCATTTGTGGGGAATATGACAAATGGGAATTTGTGAGCAGACCAATTTTTCATTGACCTGCATTCAAGAACACTATTATAACTCAGGCATGCCTCCCAAGTTGTTTAAATGAGTTGATTTCCTAGTATTTATGTGGGCAGGTTGACTGATGAGAATGACTTTGGTATAAGCTCAAGAGTCGCTTTCTATTTCCCCTCCTCCAGGTTTCACTTTTGTGCTGATTCAGATGTGAGCTCTGTGCATTCAACCATCCAGCTAATATATTGAGACAAGAAAGCAATAACTTTTGCTCATTACATGAATTGTAGAGAAAGAATCAAGGGGTTCAGATGAATAAACTTTTACTATGGGAACAGCTCACTGGGCATAATTTTCTTCTGGGTCCAAATAATCATATTGTGTGTTTTGAATATACTTTCTTCTACCTATCTTTTCTCTACACTCATTCAGGTATAACATACAACTCTTTTATGAATGCAGAGTATTATTTTCCTCATTTTATAGATGAGGAAACTGAGACCCAGAATGTTAAATGAATTGTCCAAGTTCATGTTTCCTAACTTAGTCCTCCATGCACAGAAAGTGGATCCATCACTGGTTATTTACGTATCTATTTTTAAAAGCTTTCGACTTGGTGAAGTAACCTATCTCAACATCCTTTTTCTAAATGAAAATAGAATTTCCCCAGACATTGGGCAGGTTCTAAGACAAAGGAGACAGAGAATTAACACCTTGGCAATTAAACTCATGATATGAGCCCTACCTAAGACATTCCCTTCCACTCTGTGAGCCACAAATCAGAACCCATGCGGATTTGAAGAGTGTGTAATTTAAGTGTAACTTATATGCTCACCGTTATGTGTGATGTCTGGGGTGATTATAAACCAAATGTCATTCATCGTGGTTCTCAAGTATTTGTGGTAAGGACTCAAGGGAAAAAAAAATATGTACTTAGCATTCACAAAGGGGGCTAAATGGTTAAAGCAGGATTTTTGATGAAAAGGAAAGAGCAGTGATCAAAGGGCAGGATGGTTTGGCTGCAGGAGGTTTAGACGGCAGGCAGCTTTCTCAGCTCCGAGCTGCTCCCGTGTCCTGTAGATTGCTTGGAGGCCAGATTGTGAAAAAGCTGAAAATACTTAGAGAACACTAGGCTTATATTAAAAGAAGGGCAGATCACACTGGGGAAATGCCCAAAATGCAGACTAAATTAGAAGCATCTGCATAAAGGCGCTTTGAAATATGTCTGTGGACCCCAAATAAAGTTTATAGTGAAGAAATATTTGCATAATGTGTTTTTGTTACAGTGCAAGGGAAACTCAAGGTACAGATTACATAGAGAGAGAAAGTAAGTTCTCCAGCTTAAGAGGCGTATTTGGGAACTAGCAAGAGAGGGTAGAGGTCTTCTTCTGGTTTTGAGATTATAAAACAGCCAAAAAAGGAAACAAATCAATGCTTTAAACCCTTTGATAAAGTAACTCTCTGGAGATTATTGTATAACATATAACTTCCCTTCTTCTCTGTGTTAATTTGTACCTTGAGTTTCCCTTGAAACGTAGCAAAAAACATGTACACAGCTATTTACTTCAGTTAATAATGTGGAGGAAAGATGCAATAGGGTTCAAGCTCTGACTGTGAAACGAATGAATTATACGGCCCCAGGACGTCATGTGGGCCCTTAATCTATACAAAGAGGGTTGCTAGATGATGTCAGAGGTTTTCTTCAGTGTGGAACTGTGGCTTCTGAAGCCACAGAGAAATAAGCGGGTCCACATCATAAATGCCAGGAGCTTAATTTTCAAGGAGAAAACTCTCTCCTCCTTAATTCCCTATGTGATGGCAATTAAAGTCCCCATGAGAAGCGGCAAGAGGACCAGACTCAGGAGACTTTCATCTGGGGTTGCTGTGTCAGGGGTTGATGTGCAGCCCCTTTTCTCATAGATTTCGTGCCATGTGGTTCACTGTATGGAAGTGGCTTTGAATGTTGCAAAGGAGGACACGTCCTGTGTCATCGTTGCAGTTTATCATCTCTTGCTGAAGGTTCTGACTCTTCAGAAGTTCACAGTGAGGCTAGAAATGGGAGATGATGATGATTATTCCTCATTTACTCTGAGAAAGAATGGACGCTCTGGCTGCAGCAATACAACATTTTCTGATAATGATTTATTAGCAGTGTTGTGATCTCCTGCTTGCCCCAGTGCCAACGTCATACTTTGGCCGCCTCTCAATTTATTTGCAAGGTTTTACTTTGGAGAAATCACATCGGCCTTTTTCACTCATCTGTTTTCTAGACCACATTTAATTGCAAATTAACAACTTGTCTCTCAACTATTCCTAAGTCTGGCTTTTCTTTTGTGTGTGTGTGTGTGTCTGTGTCTTAAGAACGTGCTTAGAAAACATTATCAAAGCAAGAAGGCTTTCTGATTTTACCAGCTACAATTGATAACCAATTTTTATTTTTAACCATCGAAAAAATTTATTTGCAGTATATCAGTGTTAAGTCTGCCAGGAGAGAGAAACAGGTTCTGGGCATTTAAATCTGACATATAATTAAGAAAAATACATGTTCAAACCTGAGGTGTTTTCAGTTGACCTGAATCCCACTAGAGGCTGATATTCTACAGATAAAGTAGATAAAGTTTTATTTCCTATACCTTGCATGGTACATTACTAACTAACAGGCAAATTAAATAAAGAAGGCTCCCTCATTCTAGAAGGATACATTACCGAGGTGGGTGGGTATCTGGCTTGTGCTTGTTGGACAAAGTGAAGAAAGGCAGAGATGCTGGCCTCCTTCTCATCCTGACCCACTGCTGCTGCAATTACGATGTAATTATGAGTGCTGTTCTCACCTGCCATGAGGTTTCATTCTCTTTCCTTTAAAATGTGTGACTTTGAACTAAATGATCTCAATCTTTTTCATTAAGTCTTTCTTCTTTATTCTCAATAGCAGAATT
Source organism: Balaenoptera acutorostrata (assembly GCF_949987535.1). Lineage (NCBI taxonomy): Eukaryota > Metazoa > Chordata > Mammalia > Artiodactyla > Balaenopteridae > Balaenoptera > Balaenoptera acutorostrata. The sequence goes on from NC_080070.1 coordinate 11,401,145, forward strand.
AGACTATTTTGTTCTCTCCTCCTGAATACCTGTGAAAAGCACTTGAGGCCCAACACACATGCCATTTCCCCCTTAAAACAGGTCCCCAACCCCTAGTATTCTCAGAATATGTTCTCCCTTGAATATCTTCCTCTCCCTTACCCCCCACTAAAATCTTCACTCATCTTCAAGGGCCATTTCAAATCACGTCCTTCACGAAGCTTTCCTCACTAAATGTGATTTTTCTTTCTTAACTTTGAATTCCTAAAGTGTGCTGTGCACCTCTTCAGTACGTTTACCTATTAGTGTCATTCTCTGTGCAGATTTTTTATTCCTTTTATTAGAATGCATTCGCCTCAAGGATTTGGTGCTGTCATCTGTGTTTCCTCCTAGTCCTCTGGGATAGAGCCTTGCATGTTTTGTATAATTAGCAACCTTTTTTAAATGAGCAAGTTCATTTTACCCCCATGAATTCTGTAATGGGACACAGAGTCAATTGCATTATAGTAAAAGATGCCGAAGCAAGAGTTCCATATTGTAAACCTTTAAAACAATTAGAATAATGAGGGCTAAGTTCAATTTTAAGGGTGAAAATAGTTGTAAACCCTGCCAAAAGTTGATATGGTTTAAAGTGATGCCGTTTAGAATATGAATGTTACCAAAGATGGCTTTTTAGTATGAGTGTGTGTGTGTGTGTGTGTGTGTGTGAGAGAGAGAGAGAGAGAGAGGTGCCTATCTAGGGAGTGGGCAGTGCAGGAGTGAATCTGTAGAAATCTCACCATGTTGAGGATTTGGAGTGTTCAATGAATTCATTGCTCCCCTAGATGCTTTTCTCTGACCCATTTGTTTACTGCTCTTAATATGAGGCAAGGTCTAAAGCATTTCATTTTTAGATTCCCCTCTTATAGATGTTGAAGATGGTGGAAAACTATAACGTGAGGGCAAGTATCATTATAAAAAGAAAAGAAAATGGAATTGGTTCTCCTATTGTGTCTTTATTCATGAAACTTCCAATATTTGCTGTGCAAAAAGAAGAAAAACAGAAAAATCCTAGTTCGGTTTTTTCTACTGTGTCCTAGAGGGCACTCTTATAGTATTATATAAATGTAAAAATTGGGTTTGTTTGTTCCAATCATTTTGTATCTTTACTTTATCCACTTAACTAGATTATTAATTTCTCTAGTTTATGAGCCCTTTAAGTTTTCCTTCCCATCCTATTTAGTAACAGTTTTAACACTAGGTGTTCAAATGACTTGATAAATAACAGGATTCCTTATCAAATTAGTCCTTCTTTTTCATACCTATATTATATACATTCTTCTACTGTTAATCAGTGAGAAATGGATAAGGAAGTGGTTACTTAGCCTTGGGAAATAGTTGTATTTACATGTTGGTAAGAAATAGTGGATCCTGAAAAAAAATGACAGGCAAGAGTGAGCAAGGCAGGAAGAGGAAAGGATGATATAGTTTATCCAGTGAGTAGGATCATATGCAAAACAGAGTTAACATGGTTGGATTTCACTGAGGAAATATTTTGGTCACTCTTGAAAATGCAGAAAAGTAATAGCATGGTACAGGCAGGGCCAGATTTCTGTTTTTCAGGGTGGTTAGAGAAGAGTTAAATGCATGTTGAGAGTACAATGGCAGCAGATTTATTAAGCTTTTTAAAAGAAGTTGATCAGTGATACAAGAAACAATATAGGTATGGAGTTTTGTTATCAAGGAGACCCTTATGTCCAAGGTGTAAAAAGAAGTCTATTTATGTTGAACGTCAAAAGGAGGCAAGAAACTCGAGACCCAGGAGAGGTGGGAGAAACGGGGAAATGCTGGCTGAAGAGGGGAAGGGCCGCAGCAGTGGGAGGCTTTAGAGACTATGCTTAGCTCAACCTTTGAAACTAGAAATGAGAGATGTTGAGTTAGGTTTTAAGGTGAAGATGCTTATGGATGAAGGCACTCATTGATCACAGGTGGCACGAATCTTTATCAATAAGTCGGCCACAGCATCGGTGGATAAGGCACAGGGGTAAAGTTAGGATTTAGACAGTGTAAAATACCTATCAACGGGAGTGTGTTAAAAAAAAAAAAAAAACTTTTGAATAAACTTTAGACCACAGCAAGGACCAGCTGTTGAACATAAAGGAGTCTTCAATTCTGAACGTTTCCCTAGAAGAACTCTAGTGGGGAATAGTGGACAAAGTGGATGGGGGCCACTGATTACTGGCAAGTTGCCTGGGGCAGTAATTCTCAAGTGCCACATGGTCTCCATCAGTTATAAATTATGCCACAGGTAATCTGTAACTAAGTATAAGTACTCGTAATTTTGGTTGATTTTTTAAAAAATTCATTAAAGCAGATTTAAGGTCACTCTTAAAATACTGTCTCTCACTGGCAGTTCAGTGCGCTTCCTTGGACTGAAAAGTAACCTGTGGATTAGAGTCAGGGTTATGGAAACTGTATGCACCTTCACCCTCACCCGCTGGTGCCTCATGACGTATGCAGCATTGTGACTGATTCACGGCTGTTAGGGCAATCACAAATTATTTAGAGTTTTGTAGTTGAAACTTTATAGTTAACTGTGTTTTCTGTTTAACTTTACCCATGAATACAATTTTAATAAAGAAGGTAGGAATAGAAGAAGAAAATGAGAGTAGTACATCAATAACCTTATTGCACTTGCCCCTAAATAGTCTAAGAATTCAGTGGGCAGTGGTTGGGAGGTTGCTTTTCTATGTCTGTCAATAAAGCCAAACAAATTGATGACAAATTGTTACCCGGACGTGAGTAGATTTATTTTGCTCTCTTCATTTCTCATTAAGAAAATGCTTGTCCTTTGCTTGGTTTGGTCCTGAGCTCCTTCTCTCTATAAACTGTCCCTAAATGATCTTATCACAGCCTATAACTTTAAATACATCTACATACCATTGCTTCTCTGGTGTATAGCTCCACCGCTTACCTCTCTGATTTTCTTCACTTGCCCTGGAATTCTGGGAACATAAGCCGCTCTAGAGCATAGAAACTTCATGTCTTTTGTTTAGAAGCTGTCCCTCCTGCAGAGAGGAGTGCCTGGTGCAGAGGTGTTGTTGAGTAAACCTTTGTTGAATGAATGTCTAAGCACCTTATCTGAGATAACGTGACCACGACAAAATGCTTGGGTTTTGCTCCACCTGTTCTTTCTGTTTTCCCCCTGTCAGTAAACCAACACAGACACAGTTGCACAAACCAAGAACCTTAGATGACTTCTTCCTTTCTCCCCGTCTACTCTTTCATGATCCAAGTCCAGGCCATCTTCTTTTTTTTTTTTTTTAACATCTTTATTGGAATATAATTGTTTTACAGTGGTGTGTTAGTTTCTGCTTTATAACAAAGTGAATCAGCTGTACATATACATATATCCCCATATCTCCTCCCTCTTTCATCTCCCTCCCACCCTCCCTATTCCCACCCCTCTAGGTGGTCACAAAGCACCGAGCTGATCTCCCTGTGCTATGTGGCTGCTTCCCACTAGCTATCTATTTTACATCTGGTAGTGTATATATGTCCATGCCACTCTCTCACTTTGTCCCAGCTTACCCTTCCCCCTCCCCGTGTCCTCAAGTCCATTCTCTACGTCTGCATCTTTATTCCTATCCTGCCCCTAGGTTCTTCATAACCATTTATTTTTTTAGATTCCATATCTATGTCTTAGCATACAGTATTTGTTTTTCTCTTTCTGACTTACTTCACTCTGTATGACAGACTCTAGGTCCATCCACCTCACTACAAATAACTCAATTTCGTTTCTTTTTATGGCTGAGTAATATTCCATTGTATATATGTACCACATCTTCTTTATCCATTCATCTGTCGATGGACACTTAGGTTGCTTCCATGTCCTGGCTATTGTAAATAGTGCTGCAATGAATATTGGGGTACATGACCCTTTTTGAATTATGGTTTTCACAGGGTATATGCCCAGTAGTGGGATTGCTGGGTCGTATGGTATTTCTATTTTTAGTTTTTTAAGGAACCTCCATACTGTTCTCCATATTGGCTGTATCAATTTACCTTCCTACCAGCAGGGCAAGAGTGTTCCCTTTTCTCCACACCCTCTCCAGCATTTATTGTTTGTAGCTTTTTTGATGATGGCCATTCTGACTGGTGCAAGGTGATATCTCATTGTAGTTTTGATTTGCATTTCTCTAATGATTAACGATGTCAGCATCCTTTCATGTGTTTGTTGGCAATCTGTATATCTTCTTTGGAGAAATGTCTGTTTAGGTCTTCTGCCCATTTTTGCCAGGCCGTCTTCTTATCTCTCCTGGAATCTGCAGTGGGCTCCTACTCCATCACCTTATTAAATCATCCTTCACAAAGTGACCAGAGCAATCGTTTTAAAGCCAAAATAAAACTACATCTCCCAGCATTTGGAACCCTTTAATGACTTTCCTTCATATTTCAAATAAAAGCCACATTCCTGTCTGTGCCGAGGTCCTGCTCCCGGATCTGGCCTCCTCCTGCCTCTCCAGCCACTGGAACCACTCTCCCCTCACTCCCTGGCTCTAGTCACACTGCCCTTTTGGTTCCTGCCCTAGGCTCTTTGTACTTGTTTTTCTCTCTGCCCAGAATACTGTTCTTCGTATCTTCCTATCTTCCGATGGATCTCCCACATTGTATCATTTGAGTCTCAGCTAAGATGTTAGTTCTTCATGGAGATTGTTTCTCATAAGCCAATCTGAAATAGTACGCATGCCCTCCCCTCCCAACAAAGCACATTGCCCTGTTTTATCTTCTTCATTGCAGTCATTACTGTTCGACTCTTATTAAATTATTGATAGCTCTCTTCCCCTCAGTAAAAGTTAAGCTTCATGAGAGCAAGGACATTGCCTGTCTAGTTCTTTGCTTTATCTTGAGTACTTAGAATGGTTCCTGCACAGAGTGAGCACTGAACAACTAGTTGTAGACTAGAATGTAGACTCTCTACAGAATGGGGTCACGTGGTAGGTGCCAGAATTAAATCGGGAAAGAGGGATTAGCCTCATTAAGCCTCTGAACCTCGTGTTCCATCTGCATCATTAAGAGTGGCTACAGTTAATTCTCTTAGAAAGAATCAGGGACAGCGGCCACGAAAGTAGAGCAGGAGGCTGGGGTGGAGATGGGTACAGTGCCCTGCCTGATCCCAGACTATTTTGGACCAAAGCATAGAGGACGTAGAAGAGGCAGCACTAGGATGGAACCAGAGACAGTATTTGAGATGAATCAGAAATGGTAGTATTTGCCAAGGGTGATCTTCTTTCTGTTTAACAGTCCATCTAGCTAAGGTGTTTGAGAGATCCCATAAAACAGAAGTCTTAAAGGAACCCTGTTTATCACTGTGATCCAATTCTGCTGTGTCCAAAATCCAGGAGTTTTCCACATCTGTGGAGTCCACCGCTGGACGGGAGGCTCTCAATCTGCAGGAAAACCAAATCTTTCATATTCTTAGGCTCATTATTGTCAGTCACTCATAGTTCAAGGCCAGTGCCGTAGAATGGGCCACTTACTGACGCTCTGAAATCCACAGCTTCCATTTTCTGAAGCCCTCCTTATTTTCTAGGCTCCTTTAAAGCAACTGTTGCCTTTTGAAGATGTATACCTCCAACCAGATGCTATCTTTCGTTTCTCTGAATCTTCAGAGCATTTGGGAGTATCTCTTTAAGGCACTCCAGCCTTGGATTGTAAGATTTGCATAATTGCCTTAGGTTCCTTCCCCTACCTGGATCAGAAATAGAGGCAGAAACCGGGTCCTAATCATTCCTATACCCTCTGAAACACAATCCCATGCCTCAGACATGCATGAATCAGTGTGAAACTTGAAAGAAATTCTGCTGTTTACTAGGTGTGTGACCTTGTGATTTACTTCTCTAAGCCGACACTTTCTCATCTCTAAAACTGAGTTAATGATAGAGAAAATAAAAACCACATCATAGGACTGTCCAAAGAATTAAGCGAGATAGCATATACAGTGCTTGGCACAGAGTGTAATAAGTAGTGGTTTTATTATGGTGATGGATTTTATGGGTTCCCCAAATGTCAATCCCAAGAGAACCCAAGAATGGCCTATCTTAAGTGACTATCTTTGATTCTAATATTAATGACATTCTAAAATATTGACTGTCATAGGGCCAATAATAAATATAGTACCAAAAATTCAACTGTGAATATAGGCCTATATCCTTAATTAAGAAAAAAGTTAACAGTGGAAAAATCACTGCTGAGTCTTATAAATAGGAAATTGGATTTCCTAGTGGGTAATTTAAAATACTTTGGGAGCATAAATACACCTGGAGCACTCAAGCCATCAGTTGGTGACTCAGAACAAGGGCACAGAATTCTGAAATAAGCAACAGCAAATGGCCACTTAAGGTCTCAAAGAGCAAATTGCAGAAAATAAATTAATTCATTTAAACATGCATGAATCGCTGAAGTGGGGGAATAACCTGAAATGGTGCCGAATGATTTCCTTAGTTATGTGTGTTCTGAAGTATTAATAATGCCTTGTTTTGTGCCTTTTACCTTTGATGAGAACAGATCTCAGAGTCTTTTGCCTTATTAAATTGTTTTCAAAGTAATTTAGATTATAAAACAGCAAATTCCTGTCAAAGTACAGATTGGTTTCATTGATTTGGAAAAGTGGATAGTAAGTTTATCAAAGGATAGATGGATCCTGGAGGGAATGAAAAGTGATTATGATTAAATCGTTAGAAAAGAGCTTTGGAGCGGCTGACGTAATTTTGCAGAAACTTCTTAAAAGTTTGAAACTTGCCCACCTTTCTGCTAAAATATGTGCAAAGATTTTATCAACCTGTCTGATACTGTGTGGCATGGCAATTTAAGTTCTAAGAATCAGTATACTCATTTGTAGACTATAGGGTAGATTTAGTATATTTGTCAGGATTATTACTCAGTTATTTCCAGATCTCATCAGATGTTTTAATTTTCATTCCTGGAACCACAGACACGAAAATCCCAGCATTTTATGTCCTTGCATACTTAAACTTTACGGTTATATAACTGAATAAATAAAGGAAAAGGGGCCAGAAAGAGGAGGCAGAGATGTCAGAAGCAGAAGCAAACTGTCAGCTAAAGGCCTGTAATGTCCGATGACGTGTTCCATCTGATCTTTTAAAGGAGAAGGATTTAAGGAAATTACTGTGTGCCCTGCACACGCTGGTTGTCAGGGTAGCTTGCTTGTATGGCAGCGGTTCGTTTTTGATGCCAAGGCAGTGAGGGAGAGCTTGGCAGCAGAGCAGGAGCTCGAACTGAGGACACCTGGCTATGGAATGGATGAAGCTTAGCAAAGGATTTGGCAGCCCTGCCTGAGAACAAAAATAATCAAAAGAATTGCCGAGAACCATAAAACCAGGAGAATAGGGATATGAAATACATCAAGCCGATTATTTGAACATGGAAAAATATTAAACCTATTCTAAGTCTGTTAGGATGCCCATGTATTTCTGTGAGTTTCTGTTACTATAGTAATTTCTGTTTTGCCCTGGGACTATGAATAGGATAAAGTCAGATACTTTGTTATTGTTTATTTTTTAAGTTTGGAAAAAACACATACTTCTTAACCCAGGGTTTAAATAATTTGTAACTTATGAATAAGTGCATATATCTCTGTAGTTGAATGTTTCCTTTGATGCCAAAGGCTCATTATTTGTATGCTAATCTGTTCTCTTGGGAAGCTCTGGTATGTTACAATTGCAAATAATCTTTGAAATCTTTTGGAGCAACTCTAAAAAGAAACAGTACATTCCAGGACGATGGTACAGCATTTGCAAGGCTTTGTCATGATAGGTCAGGAGGTATTTTATGTAGCTGAAGTGTGCATAGAGGTGGTGGAAAGATGAGAGATGATGTTGGAAATTCAGGTGGGATCAGATCGTGTACTAGGAGCGGAAGTCTGGATTTATTCTGTAGGCAGTAGGGGAAGATTTTATTTTATTGAAAAAATTTTTTATTGGAGTATAGTTGATTTACAATGTTGTGTTAGTTTTGGCTGTACAGCAATGTGAATCAGCTATACATACATATATACATATACATAGATATACATATATATATACACACACATATATACATATACATATACATATACATATATATATATATATATATATATATAATCCTCTCTTTTTTAGATTCTTTTCCCATATAGGTCATTACAGAGTATTGAGTAGAGTTCCCTGTGCTATGCAGTAGGTCCTTATTAGTTATCTAGTTTATATATAGTACTGTGTACATGTCAATCCCAATCTCCCAATTTATCCCTTCCCCCCCACCTTTCCCCCTTGGCAACCATAAGTTTGTTTTCTACATCTATGACTCTATTTCTGTTTTGTAAATAAGTGGGAAAGAATTTAAACAGAGGAGGAAAATGATCACTTTTGTGTTTAACAACAATTCATGGAATCGTATGGCCTGGATTACAGAAAGATACAGTAAATAACCTAAAAAAAAAATCAGACCACATATGAAACTAGAACCTTATGTTAATTATTTGAATAAACACTCAAAAGAAGCATTTGTCACTCATTCTAAAGGGATAAGATCTTTTGAGTGACTTTTTTAAAAAAAAAAGATGCCTATATTAAATATATTACAATTGACCCTTGAACAACGCAGGTTTGAGCTGCCCAGATCCACTTATATACACATACTTTTCAGTAGTGAACGCCACAGTACTATACACTCTGTGGTCGCTTGAATCCAAGGATGAGCAAGAACCACTGATGCAGAGGACCAACTATAAATCATAGGTGGATTAACCCCCAGGTTGTTCAAGGGTCAACTATACTATCTTTTTCAATAGGTACCCTTGACCTTTAAAATTCCAAATTCAACTTCATGTCTGCTTATGAAAGAGGAAATTCTCTTCTTCAGTGACAGGGTTTGTGGGATCACTTGGTTCTTTACAACAATCACAGAATTCGAAGTGTCTCTTCTCCTTGTGAAATGTGACACGTCTGTTTCTATAATTTATTCTGCCCCTGTTGTTCTGACTCAACCAGGTAACCTACTATTTCATTTGTTTAAAACAAGGCAATGCAGCTTAAAGGGCCACATGTACTGCAAATGAAGTTCTTGAGACATTAGAAAATCATCACAATTACATATCCACAACCCCACACCCACTGTACTGTGTTTCACACCACGTGCTACTGTTGATAGATGGATTATATCTTGTAGGTAGAAATCAAATATTACCCATCGATAATGAATATATTTTGATATGTATTTATGTATAGGTACTAACTGTCCATTGATGCTTCTTTAAGAGCATATGTCTTATAATAAATTGAAAGGCAGAATCTTCAAGAACTTTCAAGTATGAAATACTGTTCTGTCACTACTATGTTTCTGGTGATTAGCTTGCTTTTTTAGTAGCTCTGTGAGATGTTTTTCTAATCAGTGCACACGAGCCATCATCAAAACTAGAATTCCTAATTCTGAGCCCAAACAGTTGGAGTCCAACCACATCAGGACCTTTAATAAGCATTGTAAGGAAAAAAGCCATCAATCATTTACTCCCTCTCCCTAGCTCTGCATACATTATTGAAAAATTTTATCAAAGTTTTTGTACTAAAAAGCCTTTAAGAAATTTGAATGATGTACCTGTAAGTACCTGTAGTATTATCTAATCAAAATTTGATTTGTGAGGGTGAGTCAGGTAACATTCATAACTTTAATCATGTTAACAACTCTGAAATTGGCTGATAATTATTTTAGAATTAGAGGCTCTAATTTGTACATTGGTAACGTGTTTCCAATGACCGGCCAATGGTATAACAATAACAAATTATACTCTGTCTTCTTTGAGATCCTAATGGGCAGCTGAAATGGGATATTGCCACCAGAACTGAATATCAGTTTTTTCCTGAACATCCAAAACTTGTGAAGTTTCTGAAGATGCAAGGTCAGGTTTAGCATTGTGCTAGTAGAGTCCTATCATGTTCTCAGTGGTTTTAATTCAGTTAAAGCCTGTGACCAAAAACAGTCTTATCAGTGTCATTATCACTATCAGCAAAGTATCCTAAGTACAGTACCAAGCCAAATGCTTTGTAAACCACTTGAATGCCAGTATCTTAGCCATACAGCTTTATCCTTATTTATAGTAGGAATCCATCAAATTAACATACTAATCAGAGAGGCCTCAGATGAGAAAATTCCACTGCCCTAAATATTTCTAATGATGTGTTTTAAATCTATGCAATAAGGATAAATAATGTTAACACTGGATTTTTAAATATTTTCTTAAACTGTAGAACCCTTTTTTTGCTCAACCAAAATTTTACCTAGAACCTTAAACCATAAAGCTAGATAAACAACTGTTTTTATTTATGTATAATACAAATGCTATCACATATAGTGATTTACCACATAGTTTTTTTTTAAGTTACTAAAAATATATTCGTAACATTGTGTATATATTTCTAACTTTACTGTGGCCTCTGCTTTATTTTTTCTACAAGAAATAATAGCTAATAATACCAAGTGAATACTGAGTGCTCCTTTATATGTCAGAAACTCTTTTGAGTGCTTTCTTTGAATTGTCTCACGTAATCCAAGTGTCAAGTACCATTTTACAGGTGGGGAAGCTGAGATATAGAGATAGCAACTTTGCTGCCCGGATCACAAAGTGTTTAAGCAGTAGAGCTGGGAGTGTTCGCTGGATGACTGACTCCAGAACCCAGGTACTGACCACTCATATACCACCTCCTACCCTCCTACCTAAAATAAAAATAATCTTGCACCAGGATCTCTGAATGCACAAGGCTGCTATAGAGAGATTTTCGTCAGACATACTGGAGGAGAATTTTGCAGAGAATTAGTTGCCTTATGGCTTTCTGAAAAATTAGCCCACAGGCCAGGGTTTTGGTTTTATTATTACCTCTTTGCTGCCTCTTGAACTTTTTTGAAGCAAATGC